>NW_004955454.1:7837472-7880009 GCF_000276665.1 Chinchilla lanigera | reverse complement strand
AATAATAAAATAATAAAATAAAATAAAAACAAATGGGATTTTAGTCTCTAAGCTAGTAAGAATGTCCAGGATTTGTGGAGGAAAATAGGGGCTTATGCAGTAGAACCGTATCTGGTGGTGGTGCTTACTTCCTGATGAGGCCACCTGTTACAGCAGGGGGTGGGCGGGCCAGGACCTGCCGGGATGACCACCAGCTTCCTCTGCTCTGCTGATGTCTTTAACGAGCAGAAAAGTTCATTTCAGACTATTATGTAAGTGGAGTAAGTACTAGGGTTTCATTGATATTTATTTTCCCTACTACTCCGTAACTCGTGACAGAGGTAGTTTAGACAACCGAGAAGTTGTGGGAAGAGTTCCCCAGTGCTGCCCTTTTGGTGATTCCTGTACAAGTTTAGGGATTTCTAATGCCATCCTCAAATACGCTAATTTGCTTGAAGGGCTTGTAGAAGTCAGAGCTATTACGGTTACAGTAACAGCTTGTTACAGCTGGGAGGACAGAGCTTAAAATAACCAAAGGAAGATGCGCATAGTACAGAGACCAGGAAAGTGCCAGGCGTGAAGCTTCCGCTGTCCTTGGGGAGTCAGAACAGTTCCTCTCCTGGCACTGACGTTGACAGTTCACACGGACACCCGCGTGATGCTCAACCAAACCTCTGTGTTCTTGGTTTTTATTTGGACTCCAACATGTGAGCCCATTCGCTGGTTTCCCGTATGGCTGATGTCAGTCTCCAGGTTGTCCATGCTGTTGCTGTGGGTTTGACCGGCTCCTGTATCATTTTGTTAGGTCATCCAGTGTGACCCGAGGCGCCAGGCAAAGGGAGACACTCCTACCAGAACTGTCATTCCAAGGACTTGGCAGTTAACTCTGAAGACAAAGCGAAGGCCAGACCTCTTTCTCAGCAAAGTTAAATTATCTGCTGCACAATATGAATGATGTACATTTTATTTGTTGCAGTCGTGCTGAGGATTGAGCCCAGGGCCTCACACATGCTGGGCAACTACTGTCCCAGTGAGCTGCGCCTCCAGCCCCTTTTATTCTTGTATTTCATTACTGGGAAAAACTTGGTTCTCCTCAGTGTCTGGCTTTTCTTACATAGATTTGGAACATTTATAATCTTTGCTCTGGTTGCTGAGAAGTTCAGAGTGTAGCAATCATATATGAATTCTTCTAAAGGTCAGCTTGATGGAGGTATAGCTTATATGCAACAACGTGTATGTATTTTAAGTTTACAGTTCTAATTGGCCGATACGTACACCATGTAACCACCAGCTCGTTCACGACACAGAACATTTCCCGCTGCCTTGGCTGTAATTTCACTCCAGCTTTTTTGCATTTCATCACAATCTCCAGCTCCAGGCAACCGTTGCTTTTTGTCACCAGAAATTCATTTAGGCTTTTCTGGAGGTTTTGTTCGCTTGCTGTACTTTGTTTTTACTTGTTTGTGGTTTGTTTGGTTTGGTTTGGTTTTGGTTTGGTTTTTGAAACCAGGTCTTGTTATGTAACCCAGGCTTCCCTCAAACTCTGGTGATCCTCCAGCCCCAGTCTCCTGAGTGCTAGAGTTACAGGTCTGCACTGGCATACCCAGCTTTTTCTAGAGTTTTATGCAAACCTTACAGTATGTTTTCTTTATGGTTAACTTGTTTTGCTCTAGTGTTGAGAGCTTAACCATGTGATAGCATATATCAGCAATTCAGTTTTAACACTGCATAGCATTCCATTGTGTGAATATAGCATATAGTTTATAGACATTTGGTTGTTTCCAGGTTGGGGCTATTATAAGTAAAACACCTAAGAACTTTCACGCAGCCAGCATTTTTGTGGACATAATGTTAACATTTCTCTTGAGTAGAAACTTAGAAGTAGAATTGCTGGATCACATGATAGGTATATGTTCAACTCTGTGGTAAACTATTAAACTCTTCCAAATTAGTTGCACCATTTTACATTCCTACAAGCAGTGCACAAGAGTTGTAGTTACCCTACACATTCACCAACACTTGATATTGTCAGTTACTTTAGTTTTAGGTATTCTAATGGGTATATAAGGTATCTTATTATGGTTTTAATTTGGACTTTTGTGGTGACTGTTGATCCTTTTTTCCTGAGGTTATTAACTATTCTTAGTTCTTTTTTGGGGATTTTTTTTTTTTTCGTCTTTTTGAAACGGAGTTTCGCTCTGCAGTTCAGACTGGCCTTGAGCTCACTGTGTAGCCCAGGCTGGTCTCAAACTCACAACAATCCTCCTGCCTCAGCCTCCCGAGTGCTGGGATTGCAGGTGTGCACCACCGCGCCCGGCTTATTCTTACCTCTTATTTTGTGAACTGTTTGTTCAGATATTTTGTCCATTTTATAATTAGGCCTTATATGTTCATGAGTTTTCTACATATTCTTGATACAAGTCCTTTTCTAAAAGTAATGCAAGGTTTTTTCTTCTGCCATTTTTTTAACAGTCTCTCTCAAAGAAAAGAAATTTTAAATTTTGATGGAGTGCAATTTACTGCTTTTTAAACTAATTTCCCTTTTCTATGTCCTAACTAAGAAAGATTTTTCTCCCATGTTTTCTTTAGAAGTTTTATGATTTTAACATTTATACTTAGGTCTATAATCCAGTTTGAAGTACTTTAGTTATGGTGTAAAATAAGGATTAGTGTTCATTTTTTCCCACTGGGTTCCAAAATCACTTTCTAGAAGTCTTTTCTTTCCCCATTGACGTAGCTTGATGCCTCTGTCAAGAATCAGTTGACCACATATGCGGGACTATATTTCTGGTCTCTTATAGTTTGTCTCATTCATGTGTGTGTCCTTACATCAGTGCCTGCAGTCTTGATTATTTTAGCTTTATATTAAGTCTTTAAGTTAGGCAGTAGATGTTCTCTAACTTCTTTCTTCTTTCCCATTATTATTTTGCCTCTGTATTGTATATGCAGTTTAAAATGTAAACATTATTCCCATGGGAAAAGTTTGTTTCTTTCTTCATTCAATAGCTTGATGTTCTTATGAAAAACAGTGTAGGTTAATTGCATATCATCCCCAAAATACAGACGAGTACAAAGAAGACTTTAAACCCTCTAAAATCCTACCGTCAAGAAAAAAGAAAATTAAAAAATTGCGTATCAATTTGGGGACCATTTTTGTTTTTTCTTCCCTCCTGCTCTGTCTTTTCCTTTCTCTCTTGAAGGAAGAAGGAGGGGAGAAGGGAGATATATTGTCATAAAGGAGTAGTCATCATTTTGTAGCCTTAAGGTTTTTCTACTCTGTTGGATGTTTTCCTTATAGCACCTTGAGATCTACATTATCAATTTTTGATGGCAATATATGTGAACCATAATGTTTTAATCTATCTTCTATGACCTACTGTTGGGTAATCATTTTCAGATCTTTGCTGCTATAGGGAAAGAATGGTTGGATAAAAGTGCATAAAAAGGACATTTTCTGGAAATTCACTTATAAAAATTGACAGTTTATAGGGTTAAATATTACAGTAGATTTATAAAATGAAAAACTTCTGTAAGGATGATATTTATTTATCTCCGGGGAAACACTCATGTTATGTTTTGTGAAGGAGGAAATTATAAAGCAGTATATGTGATCTTCTATTCTGCTAAAATGAAATGAAATAAAATAAAATAAAATAAAATAGGGAGTAGAAAGCCAGGAAGGACATCTACTAAGACCTACTGGCCTTGGGTGAAGTTAGTGAGCATGTTATTAGGTTGGTAATGGGAGGTGGCCTTTTCTTTCCTTGTAATAATAGTTACCTCCATTTTTCCATTCTTGTCTTGGGTAACTTTCGTGCTGAAATGTGGAGTGCCCTGTTAACGTCTGTGTCCTTGCACTCAGGCTCTTGCTGCCTAGTTTGCTAGATGGTGACCTATGCACTCTTCCAAGTTTCTTTTTGTCTTCCCTCAATTTGTCTTTATAGTTTGTAGCTTATTTTTTTAAAAATTGAGATGCCTTGTCCTTCTTACTGTAAGTTCTAATCTATCTGTTGATGGCTTCTGAATTCACTGGCCACCGGGTCTGATGGCGGTCACCCTCTGTGTGACATTCGTTCTAAGAACTGTTTCATCAGTGTGTTAGTCACCTTTAATTTGCTGGGACAAAGTACCCAAGGAAAGCAGCTCCAGGGAGGAAAGTGGTTTTGGCTCACAGTTTGGTTCCTGGTTGGCTGAGTCCATCGCTGTGGGCCTGAGGTGAGGCAGAGCGTCATGGTGGGAGGGTGTGGTGGGGCAAAGCCACTCACCTCATGGAGCCTGGAAACAGAGAGGGAGGGAGGGAGAGAAGGAAGGAGAGAAGGAGAAAGAATGAGAGCCGGGGACCAGATACAGTCCCCAAGGGCATGCCCCACTGTCTTCAGCTGGGTCCCACCTTCCAGACAGGCCATTAAATGGTGCATCCATCCGTGGGTTAGTCCGTTGGTGAGGTCAGAGAGTTGATAACCCAGTTACCTTCTGAAGCCCAGCTCTGAACAGTGCTGCACTGGGTCCAGGCCTTTAGCACATGAGTCTCCGTGGGACATTCCCCACGCCAACCATAAACAGCAGGGAGTCTGAATTTGAAACCTGTTTTTTTGTTTCTCTCCATTTCTTTTATTTTGTTTTAATCCTTTTCTTTAGAAACTGCATCACATACACTAGTACCTTTAGTGCAGCGTTTCTGGTTCAACCCAGGACCACCGAAAGGAAAAGAAAGGTCTTTGCTGAATCTGCTGGAGACTGCTCAAAAGGTCTTATAAGTAACAGTGATGGAGGGTAATTGTAACAGTAGGTTAATAGTCCCTAAACATGGTGGTTTTTCATAGTTGTGTAGGTTCCTTTGCTTTGCTGTTAAACGCTGCTGAAGAGTAACTGTGCTCTTGCAGGTTTCTTACATGGTGGCAAAAGACGCAGAGGCACACGAGAGTAAGCTGCAGTACTTCATGGAGCAGTTCTACGGGATCATCCGGAGCGTGGACTCAAACAGCAAGGAATTATCCATCGCTATTCGTGGATATGGACTGTTTGCAGGAGTACGGCTCATTTTTTTTTATCTTTTTGTCATCCTTTAAGTGTTTAAAGGAATATAATTATTGCATTTTTGAGTAACGTCTCACACTTATGATAATTCTTTTGTGATAATTTATTGTTATTTGTTTTATGAACAGTTAAGAGTTTTTTCAGTATCTGCATGTTAGAGTTCTTTATCGTACGTGTTATCTCCAACCCTCTTAACCCTCCTGCAAGCTGAGTATTACTGTGTTTTACACACAAGAAAACTGAGACCCAGAGAAATTAGGTAACTCGTCAAAGAATACACAGAATTCGCCAGATGTGATGGTGCATGTCTGTAGTCCAAGCATCTGGGGCGCTGAGGCAGGAGAATTGCAAGCTTGAGTGACTTAGTCAGCCTGGGTGACTTAGGGAGACCGTGTCTCAGAAAATAAAAGGGCTGGCAGTGTAGTTTGGTGCAGAGGCCCTGGGTTCAAGTCCCAGTATTGAATAAAAAATATTTTTAAAAATGCATAGAAATAAATAATAAATCCAAGTCTGGTGGGTAGAAGTACCACGTTTCCTCACTGTATTGTGAGGAAGTTATGCCTTATCTAAAAAGTAAAGTTACAGTTCCCTTTCACTCAGTTTTAGATAAGGAGGTTCCTATGACAGAATATTTTAGAACAGTAGAGCTGGATATGGTGGCGCACGCCTGTAATCCCAGCATTTGGGAGGCTGAGGCAGGAGGATTGCCTTGAGTTTGAGGCCAGCATGGGCTGCATAGTGAGTTCAAGGTCAGCCTAAACTGCATAGCGAGACCCAGTCTCAAAAAAACAAACAAAAAACAGAAAAAAAATTAAGAGAATGCTAGTGACTTCTCTTTTAATGACTGTGACTTCTGCTTTCCCGAGAAAGTGAGTTTCTGCCTCTCTCCCTGCAGCTGCTCAGTACCTGCTTTTTTATCTCCATTTGTCTCTGTCAGCTCTAAATATTCCGAGGGCAGGAAAGGAGCAGATAAGAAGGCTCAGAAGTCGTAGCACAGAGCTCTTACTTACGCATCATAGTCTAATCACCTTCAGCTTGTGTGCTGTGGCTGTGGATTTTTACGGGGTGGAAAGAACGTGATAGACAAGAGCAAAGGGAGATGACTGAAAGATGAGCTAGCCAGTCAGATCCCCAGGGATAGCTAGCATGTCCTCTCTCTCTCTCATCCCCAGAGATAGCTAGCATGTCCTCTCACTCTCTCTTTTCGGAAACAGGATCTTGCTCTGTGGTTCAGGCTGGCTTGGAGCTCACTGCGTAACCCAAGGACCAAACTCACAGGAATCCTCCTGCTTCAGCCTTCCAATTGCCAGGATTATATGTGTGCTCCACCACGTCCAGCTTGAGCATGGCATATTTCAATTTCGTGTTTACCTCTGTCTCTCTGGGGTGGCTGGCTTCGCATGGGCAGTGAGGGCATGATGCCTGCCATCTGAACAGTGCCTACAACATAGTTATCAAAAACTGTTCTGTGTGTGAGTAGAAGTTCAGAGTGTGATTACAGATTATTATAAAAAC
This sequence comes from Chinchilla lanigera, assembly GCF_000276665.1. Classification (NCBI taxonomy): domain Eukaryota; kingdom Metazoa; phylum Chordata; class Mammalia; order Rodentia; family Chinchillidae; genus Chinchilla; species Chinchilla lanigera. The sequence continues at coordinate 7,873,478 of NW_004955454.1, read as the reverse complement.
CTTAATAAGTTTTTACTATATTTGATATACCATAAAATGAGAAAGTAAATAGCTAATACTCAGTGTTTAATTACACGGCTTACCACAGCATTTTAAGTACCTTTGTTTCGACATAGATAAGCTTGATGTAGTATTCTCTCTGTCCTCCCTAAAGCCCTGCAAGGTTATAAATGCAAAAGATGTTGACTTCATGTATGTTGAGCTCATTCAGCGCTGCAAGCAGATGTTCCTCACGCAGACAGACACTGTGGATGACCACGTCTATCAGATGCCAAGCTTCCTGCAGTCTATTGCAAGTGTCTTGCTTTACCTCGACACAGTAAGTGAAATCTTTAAACTGAGTTTTAAGTATTTCATTTCATTTCTTCAAATAATTCAATAAATCATACCGTGAATTTAGTGCAGGCACCACTGTGATCAACATGGTATTTTAAATGAGTAAGCATTCGTGTCATTTATGTGTCAATAGAAGTATCATCATGAAACTTCAGTTCTTGTCCAGAGCAAGAAAAAGTATTTGTTATTCTTCCCGTCTTCCTAAGAAATTAATTATCACCACTTGGTATAAAATTTCACCTTAGGTATCATGTAGACAGGTTTCACTTTGATTTTTTTTTTAAGGCAGTCTCAACTATAGTTAACCTTGGTAGGATAGATAACAAGCCAGGTTTTTTCATTTATTGAGTGTGTGACTAATTCAGTTGTAATTACTTCAGGTATTTGTATTATCCCTTATCTGACTTGGGTTTGTCTCTGTTTCCAAAAGGTTCCTGCGGTGTACACTCCAGTTCTAGAGCATCTCTTGGTGGTACAGATAGACAGCTTCCCACAGTATACTCCAAAAATGCAGTCGGTGTGTTGTAAAGCCATAGTGAAAGTTTTCTTAGCTTTGGCAGAAAAAGGACCGGTTCTCTGGAACTGCATTAGTACCGTGGGTAAGTTTCCCATTCATGTTTGTTTTTTTGTGATGATTACTGATGGATACTTACTGTTATTCGATATAGGTAAAGAAAACTGGTTGCCAGATTCTTTTGTGTCTTTAATGCCTTTTAGAAACAACATTTTGCTGAACCAGAAATCCTTTTTTTGATCTTTAACTTCTGAATCTTAACAATTCATGTTTTAAAACTAAAGATCCTAACAAATTTAGAACAGAAATTGAGAAGTAAAGTTCTAGTGATTATTGTTTTTATTGATTAGTTTTGTTGTTTCATTTTATTTTTTCAGTGCATCAGGGTTTAATCAGGATATGTTCTAAACCAGTGATCCTTCAAAAGGTAAATTCTGAATTTAACTCAAAAAAACTAGTCTTTTATCACTGGAAGGTAGAAACATTGCTGAAAGGTAGAAACATTACGTATGTAAATACGTAAAAGGGCCTTTCTTAGTTATTAGCCATACGATACATTTTGAAGACATATATTTTGTCAAGTGAATACACTTCTCCTAAGGTATAAAATATTCTAAAGAATAACTAAACTGCTGCATACACTTTCATAAAAAATACAGCCTGACGCGGTGGTGCACGCCTGCAATCCCAGCACTTGGGAGGCTGAGGCAGGAGGACTATGGCGAGTTCAAGGCCAGCGTGGGCTACAAAGTGATTCCAAGGCCAGGCTGAACTACAGGCTGTTTGAAAAAGAAAAAGAAAGAAAAAAAAAAAGAAAATATGGTCTCTCTTGACACTCAAGAGTAAAATCCCAAGGAATATTATGGGAGGCATATCTTAGTTACTAGAAGTAATAAAAGTAGGATGAGATGAAAGATTAAAATACGTAAGAAAGAGAAATGAATGATTTATAGCACATCTAGCTCATCTGTGTTGAAATAACTTGATTTTATTCATGGAAGAATCATCTTGTTCTCTGCTTTCATTTTATTATGCTTTGTAATAGAACGTCTTCCTCAGTCTCACTGTATAGTCTCCTGCCAGTTGCTGTTTTAGTTTAGAAAATTCTGCAAGTCAGCAACTTCTGGCAGCGTAGCTGATTTCCTTAGTCCATCCGTTAATACTGGCGTGTTGTCTTCCTGGCCAGGGTGCTGAGTCTGAATCTGAGAACCAGCGAGCCGCGGGGGAAGTTAGAGCGGGCAAGTGGAAAGTGCCCACGTACAGAGACTATGTGGACCTTTTTAGGCAACTCCTGAGCTGCGACCAAATGATGGTAACGCTTACAATCTGAAAGCCGTAAAGAACTCAGTGACTGTCTTTATTAACAGTCTCCGTAGGTATAGGCTCAAGACTTACTTATTTCAAAGTTGTATTTTGCTAACTTGCTAAAATCTTTTTTAAAAACACATCACTAATAAAAAAATTAAGAGTGTAAGTCAAGAGAGTTAAAGTGAGACTAGAAAAACACGAATTCAAGAGAAGAGCTGTTTTAATTAATTACTGTAGCCGAACCCTCATTTTAGCTCTGTGTAACAGGGTCTCCTGTGGCTGCTAAGTCCAGCCTCTTAGATCTCAAAAAGTATAATCACAACAGAAGAGCTTCCTTACCCTGCCTGTCCCCCCAGTGCTGAGGACTGAGCTCAGAGCCTCATGTGTGCTGAGGAGCCCTCTTTTATTTGCTAAAAATTAAGGTAATCCCATTTGATTTAAAAGGAATGAAAGGAGGGACTGGGGATTTAGCTCAGCGGCACAGTACCTGCCTGGCAAACGCAAGGTCATGAGTTCGATTCCCGGTACCGGAAAAAAACCAAAACAATAAAAACAAAACAAAACAAAAAAAGGAATGAAAGGAATTAGTGAAGAGCTATTATTTGCTTTATATTATAATTCATTTCTATTAGAATATTATTAAAACTAGAATAATGCCTACTATGTTTCTAGAAGACATTTCTTTTAGTTTTTACTTTAAGCCTAGTAATGGCTAATATTTTAATGTATACTTTGGTGAAACATGAATAGCCTAGGATGAAAAGTTAATGTTACTAGGTGATTCCTATCTTGTCAAAAATCTTAGATGGTTTTAATTTTAAAACAGTAGCAAGGACTCGGGTCTGGCTTAGTGGTAGAGTACTTGTCTCCCATGTGTGAGGTCTTAGGTTAAAATCCAGGGCCACAATCAATGAATAAATAATAGTTACAGTAATTTGGGGTTTAAACCCCAGCATCCTAATAAGTATATAAATTAAAAATTACTTAATAGCAGTTGTTAGTAATGTCACCAAAATATTTACCTTTTACATGTGATGTTAAATATCGCTTATTTTGAGGTTAAGTCCCACAGAATTTTTGACTGAGTATAGGCAGAAAAATTGGCCTATAATTTTGTAATTGTAGAATAGCTTCACTTTTATCATTTTTTATCTTTGTGGTGCTAGGGATTGAACCTGTGACCTCACACATGCTAGGCAAGCACTGCACCACTGAGCTACGCACCCAGCGCACAGCTTCACTTTTAAAGAAATGCTAGGTTATACGTTTAAATCCAATCTGAGGCTGGACATATATTTACTCATTTTTATGTACATGTGTATGCACTCATGTATGCACATGTATTTATACACACATGTGATTTTTTATATACATATAAAACATAGGCATTTATATATATCATGTGTTTGTATGTTTGTACATCACACACAGAAATTGGGATGAATGCATTTACAGTGCTTGATCTAACTCTTTTCATTCAATACTGTATATAAAGTGTTTGTTACATGACTGGAAAGTCATCAGAATGAAAACATACTGTCGTGATAATTTTGGTGGGGGAGTATCCAAGTTTGAAGGTTGAAAGCTTCTAGATAAATCTATAGTTAACTGTTGGGATAGAAACATCATTTTTTCTGTAATACCTCAACATAAGTGTATGTGTGTGTGTGTGTGTGCTTGTGAAATACATTAATACTGGGGCTGGGGGTTTAGCTCAGTGGCACAGCGCCTGCCTGGCAAGCGCAAGGTCATGAGTTCGATTCCCAGTACCGGCAAAAAAAAAAAAAAAAATGCATTAATACTTTTTGTGCAAGATCTTGAAGTTTTTTTTATTTTTCTTTACTTAAAGGATTTTGTTCTAGCAGATGAAACATTTCTCTTTGTGAATTCCTCCCTTGAAAGTCTGAATCGTTTACTCTATGATGAATTTATAAAATCTGTTTTGAAGATTGTGGAGAAATTGGATCTTACACTAGAGAAGCAAACTGGGGAACAAGAGGTTAGAAGTTTTGTCAGTAGTAATTTTGCATCTTTTTAATGCTAAATCTTTACATGTCAGTATTTAGGGCATAATAGCACAACTTTAGGGGATTGAAGAAAGTTACTTCTGGGGGATTATTATGTGCTATTGCTTTTCTATGGGATGTAGCCTAAAGTATAGAAAATGTTATCAATGGGTTATTCAAAATTAAATTATGTTTGATGTGTTAAAAGAATTTAAAAAAATAATTTATGGGTTTCTCATTCCATAACAATGGTAAAGGGTCAAATCTTACTTTATGTACAAGTTTACCTTTTACAGTAGGGTAGGGAAGCCTGAAGCTCTACTTGTTTAGTGTTAGGGAAACTCTGAAGTGTTCAATGTGTTCTTGAGACAGTAGAATAAAAATAATAAATAGAAAAAAAAAGTACCCTCCCTTTTTCTGTTGAATGAGAGCTATAATGCATGGCTTCAAACTGTCAGCTCAGAGCTGCCCTGCCTTTGCCTGAGGAGAAAAATACTACAGGAATGAGGTTAAGGTAAAAGCTTGGAAGTTTCAGTTGAAAGCATGTAGTTTGCCCTTGAGTATAGACTTTTCTGTTTTTGTTTTTGTTTGTTTTAGAGGAAATAGGTTGTACTCATTAGAATGCATGTGTATAAACTTCCATCTCGGTGGTGAAGTTAGGTAAGAGATGAAGGGGAGGGTATGCAGAGGGTAAGTACAGGAAGCAGTGTCAGGCATCGCCACATCGGCTTTATTGTGCTTGTAGTGTGCTATTTTCTGTGCAGGACGGTAGGAACTCCAGAGCACATGCTTTGTGTATGTCTAAAATAATTTCCTATAACAGGAAAAAGCTTGCTGAAGGGGTTCTCTAGAGCTGTGTTAGCCAGCACACTGCATTTAGAGCACCTGTTCATCGCTGTGGGGCTTCGCTTTCTCCGCTGCTGCTTGACTTTCTTGCCTCGTGCCTGCAGGCCACCAGCGATCTCTGATATACCCCATCTCAAGTCCTTTGTGGGTTCTGGCTCCCCTTCAACTAGTTCTTTAGCATTAGAATTTACACAGATTGTACTCGATGACAGAGATTTGTAATATAAGCTTAATGTGTTTAAAACTGAGTGTCATACACTTTCCCAAAAATCAGAATTTTCCATTTGTCTTTCTTGTTATTGTTCATTATGTGTATTTATTTGTTTTCTATTTGGAAATGCCCACATCATCATCAGTACTTTCTACCTTCTGAAATTCTGTCTCTGTCAAGGCATTGCTAGCTTTTTAAAGATATGATAGTCCCCTTGTATTTCTGCCACGTTCTCCTGTTACTCCTGCGGCCCTTTGATTTACCGTTTCTTCAGGTCTTATCATTCTTCTCACAGTGTAAGTTTTTAAGGACTCTACTCTGCTTTCCTGTTCTTCATTCTATCCTCATAGCATTGTGCACAGTCCGCGAAGTCAAGAGGGAGGTTCCCGAGGACTGTGTAACTGAATGGTACAATGTTTGTTTGGTACAATTCATTTTTAAGGACGGAGATGAGGCTACTCGTGTTTGGGTGATCCCGACTTCAGATCCAGCTGCTAACTTGCATCCTGCTAAACCTAAAGATTTTTCAGCTTTCATTAACCTGGTGGAATTTTGCAGGTATTTTGTAAAACTTTTATTTTTTAAGATTGGAAATTATCAGCCATTAGCTGTAAGAGCACATAGCCTCCGATGAATGTAAGAAGTAAAAAAGCAAGACTTTAAAATCACTTGTCCAGGGGCTGGGGATTTAGGTCAGCGGCAAAGCGCCTGCCTGGCAAGTGCAAGGTCATGAGTTCGGTTCCCGGTACCGGAGAAAAACCAAAAAAAAAAGAAAAAAAAAAAAAAAAATCACTTGTCCAGACCTTTAAAATATATTTGAATGTACCAGCTTGGCATTTACTTTTTTGGCCTTTTTTTAAAAGAAAGAGTTAAATGATCCTCAGGCAGGAAAAAAAGGAATATAGATATACCTAAAACTGTTAGAATAACTAAAAATGTTGCCTAATGGAATTGTAGTCCATGAGTTTTTAAATAATCTTTAGGTTGAATAAAAATTAATAGAGGGATTTGTACCATATTTAATTTGTTTTTACAGAGAGACTCTTCCTGAGAAACAAGTCCGATTTTTTGAACCATGGGTGTACTCATTTGCATATGAGTTAATTTTACAATCTACACGGCTGCCACTCATTAGTGGTTTCTACAAACTGCTTTCTATTGCACTGAGAAATGCCAAAAAAATGAAATATTTCGAGGTAAGTCTTTCTTGGACTTGGACCTGGGGACATGGAATATTCCTGTGCTTTCTGGGCTGTGTGAGTTTATAAATTAAGTTATAAAATATGTGATTATGGCATATACAGTTTTAAGTTTCTAATTTTATCATATATATTTTTTAGAATTAATCTGTAAACCTGGGCATGGTGGCACACATTTGTAATCCCAGCTCCTCCGAGATTGAGGGAGGAGGATCACAGGTTTGAGGGCAGCCTGGACAACTCAACAAGACTTTGTCTGACAGTCAGAAGGGCTGGGGCCAGAGCTCAATGGTAGAATGGCCTGGGCTCAGTCCCCAGTACAGCACACACACAGACACACAGACACACACACACACAGATACATGTCAGTTGGATGACTCTAAAGAAACAGCATTCTCTGCTCAGATTTTTAAGCACCTGGTTAATTATATAAGATTAGCAGGATGACCAGCAGCATGAACCTTACTTAGGAATGTAGACCCTCTAAATTCACTTAATCAAAACTCTGGGAGCAGGGCTTAGGGATCTGTACTGCAAGCTATCCCAGACGATCCTGGTTCACAGTGAGGTTTAGGAATGACTGGAGTAGCGTCCCTGAAGCTTCATTTATTTCCAGGAGGAGGGTAATGACAGCGCGATAGGTCTCTCAGAGCATAGCCACATCTTACTGGAAGACAGAGGAGGAGGAATGGATGTCGCCTTGCCCCATGGCAGCCTTTGCCCAGTCTTCCACCTTCTCTCCTCCTTGCTCTGTTCTGACAGGCTTGCCCTTGCAAACACCCTTGACTGCAGTCTCCCCTTCCAGTCTTCACTAGACTTTGGTAAAGAGAAAGAATTCACCTTTGGGGAAGAGTTGACAACTGCCAGATTAGGATATGGAATTGGCTGATTCTTGTCCACTGTACTAATTTTGTTATTTTTTGACAGGGAGTTAGTCCAAAGAGTTCAAAACACTCTCCTGAGGACCCAGAAAAGTATTCTTGCTTTGCTTTATTTGCAAAATTTGGTAAAGAGGTAAATTACAAGTGATTTATCATAGTATATCATGGGCTATATTTAAATGAATGTATAATGAAAAATACCTAGTGATTATAAGTGATATACTTATTTAAAAATTGTTTTGTGGGGCTGGGATTTAGCTCAGTGGCACAGTGCCTGCCTGGCAAGCGCGAGGTCATGAGTTTGATTCCCGGTACCAAGAAAAAAAAAAATTGTTTTGCTAAATCCAGATTGGGAGTAAGATGTTCAAAAACTAATGTAGGACATACTGTGTTTCAAAAGTCCTTTGAGTTCTCTTAAAATAGTTGAGTGGTGAGAACTCAAAATTAAACACATTCTGCCGGGCGTGGTGGTGCATGTGTGTAATCCTAGCACTCAGAAGGCTGAGGCAGGAGGATTGCCGTGGTTTCAAGGATAACCTGGACTATAGAGTGAGTTCAAGGTGAGCCTGAACTGCATAGCAAGACCATGTCTCAAAACCTCCCCCACAAAAGACAAAAAAAATTAAACACATTCCTTAGTTTTTCCATATGAGGAATAAAGTAATTCTACAAATCAATTTTTTTCTGGAAATCAGTGCCTAGTTTGTAAATGAATGTGGTTATGTCCTATGCTCATTTTTCATATTTGAAAATAGCACAGGGAGGGCGTGGCGGCTCACACCTGTAATCCCAGCACCCAGGAGGCTGAGGCAGGAGGATTGTTGCCAATTCGAGGCCAGCCTGGGCTACAAAGTGAGTTCAAGGCCAGCCTGAACTGCATAGTGAGACACTGTCTCAAAAAGACATTAAAAAAAAGAAAGAAAGAAAATAGCATAAACACATTTTAATTGATTTTCAAATTGTGGGCTTTATTCAGCTGCACAGAACTAATTTCTCCTTTCTTGTTAAGGTATCAGTTAAAATGAAGCAGTACAAAGATGAACTTTTGGCTTCCTGTTTGACCTTCATTCTGTCCCTGCCACATGACATCATTGAGCTTGACATGAAAGCTTACGTCCCCGCATTGCAGGTAGGTGCATTTTTCTTGAGCAGACTCAACTGTCCTCAAAATCATGTTCCCTAAAGAACATTCAAGCCAGGTGTGGTGGTGCACACCTGTAAATGCAGCACTGAGGAGACTGAGGCCGGAGCCTGACTTTGAGTTCAAAAGCAGCCTGGGCTCCATAGTGAGTTCAAGGCCTGCTTGAACTACATAGCAAGATCCTGATTAAAAAAAAAAAAAAGCACTCAAGTATCCAAATATTGTCCTGGCAGTCAGACCATACCTGTGGGCAAACCTGGCTCAGCTTGTGCTTCTACCAGTCCCTTTCTTTGGGGCAAGGCATCCTGACAAGGCATCTCTGAGCTTCCTTTGCAGGTTGATATGAGAATTAAGGATTGCATGTGTTGAAAGTTTGCGGTAAACCACGGCCATATGGACTGATGCCGCTTGTTTTCCTCTTGGTGACCTGCACTGTATCAACTTAACTTCAGCAGTATTGGGGGTCTAGAAATTTAAGGGCATATTAGTTAGAAACCACAGTTATTTGCTATTTTTTGGTGGTCTTAAATTCCCGGTGTTTCAGTTTACCATCTTTGTATTAACGTATGTAGATGGCTTTCAAGTTGGGCCTGAGCTATACCCCATTGGCAGAAGCAGGTCTAAATGCCCTCAAAGAGTGGTCACTTTGCATACACAAGAATGTGATTCAGCCCTATTATAAAGACATTCTTCCCTGCCTCGATGGATACCTGAAGACTTCTACCTTATCAGGTAAGGTTTAGACGAATTGGGCTTTGTTTTGTAATTAAAATAGCGGTGTGATAACTAAGTAGGACTGTGTGTACAACTTGCGAAAATCTGAACCTCATTTTGAAATATGTTTGGTATTTCTATAATCTCCCCCAGTTCATCTCAGTATTGTTGAAGAACCGAAAGAAAGTCATTGTAGAACAAACAGGTTTAGGAAAAAATCATTTGGACAAAAATATTACTAATCAAGAAAAGTAGTACTGAGAGTCAATAGTAACAAACATACCTAAACCAGAATGAAAGATGTTACCGGATGCAGGCAAAAGGATTCAGTCGGAAGAAAGTCTGTGAAGTATTGGCAAGAGTTTTACTATCCTCAGAGTAGAAATCAAGTGATAAATCTATGAAGTTTAACCCATATAAATCAGGATTTTATTGTTAACTGTTGTTGGATTGGAAACAGTAAGTGAAAATTATAGGATAGATTTCATTCACTGTATCTGTTCCCCACCCCCCCCCGGTACCGGGAATCGAACTCACAACCTTGCACTTGCCAGGCAGGTGCTGTGCTGCTGAGCTAAATCCCCAGCCTTGTATCTGTTCTTTTGACATCCTCAATACTCATGCAGAGTTTATAAAGAAAGAGTTGGGATTTTGGAAACTTTCTACATACATAGTAGTACTAGCAGTGATAGAGAAAAAAATACTAATTTATTCTGATAATTTGGTTAGGCTTTTAAAATTTATATAAGATGTTACTATTGGAGTATATCATGTAAAATTTATAGACTGAGTTTAAAAATGCATAAACATTAGAACAAGAATTACAGTACTTTTATTTGTGGGTTTGAATTTAATTTAATTTAATTAACTCACTAAAAGATTTGTGGAGTTTTTTTTCGTCTTTTTGAGACAGGGTCTTGTTATGCAGTTCAGGCTGGCCTTGAGCTCACTTTGTAACCCAGGCTGGTCTTGAGCTCGCACCGATCCTCCTGCCTCAGCCTCCCTCCTGAGTGCTGGGATGACAGGCGTGCACCACCACGCCTGGCGACTGTGTTTTAGATTAATAAGGGAAATTACTGTGGTTTTTTAAAGCAAAGGATGCGTTAGTTAATAGACCTGTGCTGTAGTCCTTTCGGCAATACAATAGAATGAGTAAAATTAAATAACAAAGAAAAATATATCATGTTAGTATTCTTAGTAACTGTTTAGCTGATGTAAAACAACCAGAGCAGTTGCATTAACAGTAACAAGCGCTAGGTATGCTCCACCTCGTTTCTGTAGTGGTGGAGGTTTTCTGTCATTTGCATCATCATTGCACGTACTTTCTCTTTGCATAATGTGTGTCGTGTGTGTTTGTATTTACAGATGAATCACTTCTTGGGCTTCTAGCTAAGATCAAGTATATGTTTATACATGTCATTTTTGTGAATTCTTTGTCAGCTATTTGTACCTAACTTTGTGTATATGTGTATGTGTGTGTGTACCCATTATGAAGGTTTACACCTCAGTACTTCCATTGTGTATTTCTTAAGAGCATAGACTCCTTTTTTTTTTCTGGTACCAGGAGTCGAACTCAGGACCTTACACATGCGAGGCAGGTGCTGTGCCACTGAACTATATCCCCAGCCCTAGACCTTCTTCTATATAACCAGTGTCATTATTAAATCAGGAAACATAACATAGCTGTGTATTCTTCTCATCTGTGCTCTCTGTGCAGATTTTTCACTTGTCCCATTCGTTTATTAGATAGCTCTATTTTTCCTGGTCCAGAATCCAATCCAGGATCACCCATTACATTTACTTGTTGGAATTATGTTTCTTGAACCCTTTTTAGCTCTCACAGCCGCGACACTTTTGAAGGTTACTGGAAGCTCCTTGTAGAAGCCCTTCACCGTGGGTCTGTCTGGTGTCTCCGCACGGTGCGCTTCAGAGCTGATGCTGGGTCCCCTCCAGGGCGCATGACAGCAGTTGATTCTGTCGCTGCTCCTGTCTGTTCTGACCGCCTCATTAGCATTGTATGCTCCCTGATTTTGTAATTGGAAAGTCTCTGATTTTCCTCTAGTGAATCAGTAATTTGAAGTCCTGTCCTCTCATCTTCTTGAGGTTCAGTCCCAGGGCCGTTCCGGTGGTGCAGAGAAGGTGGGTGTGGGCGGAGGCACGCTGTGCTCCTCTGCAGGAGTGTGAGGAGGGGTCCCACCAGGGGCAGCTGGCGCGGGGTCAGAGCGCAAGCAGGGCGGGTAGTCACACGTTCAGGTAGCTGAGTGGGGTGTGAGAGCCGGGCATGGGGAGGAGGGGAGCGGGGGTAGTTGTGGACTACAGGTAGGGGATAGAATAGAGAAGTGCATTGAGGACGGTAGAAGCGAGGGTTCCCAGCGTTGAAGAAGGGAAGCTACACACACAGAAAGACACGAGACTGGAGTGGAGCCTGTGACATTGGTTGGAGGTGGGTGACGCTGTGTGAACTCTTCCGTCTCCCTCCTTTGCCCTTGCTCTTGCTCTTTGCCTCTCTCTACATAATTACATATGAGTATATATAAGATACGTGTAGAGACACAGAAACGTGTGTGTGTGTGTGTGTGTGTGTGTGTGTGTGTATAACGTGTATATCCATATATTCTAGTTCTGTTTACTGTAAAGGCACTAGTATTATAGTTCTGTTTACTGGGAGTAGAGGCACCTGAATAGTAATAACCAGGGCCAGGTGTGGTGGCATGTGCCTGCAGTCGAGCACACAGGAGGCTGAGGCAGGAGGATAACCACCACTTCAAGGCCTGCTTGGGCTATGTAGTGCATTGAAGGCTAGTCTGGAATACATAGACTATCTTTAAAAAGAAATAGTCATGAGCCAATCTGGCATCTGGGTCACGGTTTGTAAATATCTTTTCTATTAAAAGGAACCAGTACTGCTTGGCTCTGGGAAAGTAGCACCAGGAGCCTAGAATGGTTTTTTCTGGAACATCTAGAAAGCAAGGAAGTGTTCAGAGAGTTAAAGAGGAAATATCACACCAAAATTGGTAATAATTTCGTTTTTTAGTTTTTGAGACACGGTCTCTCTGTGTAGTTTAGGCTGTCCTTGAACTCACTATCCCAGGCTGGCCTCAAACTCACAGTGATCCTCTTGCCTCAGCCTCCCAAAGGCTGTGCCACCATGCCCTTTAAGCTTCTTTAAGACATTACAACCTAATTTATTAACATCCGGCATATAATCTCATTCTGTTTACTGGAAGGGCCTAATTTATCCTCCAAATGTAGAAGAATACAGTATTACATAAAAAATGAGAAGTAAACGCCTTTCTCATCTACAGACACAGACACATGGATAACATATAGAGCTTATATTTTCAGTTCTGCAATTTAAACTATAAGTACACAAAACGAACGGTAGACGATTTTTATAATGTTCCAGTCATGAAATTCAAGGAGATAGCAAAGAACTGGTTCAGTCTGAAAGAGACTAAAGAGATTGATCAACAAAGTACCACCTGCAGTTCTGCACTGAAAACATGATTAGGCTCCGTGCTGAGCCCTGAGTGGTCTGAGAAATAAATGTTGGTCGTATTTGTGCCAGTGATCTGATTTGCCAGGTTGTTACACAGGCCGGTGTACCTGTGGGAATTCTACACTGAAGAATTTAGGGGTGGTGCAGCTTTTCATTTGTGTCCAAAGGAGTTTTGTGTTGTACTTTTAAATATTCTGTAAATTTATGATTGTCTTGAAGAGAAAAGAAAGGAAAAGAAAAGAAAAAAGAAAAAAGCTGGGTGCATGCCTGACATCCTAGCTGTTTCAGAGGTCAAGGAAAAAAGGTCACAAGTTCAAGGCCAACCTGGGCAACTTAGCAAGACCCTTCCTCAAAGTAAAAATTTAACAAAGTGCCGAGGACATAGCTCAGAGGTAGAACTTGCCCAGCACCTATGAGGCCCAGGGTTCAATCCACAGTACCTTAGAAAAAGGAGGAAGGGCAGGAGCAGGAGGGGATGGAAAACGGTTGGTTGGTTGTTAAGAAGGTGAATTTAGGGCTGGGGATTTAGCTCAGCGGCACAGCCCCTGCTTGGCAAGTGCAATGTCGTGAGTTCGATTCCTGGTACCGGAAGAAAAAAACAAAACAAAACAAACAAACAAAAAAAAAGAAGGCGACTTTAATACTTTAAATATTCTTGTTTTTCACTAAGCTTCAACCACAGTAATTTTAGTATCCTGTGACAGTTCTTCCTGAATTGCTTCTTACCATGATGGTTCCAAATGGTGTTTTTTTACCTCTATTATTCCTTTCATCCTGCTTGATATTCTACTGTTAAAAAAAAAAAGTCCCCCTTTCCCCTGTCCATTGTATCAGTAGGGACTTACGATTCTTGTTTTTCAGCAGGCTGATTTTGCTGCTCAGGTTCTCACAGATGTGGCAGGGTAAGGTGTGAGAGCTGCTCCTGGCTCCACGGGGTAATCCAGGCTCTTCTCAGGCCAGGTCTGCACAAGCCCGGGAACCAGCCGGCAGACAGTGGTGTTTAAAAATAAGACAGCAGTCACACTGTACAGTCTAGAAACCTTGTTTTTTTTTTTTTTATATAATGCAAGTTAGGGTTTTAATGTTTTTGTTTGGCAATATGTGTTCTTCCCGGTTTTAATCGGGTAAGAATGAGTGCTGTTTACAGCTGATTTTTGTTTCTTGCTGACAGACGAGGCCAAGAACGCCTGGGAAGTGTCAGCGCTTTCTCAGGCTGCACAGAAAGGGTTCGGTAATGTTGTGCTGAAGCATCTGAAAAAAAACAAGAATCTTCCATCAGTAAGAAATCTTTTACATTTCCTTTGCCTTAAATGATACAGACAGTACATGCTAACACTTGTGCTAAGTAAAAATCCTCTTTGCCTACAAATTAGGGTACAGTATAGAAATAGTTTTGATATATTTTTAGCAATCAACTTACAAACTATATTAAGATTTGCCTTATTGTCTTGGTCTTGTTTTCCTGCTTACCCCTACCATCAGTTGTATTTAGTGAGGTGGGCGTGGAGGCGCACGCCTCTAATCCCAGCATTCTGGGAGGCTGAGGCAGAAGGACCACAAGTTTGAGCAACTTAGTGGCTTAGTGGGACCCTGTCTCAAAACGGAAAATAAAAAGGGCTTGGGATACAGCTCAGTGTGGATGCCCAAGGTTAATTTTAACTGAGTGACAGTGGAATGAATGAATGAATAAAAGAAAGAAAAACAGGCTTGGTGTGGTGGCGCACGCCTGTAGTCCCAGCACTCTGGAGGCTGAGGCAAGGGGATCGTTGTGAGTTCGAGGCCAGCCTGGGCTACAAAGTGAGCTCAAGGCCAGCCTGAACTGCACAGCGAGACCCTGTCTCAAAAAGACAAAGAAAAAAGAGAAATAGAAAAGTATTTAGTGGCTAACAAAAGGCACTATGGTTCAAACTCAGTGAGTGAGCTGGAGTATTGTCATGGGAATATAAGATTGATTCATTCTTTATCCCCCCCATTTTTACCTGTAAGAACAATTAACAGACATACTGGTTATTCAGGGTTGCGTATTTGGCAGACATTTCCTCTGAATGCATAAAGTGAACCTATTACCTCAAGGAAAACTTCGCAGACATCCTTGCCAATGATAATAGTCAAACTTTTAATTTGAAGTAAAAATCAAAATTATGGAGAACTTGTAACTATTACAGCAACTTTGATAGCTTCTCAGATATCATGTATGAGGTGAACAGTGATGCTAACAAATGTGATATTTTGCATAAACAATGAAATACATTGACATTTGGATGGTCTGCCTAATCCAGAGAACTGGCAGGTGCGGGTGAGCAAGACGTGATGTTACCGAATTGTGCAAAGGTTAAGAAAACTCTTCAGACTGCAAGATAAATTGATGGATTTTAATACAATAGCGTAGTATTAAAAAGTTCTGTGATAAGGTTTCAGATTCCACTTTGTAAATAATCTCTCAGAGGCTGGTAGTTCAGTTTTGATATAGTGTCAAAGAGTAAGCAGTTATTTAAAAAGACCGTTACAATGCTCTTCCCTCCCTGCTGCACGTCTGTTGAACCCTGTGCTCCATACCTCCCATACCGTAAAGGGATCTATCTGCACGAATGTGAAACAGGGCCACCTTCCTGAGAGTTTATGTTAGGATAATTTAATTTTCACAAAAGTATCTCATTTGTTAACATGTAATTTGTTGAGTATTTTTAATAACTCTAAATCATTTTAAAGTTGTAATTTCTAGTCCAATAAATGTTGATGAGGACAACTAATATAAACAAAAGCTCTTTGGGGAGTCCTTGCTATTTAACGAGGGTAAAGGATCTTGCCAAAACATTTGGAACTGCTGGTCTAGGAAGTAGACACCCAACTGTGAGCTTGGAGGAGGTATGACTTCTTTCATAAATTCGCAGTAAAGTGAGCAGCGCTCCTGTGTGGGTAGACATTAACAGTAGGGAGGGTGGGGAAGTAGTTGTTTGTTCTTCTCTGTAATTTTTTACTGAGTTATCACATGGATACAATTGTACACTTTTGCAGAATGGAGCAGTGTCCTTAGAAGAAATAAGAATGAGAGTAGTACAAATGCTTGGATCTCTAGGAGGACAAATAAACAAAAACCTTATCACAGGTAAACTTTTTCTCTTAAAGCAAACTTATCTCTATAGCTGTATTTGTATTTTAATTTGAGTGTATAAGGATCGCAGTGTTTTTCTGATGCTTATTACCGTGGGTAAGTTACATATTTTCAAATGTTGTAGACAGTAAGATATTTCACTTAATAAAGCTCTTTGACTCTGCTTGTGCCGTGGGACTAATCAGGACACTAACAGCAAATGTTTGACCTTGATTTTTGTAAAGCATGTTTTCCATTTTGAAACGGAGCTGATTTGACATTCTTTTCTGTATTAAACTTTATACCAGGGAATTTAAACTTCTTAAACCTCAGTACTTTTTTAGAAATTTAATTTAATTTAATTTTATTTTTTGTCTTAACTCACAATAATCCTCCTGCCTCAGCCTCCCGAGTGCTGGGATATACAGGCGTGCGCCACCACCCCGGCTTATATTTTTAAAATGTGAATTTTTTTAATTGTTTTTATGAGAATTAACATTTTTGATTAGTAAAAACTCATTTGTTTTTATTTTTGAAATTTGATGTTAAATATACTAGTAACTCTTCATTATGTAGGAAAGTAGAAAGCATTTTAAAAAGGGGAGTTTTAATATAAATTTTGTTCTTTTACCATTTTTTCAGAAAAATCTCTTACATAATTCTCACTAAATTTAAATATTGCAGACTGTTAGACTTGTTTGAAGATAATTTTACTGAAGTTAAATTCAGAAATAGTATATCAGTGTTAATGTTATAATTACATATATAAAGCAGATAAAAAAGGAATGATGAATAAGGTATTTTTATTTATTTTTTAATAAGTTTATTGGTACAGTTTAGATACACGTAATGATCACATTCATCATCGGGAAATTTGTATCTGTATTTTTTGTATTTTTGTATTTTTTGTATTTTTTGTATTTTTGTATTTTTGGTATTTTGGTATTTTTCCCCCATTTCCCTCCCCTCTCTTCAACCCTTCTTCCCCTCCTTATTTCCAAGCTTTGTTTCCATTTTATCCTTTTTTTTTCTGTTTTTTCTTTTCCCTCCCCCCCCCCATTTCCCTTTCCCTTTGAACAATTACTTCCTGTTTCACAATATCTAGTGTATACATTTTTGTTCTTTATTTACTTTCAGTTTCTCACACCAGAAAAACAATGAAATATTTACACATATGTGCCTGACATATTTCGTATAAGAGTGTGGTCTCAGGGTCTATCCATTTAGCTAGAAATGTCTCAAGTTTATCCGTCTTTATGGCTGAGTAGTACTCCACTGTATAAAAAAAACTCACATCTTTTTTATTCATTTGTTGGTTGATGGGCATTTGGGTTGTTTCCAAGATTTAGCTATAAACATGGGTGTACATATATTGCTGTGGTATGTTGCTTTTAGTTCTTTTGGGAAGATAATAAGCGGAACAGCTGGGTCAGATGGGACCTCTAGTTCTAGTTTTTTAGGAATCTCCGTGCTGGTTTCCACAGTGATTACACCAGTCTACACTCCTACCAGGAGTGGAGAAGGGTTCCAAACAAGGTGTTCTTAGAAGCTAAAAAGCACTGGTTTGGGTAATGAAAGGTAGAACAGCTGATACCAGGCAGGTTTTGGTGGGAAAATCACTTTTCCTAACTCTTCTTTGTCAGCTGCATCCTCAGATGAGATGATGAAGAAGTGTGTGGCGTGGGACAGAGAGAAAAGACTGAGTTTTGCCGTGCCTTTCAGAGAGATGAAGCCCGTCATTTATCTGGACGTGTTCCTGCCCCGAGTCACCGAACTGGCTCTTTCAGCTAGTGACAGACAAACTAAAGTACTTTCATTTTTCACTCGCTGTTTGTGTCTGTTGCTTTTGAAATATATAGTATTGGTTAGGAAACAGATGACATATTCTAGCCACTCCAGTGTCATTAATGTGACATGTTCTGTAAGTAGGAAGAAGTAGTTACCTTTAGTAAGTGCAAGCTAAACATGAATTATCTTAATAGATACTAACCTGGCAAGGCATTAATACATCAAACATCTTTTATAATGAAAACGGCAGTAAAAAAAAAAATGGTATTCTAAAGTAATATTTAGTGTTTTATTATCCCCTTAAGCTGGGAGATTAGAAAGTGATACAACAGGTAAAATCTCAAATTTTAATTTGTAAATACCTGAAGTGCTTTAAAAATATATTTACGAAAGTGATAGCTGCAAATGTGCTTGCAAGGGAAGCAAGGTCATACAGTTCTGTACCGTGGCAGCATTGAAATATATTTCTTATGAACAGTCTCAGTGTCTAAAGCTTTGATATTTCAATTCTTAACTCTTAGATACAGATGAAAGTGAATGGAAGCCTTAGTTTTATATAAAAAATGCTTCCATTCAATTTTATATCTGGGTTACTTGTGGCTATCTGTAAAAGTTTTTTTTCTTAAAGGCCTAAATTGAACACCATTTCAAAATACTCTCTTGTGAACATGATAATTTAGACTTCGTTGAACTCCTGGCCTGTTTTAGGTGGCAGCTTGTGAACTGTTACACAGCATGGTCATGTTTATGTTGGGAAAAGCCACTCAGATACCGGAAGGTGGTCAGGGTCTGCCACCCCTATACCAGCTCTACAAGCACACTTTCCCCGTGCTGCTTCGCCTTGCATGTGATGTGGATCAGGTGAGTGCCTGATTGTGGATCTGGAACAATTTCAGAACCTAAAATGTGGTCTCCTTTGGGGACCAGTAGAGCTTGCTGCATATTGGAATCACTTAGAGATCTTTAAAAACTAACATTTTTCTTATTTATGCTTTCGGTTTCTCATACAGGAGAAACAATGAGATGTTTAAATGTATGTGTCTGATTTATTTCACTTAAAAGTATGGTGTCAAGGTGTATCCATTCCCTATGATGAATGTGATCAATTTGTTTTGTTTTGTCTTTTTTGAGACAGGGTCTCACTATGCAGTTCAGGCTGGCCTTGAGCTCACTTTGTAGCCCAGGCTGGTCTCAAACGCACAACGATCCTCCTGCCTCGGCCTCCCGAGTGCTGGTATTACAGGCGTGTGCCACCATGCCTGGCTTGAATGTAATCAATTTGTATGACAGATATATACTAATAAAAAATAAAGTTAAAAAAACTAATAGTGTTGCCTGGCTGCTACCCCAGATGCTCTGATTCAATCAGTTACGATGAGACCTGAGGATGTGTGCTTTTAAAAAGCTTCCTTGGAAGCATAATGTACCTAGAGTTTGGGAACCCCTGTCCTCGCTATGGCTACCAAGAGTCGAGGCACCCTTAAGTGGACTGCCTGTCACGGTCCTCAGGGGTGGACTCAGTCTTCAGGGAATGGAAGAGACCTCTCCTTGTCTGGGAGTCCTGGAAGAAATGGATCCTGTTTCTTGATGACTTCATGGACAAATCTTCCACTGCTGCCACGAAGCAAAAACCCAGAAATCTCAGTTCATCTTAGGAAGCAGGCAGAAGTCTGATATCAGGGCATGCACATAAAAAAGGACATAAAGCTCACTTAATAAATACAGATAGAAGTTTCTGCGATATGTATGAATGAATGTAGTCCAGTAGTGTGTTAAGATGCACCATGATTAAGTAAGATTTATACTTAAAACTGGAAATGTACCGTAGAATAGGTTTAAAAAGTAGCAATCCTTTCCAGAGAACCCTGAAAGGGCTTTGATTAGTGCTGGTAAATGGGAATGGTTAGTAGTACCTTGTTTTGGTTTGTATTTGTTTTGTCCTGCCCTACTGCCAACTGGACTCAGGCCTTCTCATTGATCTACTTCCTCAGCCTTTTTTAAAATCAGAGGTAGGGTTTTGCTAAATTACTGTTCTATCAGTACCACACGCTAACCGATTGCGCCCCTGGAACACTAAATTACTGAGTTGCCCGTGTTAAGCTTGAATTTGAGATCCTTCTGCCTTAGCTTCCTAGACTGCTGGGAATAGAGGCATGTGCCATACCATCCAGCTTTAACATTAATCATCTACATCTGCCTGAATCTCACAGGCAAACCGTCGTCTGTGTAAAGCACTGATGCATCCTTGTGCTTCAGTCCCCAGCACTGGGGTATGCCTGTTATTAGGAGTGGTTCCTCAGTCGCTGCAGTAGGCAGTGTTGGGAGAGCTAGGTGCCTCTCCTTTGTATAAACAAATTAAATCTCTTTTTCTGTGTTTCTGCCTGTGGCACAAGCTTTGAGGTCTGGATCTATAGGGTATTGACCTGGCTTTTGTTTTGTCACGAGGGTGTCTGCCCTGGTAGTAAACCACAGGGCGTTATTTGCTTTGTAAAATGAATGATAATAATCTGTCTTTAACCCAGGATACCTCGCATGCACACTCAAGATCAAATTAATGACTGGGTGCGGTGGCACATGCCTGAACTCCCAGCACTCGGGAGGCTGAGGCAAGAGGATCATTGTGAGTTTGAGACCAGCCTGGGCTACAAAGTGAGCTGAGTTTGACTGACTCAAGGCCAGTCTGAACTTCATATTGAGACCCTGTGTCAAAAAGACAAAAAAAAAAAAAACCCCACAAACAAAAAAGATCAAATTAATAAAGATGAATATTTAAAAACCCAACCATATCTACCCTAAATGGCTCTCCTGGTTAAAGGAACAGTAAACTTTAGTATGCGTATTTTCTCTGCTAACCTCTTAGAAAATGGAGAAGCAGTTAGAACGATTCATCATAGAATTGAACTAGAAAAATAGTAGTGGTAATTTTGTTTCATTTTGTCCTACCACAAGCGCCATTTAAATATTTAATTTCCAATGTTCATTTACATGAAGGAAATAAACTCCAGTGGTGTTATTTCTTCAGGTGACAAGGCAACTGTATGAACCACTTGTTATGCAGCTGATTCACTGGTTCACTAACAATAAGAAATTTGAAAGTCAGGATACTGTCGCCTTACTAGAAACCATATTGGTGAGTAGTAGTTTTCCTGTGATTCTCATTGATTAGTTATATTTAATGTGTACTTAGGGCTTTAGGAAAAGTTACCTTTTAAAATACCAAAATGTAGCCTCTAGCAAGAACACTTTGTTGTATTTTTTATGTTGTATTTGTTTTATTATTCCACTTGAATGAATATGATGCCATATTTATCTGCTTAGGTGATAATTTCAAATACCTGCAACTAAAAACTAGTTCTTATGTGTTTTTGTTCTATTTTGGGGATCTACTTGTAAATTCACAAATGTTATCAGCCTTAAGGGTGTGTGTATGTTTGTGTCGAGGGTGTGAGGAATAAGGATATTCTCCTGAGTTATAGTGATTTATTTTTTAATATTCATAGTACAGTACTTAACAGTAAAAGGAATTTTTGAGTCTGTCTCATTTTCTTCTGCATCAACACCTAAAGGGCTCGCTATAGACGCTATTGGTGCCGACAGAGTCAGTAGGATTTTGGTCACTGAGGGCACAGGCAGTGCGGTCAGCTAACCTCTAGTGGGGCATAAAACCAACTTTGTGTTAAATTGTGGGTGCGTATACATGAGTCACAATATACACACACATTGTTCTGGGTGTACAGTACTCACATTTATTCTTTAGACTATTTCTATTGATGAATTATTAATTTTAATGAGTTATATTAAGCAGTCAGCACTTAACAGGAAAAATCAAAATATAAAGTACTGAATTTTTAATATAATTTATAAAAAAGCGTCAAAATTTTCAAAATCAACTGTTTTTTGATGTACAAAGTCTGAAAAATGACAACAGAAGTAAATTCCAATATGAACTGCAACGAAAATACCAGTAGAACTCTACAACAGAAATAATCTTTGCTTTAATTGTCACATCCAAGGCAGTCTTCCCATTTGATAACTGCATGTTCCATGCAAACCTCAGAGAGCACGTGTGCTTAACGTTCCTGTCCTGTATGGCAAGCCAGTCTGGTCGTCTGTCTTATCTTCCTCTTTCATCAGGAGCTTCCTCCTATATTGTACAACATGCACTTAGCAGGAAAATAAGCCATCAATAAAATAAAGTATCAAATGGGTAATGCGAATAAATGTCAACATTTTCACATCAGCTATTTACTTGCTTACAAAACCTAAAAGATAACATCAGGAAATAAAAACCTATGTGAATTATAATGTAAATGCAAAGGTCTACCACAGAAATAATCTTTGCTTCAGCTGTCACACTCAAGGCAGTCCTGACGCATGACAGCTGCGTGTTCCGTGCACAAGTATCACTTACAGTGATAGCCCGTATGTTTTGTTTTCCTGTCCTTTTTTGTAGGGCACAGTTGGCGTCTTCTTGGTTCTCCTGTTAGTGTAGTAGTGGAAAATTCCATCCAATAGGTTTCACCTCTTCCAAGATCCTCAACTATATTTTCAGAGCAAGTTCTAAGATTGGATTGTTCCATTTGGTTTCATAACCATCTTATACCACTTCGCTAGTCAAAAATATACTAACACAAAAACGGTTAGATGAAACAGATCAGAACCACTACAATATGTGGGTAAAAATCCCGCTTTGACACTTTTTAAGGTGCACACACCTTACCATCAGTCACACCAAGTGGGTAAATACAAGATTGCTTCCTGTATCCCGCAGGTGCAGCTACTGAGACCCACAGCTGGCTCTTACTATGCTTAAGTACGAATTTATAGTAGAAAAGTAGGAGATGGGTTTTTGTAACCCAATGTTAAGGCCTACAGGGTGTCTTTTGACTCTTGTTTATTTTGAACTTGTGCAGATAACTTTACACTTGACTCCTTTAAGGGTTATCTTATTTCATTTTACCTGCATTTCAGCCTATCATTTTATTGTGTTATATATTTACTCTAGAAGCAAAAGCTTCCATTAAATACAGTGAGTTTGTTCAAACGTCTAATTCCATCTTTTTGCAACTTGCTTTCAGTTTTCATCTGTATTCCGTTTTCTATTAAGATTAAGGTGAGGTGCAGGAAACAGGGAAGTTGACAGGAGCATCTAGGGAGAAGAAACGAAGGCATTAGCTTTGTGGTGTGTTGCTGCGGACTTGGTCCTGGTTTGAGTTTTGATTGTTTGAAGTGAGGCTGTCAGGGTATTGGATAGGAAGACGGCGAGGCATGGCAGTGCACGCCTGTAACCTCAGCGCTCAGAGGCTGAGGCAAGAGGATCGCTGTGACTCTGAGGCCAACCTGGACTACATAGTGAGCTCAAGGCCAGCATGAGCTACATAGTGAAACCCTGTCTCAAAAAAACCAAGGGAAAGAAAAAAAAAGAAAGAAGTGGAAAACAAGAACAAGAAAGAGGAGGAGAAGAAAAAGGGGAAGAAAGAAGGTAGAGCATCCTCTATACTACAGAGGGCAGCCATACATCCTGGCTTTCTCAGGACGGTTACTAGTAGCACTTCTTTCACTCTCAGGGTGGCCCAGATCAAACACCATGTTATGGGCAGTAGTTAGTTACTAAACATTTTTGATTAAGATAAGGACCATGATTATAGTTTAATTCCCTATGGTGTCTACCAGTGAATTTTGTTTATAATAAATATAATTGATTATACTGAGTTTGCAGCTTGTTTGTATTTAAATGTATTTATTTTAGGGGTTCTGCAGCTTCTCTGTTGTTTGTTTTCCCTCTTTGTTTGTTTGTTGGTTTTTGTTTTCCCGTCTTGATCCTTGAAGGCAGCTCAGGTAAAGGTTTTGGAAAGAAACCTGGCAGGATAGTGATAAAGGAAAATGAGGTAACTGCAGAAGAAAAGGTAAAGAAGAAATGTGAACTTGGTAGCACCGCACCCCGGGGAGTAGAGCTGTGGGCTTTCCTAGTAAGAGTTGCCACTTTCCTAATACGAGCACGTGCACTGTGCCTTAATCTGTTCTCTGCTGCATAGCTGAGTGGCATAGGTCGGGTAATTTATGAAGGACAGAGGTTTCTTTTTTTTTTTTTGGTTTTTTTCTCCGGTACCGGGAACCGAACTCACGACCTTGCGCTTGCCAGGCAGGCGCTTTTGCCGCTGAGCTAAATCCCCAGCCCCGGGACAGAGGATTCTTTAGCTCACTGTTCTGGAGGCTGAGAAGTTCAGGATCAAGGTTCTGGCATCTGCTAAGGGGCTTTTGCTGCGGGACAGCATGGCAGGGTAACAAGAGCAGGTCTTCCCTCCTCTTAGAAAATCTCTTACCCAGTTATGGGACCCTCCCTTCCTGACCTCATCCAATCGTTATTACCTGCCACTTCCAAATACCATTAATGTGACTGTGAGGATTAAGTTTCAGCATGGGACGAACACCTGGACCACAGCGCAGTGTTTACTCTTCCTAGAAGCAAGAAATACCACCTCTTCAGATTCGCATAGCTGTGTTACCTTCTTGAATTCTAATTAGCGCTGTAGTCAAGTATTTCAAACATACATATAATGCGATGTGAGGCAGAATTCCCTTTTTCAGTGTTGAGTGAACTTTTTCAAGTTAAACTTTTTCTGTGTAGATCTGAAAGAGAATACAGGTAGACTGAAACAGAGATAGGAAGGAGAATAATTTTCTGTGTGACTGTCACTCACGTTTCTTGGGCTGTTTTCTTGAGGTATGTAGAGACCCTGTGTTCATGAGGACTGTTCTTCCAGAAGTTATATTTTCAGAACCATATTTCTATATTTTTCTTTAGGTAGAAATGCAGTTTCTTTGGATTTCCAAAGAAATATATTGAGAAATGTGTAACAAGAACCTTCTTGCTCTCTGAACCTTGATATTGGTCTTTGCTACTATTATGAGGTAAAATGAGCAACCTCAGAAGTCCTTGGAATATAGCCATTGTGTTTCTTTAGAAAGGAAGATTGTTTTGTTATTATAACATAAAATATTGCCTGTTTTCTGCTACTATAACAGAATATCACAAGCTGGGTAATTTATAAAGACAAACATTTATATCTCACTCTTTTATTAAAGGCTGGGAAGTCCAAAGTCAAGGTGTAAGCATCTGGTGAGCGCCTTCTCACTGGGTCATAGCATGTTGGAGGGCACCACCTGGTAAGGGTATGCAGGAGCCTGCAAACTCGGATCTCTTTTTCTCTCCTTGGAAGGCAGTTAAGGTCATTATGGGGTTCTATCTGTATGACTTCGTTTAATTCTGATTAGCTCCCTAAGATCCACCTTCAATTACTACCTGTGTATCAATTTAGGGATTAAGTTTCCAGCGCATGCTTTTGAGGCACAAATTCAGATGTCACAGTTCTCCCTTTTCCAGGGACTCTCAGTTTATTTGTTTAAAAGATAGATATTTTCTGTATGCCACAAGAAATTATTTTGAGTTTGCGTTGTAGACAACCTGATTTGTTTTCCTGGTGTTTATATTTTTGTCAAGTGCTATAAATAATTTTCAGACCATAATCCAGTAATGTTCAGAAGCTGAGGAAGGGCATTCCTTACCACTTTATGGTTATAAAAGTAAGATAGATTAAAAAAATAAGGAAAATTGCCATAAAGAAGGATAAACTTGAGACATTTCTAGCTAAATGAGTGTACCTTGAGACTCTACTCTTAAGTGAAATAAATCAGACAGACATGTGTAAGTACCCATTGTTTCTCTGGTGTGAGGAACTGGAAGTAAAGATAAGGACCAACATGTGTAATAGATACTGTAAAACAGGAAGAACATGTTCAGATGGGATGGGGAACTAGGGAGGGACAAGAAGGAAAAGAACAAGAAAGGAAGGAAAAAATGGAAATAGCTTTTGTAAGTAGGGAGGGGAAGAAGAAGGGAGGGTAGTGGAGTGGGGGAAAAGAATCAAGATATATCATGTACAGATACAATTCCCTCTGATGAATGTGATCATTGTGTATACCTAGTATGTATACCAATAAACTTAATTAGTTTTTAAAAAGTGAAATAATGTTGTTTCTGTTTTGTTTCAGGATGGAATTGTGGACCCTGTTGACAGCACTTTAAGAGATTTTTGCGGTCAGTGTATTCGAGAATTCCTTAAGTGGTCCATTAAGCAGACAACACCACAACAGCAGGAAAAGAGCCCAGTAAACACCAAATCCCTCTTCAAGCGACTGTACAGCTTTGCACTTCACCCCAGTGCCTTCAAGAGGCTGGGCGCCTCACTTGCCTTTAATAACATCTACAGAGAGTTCAGGTGTGTAAGCAAGCGATAGGCAGGAAGTGAAAGACACTCTTGAAACTTCCAGTGCAGAGCCGGGTGGTGGTGCGTGCTTGTAATCCCAGCACCTCGGGAGGCTGAGGCAGAATTGCCACAAGTTCAAGGCCGTCCTGGGCCCCATAGTAAGTTCAAGGCCAGTCTGAACTACATAGTGAGACCCTGTCTCAAAAAAAAAAAAAAAAAACTTCAGCGATTTTAAAAAGTGACTTGGTATTTAATTCTGTTCATGTATTTCTGTATTAAGCATTTAGTAAATAATTACATTTGATTCTGTACATAGGATTATAAATGAATTAAAATTGAATTTGCCCTCAAGAAGCTTAAAATTACTGAGAACATAGAAGCATAGAATCCCAGGATTTTTGTAAACATAAAAAAGGACACATATCCCGGGTCTCTGGAGCACAAAGGAAGGATATTTGATCTAGTCTGAAGATTGAACAAGGCCCCTCAAACATGGGACATAAGTGATGAGTGGAAATCAGCCAAGGCATTTCAGAGCAAAGGGCAGAGTAGAAATAGCAAGTGGGATGTCGTCTGAGCTGACAAGACGTTTGGTGTCCCAGACTACGGAGTCGGGTTTGGAAGAAGCGCAGTGAGACTCGGGGGCAGGGCTCTCGCTGCTGGGGCCAAGTGAGATCTCCGCCCGTGAGAGAGTTCACGGCGTCCTCCGAACGTGGAACAGCGCACTTAGAGTTCTTCCTGGAAGCTGCCGCTGGGCACCACGTGGAAAATGGATCTGAGTGGGACAAGACTAACGGGTGGGACACCAGTGAACAGGGTATCTCAGGAGTCCAAGAAAAGAGCCAGTGAGCCGGGGTGGTGGTGCCGGTGATTTGTTCATTCCTTCCTTCAGCTTCCCTTGTTGAGAATATTAAATGACAGGCTTTGTGTCAGGTGCTGAAGATGTAAAGGTACAACCCTTTGGGACAGTTACATTTCAAACAGAAAGGCGGGTTACGATTAATAACACAAGTAAATGTAAAATTTACGATTGAAATTAGTGCTGTTAAATAGTAGTGCATAGTTACCAAGTGCTCTGATAATGAGAATCTGACCTTGTGTGGTTAAAATAGCTTCTCTGGAAGTGGTACCTGGGACGGAGAAGAAGCAGTCAGTATTAAAAATAAGATAGGAGGCAGCTGGGGTATTGCTCAGAGGCACAGCATGTGTATGGCATGCATGAGGCTCTAGGTTTGATTCCTGGTCCCAAAAAAGAAAAAACCCTAGATGGATGGGAATCTCCTGTGTGTGAATTGACTATAGAGTTTGAAGCAGTCTGTTATCTTTTTATGTTTTTATACCGTGAAACCTATAAGCGCGCGTAAATATGTGTAAAGTCCGTAGAAATGTAACAAGTTCCTACATACTTATCCTAGGTTGAGAGATAGGATCTTACCAGTATGGTAGAACCTCCCCTCTCCTTCCCAGAGGTATTCGTTTTTCTTTCATGTCACTTCCTTCCTCCTCTTCTTTATAGCTTGTTGTCTATGTGTGTATCCCTAAACAATATATTCTTTCATTTTGGAAAGCAGGTGGTAAGTGTAACCTTGCCTCGCAGTGAGGCATGGGCAATCTTTTCACTGTTAGGTGAAGGCCCGGAGGCAGAAAGCAGAATGAAAACTGGCTTCAACATCCCGGAGAGATCACAAGGGCCCTTTAGGAGGGTGGTTCTGTAGGGTCTGTAGTCCTAACAGGCTGTGCTCTCCAGAGATGGCCGTGAAGTGGCCCAGCACCTGATGTCCAGGAAGATACCTTCTAAGGATGTGGTTACCCTTTAGTTTCTGCTTTCAGCTTATAGTTCGATCTGGTCTGTCAGGAGGAGGTGAAAGCAAAATACTCTTGTGAGTGGATGAGCACTGTTGGCTGATCTGGGCAGAACACAGAATAGGGACCTCAGTGACACGCTCGTGGTACACCAGGCTCAGAGGACTTGGGCCTGGATCACCTGGACCTTTTGGGAGGTTGAAGGAACCACGCAGTCATGGCTTGGTGGAAAGAGCGGCCAACACGTCTCTTCCACAGTCCCTGCCCATCTGTCTCCATCCTGGTTTTGCTTATTGGGAGCTTTCTTTATTTTTAGGGTGTAAGGTGTTGGAGGATACGTGGGCCTTGGGGAACTCTGAAAGGCCCTGCCCTTCAAATTTTCAGAATTCTAATACTCCTGCCAGTGCAGACACCAGTTTCCCACTCTTTTAGTTCCTGCCCACCCGCTATGCCTTGTTCTGCTGCTTTTTTTCTGCTGCTTTTGTTCCAATGTGTCCTTCCCAGTGGGTGCTGCGGCTTCCAAGTGCTCGTTGCTGCGGGGAGAATCTGAAGACTCCACTAGAACTTTCAGTTCTTGGTTTTCTGTGAACTCCTGTGACAGTTAGTGCCTATACCCATGGCTTTGTACTTAGTCATGTGCTGTCCTGTATCATGAAGGAGCACATTTCCCAGCGAGAGATCTAGCCTCTGCAACCACTCTGTGGTCACATGTCCTTTAATGACAAAGATACATTTTGAGAAATGCACGTTTAGGTGATTTTGCCACTGTGTGAACGTCGTAGAGCGTACGTACACAACCAAGACAGTTAAGGGGATGCCACGAGAGGATATAAGC
Organism: Chinchilla lanigera; assembly: GCF_000276665.1. Lineage (NCBI taxonomy): Eukaryota > Metazoa > Chordata > Mammalia > Rodentia > Chinchillidae > Chinchilla > Chinchilla lanigera. Next base: position 7,845,039 of record NW_004955454.1, on the reverse strand, counting down.
TTATGGGACCTCTGTTGCATATGTGTTCTGTCGTTGACTGAAATGTCATGACTTACATATGCCTGGATAAGTAGATGGTCCACAGGTGTTGATTGAACTGATTACTTGAGTGTATCAGATAAAAGGCTTAAGGGTTTATATTGATGTTGACTTACTTTAGGCAGGTTGAAAACCTTTACATTTCCTATATTTTCGAAGCGGATGGATGTGGCATCAGACCTCTTTCTCCCTGCACCGAACTTTAATGAACGGGTCAGAACGGTGGTTCCAAGGTCTTGTGCCAGGAAGTCCGCCAGTGGGAGAGGAGGAAAGGTGTGGGGCAGGTGAACCTGGAGAGAAGCCCTGCTGCCGTGTGGTTTGTACTGCATGAGGCTTTAATCTGCTCTTGAGGAAATAGTGTTTTTGACACATGCTTTAGGCTGTTTTATAGTTAAAGCCTTTGAGCCCTTAAAAACAAATATTTAGGGGCTGGGGATTTAGCTCAGTGGCACAGCGCCTGCCTGGCAAGCGCAAGGTGGTAAGTTCGATTCCTGGTACTGGGGAAAAAAAGCAAATATTTAAAGGTTGTATTTTTCATACTATTTTTTCTGTGCTTTATCCCCTCTGTCTTATTATTTTCTTCGGTGGACTTAATATTTATCCCCTCTGTCTCATTATTTTCTTCGGTGGACTTAATATTCTTTATTTTGTAGGGAGGAAGAGTCCCTGGTAGAACAGTTCGTGTTTGAAGCGCTGGTGATATACATGGAAAGTCTGGCCTTGGCACATGCGGATGAGAAATCCTTAGGTATGTGTCTGTTGCTCTCTTTGCACGTTGATCCTCTTTGCCTGAAGGTCTTAAGAGCTCTTCCACTCAGGAGTTAATCCTCAGGCGATTCTCGTATTATTTTCTTCGTTCTGCGTCTCCCATACGTAAGTGTTATAGGCTCCTCCAGTGCCTGGGTCTAGTTTGTAAAAGGTTTGTCATGCCCTAGTTCTCTAAGACTCCCCATCGTCCCCTAGGGGCTACAGAACTTGGCTGCTGATTGAGGAGGGGTCTGCCTAGGGAGGTGGCCAGGGGGGCCAGTCGGTGACTGTACAGCGGGCCCAGTAACCACTGAAATGTGCCAGTGTCTCTGAAGTTAACGATAACTTAGGAAATAGAAAATAGGTTTCCCTCCAGGGTTGTGATAAAGCCATTGTAGTCATGATTAAGGAGTATTAAAAAGACGCTAAGTCAGAAGTGTACTAAAGTAGCTGAGAGAATAATTATGACGGTCCTCACAATTAAATTCTGTCTGGAAGCTGGTAGGAACTTCATAGAGTTTCTGAGCTAGACTTCTCAAAAATCTCTGCTGGTTCCAATGCGGGAACTGTAGTTCCAGTACGTGCTGTAGTCAGGACACTGGCCCAGAGTGTCAGTGGGGGGTCCGGTCACACAGTTATGGATGGCGGGGCTTTTCTTTCACTTCCCTACACCTTGGGTTTCTTTTTTCTTTTTTTTTTTTTCTTAGAAGGACAGGGTGAGCTTTATTATCCTTTAGGCTGGTATTCCTCCCTGGGGAAAATGGCCTAAAATTTTATTCTGGCTTGGCCTAAGTTTTATTTTTGTGTCTTAGTTACCTACATAGATAAATTTTCTAAACAAGCAAAACTTTACTCCTTCCAAAGTTATTGCCATGGGCCAGGCCCTGGATTCAGTCCTCAGCGCCATTAAAAACAAAAACAAACACAAAACCTTTTTCTTGGTGCATAGGTCACCACTCATCCTTTCTCCTCCTCTAACTGATGCTAGACCTCTACGGCTAGTTTACCATTAGTTTAGTTCTCCTTTTATAGAGGCTTTACTCTAAAACTGTAATACACTTTATCCTCCACTAGAAGAACGGGAGGTCAAGGAACCTATACCCCTTTAAGAATAGCCTTGAATTGAGGTGCACAGGCTCTGGCCTGGTGTGGGGTTTTGTTTTGACTAAGTCTCCCTCATCGCCAGTCTGTGACATAAGGCTGCGTTTTGTCCCCCAACAGCACCGGTGGTGCAGGTGCTAGTTGGGTGTGGTATTACACCTGTGAACAGGCATGTGCTATTCTATTCTAGTCTTAAGTCTGGGTTTTGTTTTTGTTTTTGGACATGCAGTATATTTAAATTTTGTACTCTGAGGCAATATGAAAGCTAAGTAAAAGTAATATTTTTAAGTAGAAAATTAGGCCAACAAAATTATGACACTATTTCATTAGTGATAATCAACTATATATTTTCTTTGGAATCTGTTTGGTTCCGAAAAACAGGTACAGTTCAACAGTGCTGTGATGCTATTGATCACCTAAGGCGCATCATTGAAAAGAAACATGCTTCTTTAAACAAAGCCAAAAAACGACGTTTGCCCAGGTGTGTGACACTGTTTCTCTTTCCGTTTTTTTTCCTCAATATGAAATAAATTCTTAGTTGATAGAGGATAATTGGGATGGATATATAGAAGTATAAAGAACTTATTTTCTGAACAAAAAAATGTGTAGGAATATGAAAAGTTACTTTTCCAGAGGAGATAAAAAACTTTGTATTTGAAATTTATAAACATATAAATTATTTCATCTTGGTTGGATTAATAGATACAAATTGAAAATTAGTTTTGAAATGGAGATATTTTATTTTACTTCTAATTTTTATTGTATTTTTTATTTGTTTGTTTTTGTTTTTACTCTGGAAATTGGGCCTTGTACGTGCGAGGCAAGCATTCTCCCAGTGAATTACACCCCAGCCCCTAACTGTACTAATTTTGAATACAAGTTTGCAGGAGGCTGAGGCAGGAGGATTGAGCTCACTACAAAGTGAGCTCAAGGCCAGCCTGAACTGCATAGTGAGACCCTGTCTTAAAAAGACAAAAAAAAAAAAAAGTTTGATGTGGAATTATTTGATACAGATTTACACAAATGCAGTAAATTTTGAAGTATAAGAACTGAATGTCGCAGTACTAGAATTTGACAAACATGGTATTAACAGAATTATGAAACAAAGCTGCTCAAAGCTAAAGCTGGGCATCTGTCAGTGGTTTCTGCTCAGCACTTATTTCCATCCCATCTATACCTCATTTTCAAACAGGGTGTGACAGCCGGGCATCTGCCCCTCTGGGTCTCAGCAGTGTCTAGGGAGGTCTGGTATCCGTGCTGACAGACACAACTCTGCACAAACATGGTCTCACGTAGACTGGATGTTAATAATTTCTCTTTTTTAGAACTGGTTCTTCCAGATTCTTCTATAAGCTTATGAAGGCTCTTTAAATAACTGCTTGTCCAATTTTAGCTGGAGGTCTAGTTAAAACACACACTAGTGGCCTGGCTGCAGCCTCAGGATTCCTGTGTCAGGTCTGGAGTAGGGACAGAGAACTTGCTTTTGTAACTAGTTTGCAGATGATGCTGGTACCCTGGTCCAGGGCCCACACCTTGAAAAGCACTGCTTTAGACTCGAAGCCTGCCTTTGGTCTGAGGGATATTGAAAAGAAAACATGGGGCTGGGGATTTAGCTCAGCGGCAAAGCGCCTGCCTGGCAAGTGCAAGGTCGTGAGTTCGGTTCCCGGTACCGGAAAAAAAAAAACAACAAAAAAAGAAAAAAAACCATGAAAATAGCTGGTGCTGGTCTGTAAGAAACATTAAAATTTTTTTTCCAGATAAAAAATAAAATGAAGGCTATCAGCTTTTAGGGCCCACTCAACCTGTGATGTTTTGTTTTCATTCTAATGATAATACTCTAAAATAAGTTTTAGTGAGGTTTATACATGTATCAGTGTGACAAAGTTGAGTTTGTGATTTCTGGACTCTTGCAAAGCTAAAAATTGAATGTTGGAGAGTATGTCAATGACACTATTCTTTCTCTGCAGGGGATTCCCACCTTCAGCATCGTTATGCTTATTGGATGTGGTCAAGTGGCTTTTTGCTCACTGTGGAAGGCCCCAAACAGAATGTCGACACAAGTCCATAGAACTTTTCTATAAGTTTGTTCCTTTACTGCCAGGTATGTTGTGTCATACATGCGAAGAAATGCTGAGTTGCTGTAGAGATGCAGACACTAAAAACATGATCTTTTTAGTGACAAAGGCTATTCCAAAGCTGTTTATCTAAAGAAAGACGTGTGTAGGTTGAGTTTCAGAGAGGAGACCAAAAAAACCCAAATAACTGCCATCTTCCTATAACTTAAAGAAGTGTCACAGATACTATTTGTAACAAATTCAGAAAATAAGACTGTCCAGTATCATTTCAGATTTGTGTGACAGATGACAGATTATGACTATAAAAAAGTATTATTTTGATGTTGGTCAAATTGTACAGAAGAAATAAGTTTAGACTTTTCCAGTATCTTTCTTGCTGCACTATTGTTTTGCTTTTTCTATCCCATTTAAGAGTTGGCTGACCATCACGTTAACATAATATTCACTTAGACTCAAAATATTCATTTATTGAAATAATACGGTTCTGTTGTAACAGGTAGCTAATAAGAAATTGCCTGAATCCTAAATCTGAATGATCCCAGGTCACTGTGAAAGTAAAAGAAAACAATGAACTGTACTTTTCAGGAATTTCTCATTAAACCATTCATCTGCACTTTAAGCTTGAAATAATTACTGAGTTAGTCAGGAGCGACTGTATTTTATGTTTTGTCCGCTGCGTCTAAACCAGAGGTTAGTAGCTTTGACTTGGGGAAGCTGTGTCCCAGGACAGAGCTAGGCCCTGCCCCCGCCATCCCCATACACTAGGCACCAATCCATAGCCAAGGCTGGTGGGCGTGGCAAATGCTTCTGATCGGGAAAGGGGCTAAGTGCTTGGCAGAATGTGGGGTGGGGTTAGGGCTACTCAGAAGGATGTGAAATTTTGCTATACTCGGATCTGTGATGTTTACACTTTATATTTCATGCACTATACTTTATATATTATATGCCTATGCAGTGCAAGCATCTTGTCAATTGCATTCATATTGTACATGCTATGTAATTACATGGTATAAATTAATTTACTGTATCCTAAATAAAGCACATGTGTATGTATGTTCAATTTAAGCATTGCTAAAAAGTGTCATTTGTATTTTAAATTTGCTCCCTCTTTTAGTGTACAGAGGATTTTTATGTGTTGAGTCACTCTCACAGCCCTGAGAAGTCAGTCTGTGAAGACAACCAGCAGAGGGCACCAGTGTCATTGGCCTAGGATGCTTCTGTTGCTCCTCCCCTGTTGCCTGCAATAAGAACTTTGTATTTTTTTTTTAAATGCTTGGGAGCCACTTTATATTTTTTTATTTTAGTTTACTGGTGCAGTATAGTACATGTTTACATCCCTTGTGGGAAATTGGCACACGTATGTACATAACGTGTCCTAGTTCCCCTTTACATCTTCTGTCTCTCCCCTCCCTTCCCCTTCCACCTCTTGATCCTCTTCCCCTTTGAGAACAGTCTCTCTCTCTACCTCCTACGTTCTTTTAAAGAGAAACAAAGTGGTAGTATTTAAGCTGGTGTGTCTGATTCATTTCACTTAACGTTATGATCTCAAAATGCCTCTGTTTTGTTACAAATGACTCGAGTTTATCTTTCTTCATGCGGAGAAGTACTCCATTGTGCCTAGTGGGGCTTTGGGCACGTGAGCACCTGGCTCAGCAGGCGCTCGTCCCTGTCGTGTGCCGGGCTCTCGGGGCGGGCCGGCTTCCTGCTGCTTCTGCGCTGAGACCCAGAGTGAGCAGGAATGTGCTGCACGGAAGGTGGAGCGGGAGGAGGCCGAGAGGGAGAGCCGGGGGTGCTGTTCTGCACCTTGGGCCTGTCTCTCTTCCTGCTCGCTTCCCCTGTGCTGCTGTCCTGATCTGCCTGTGTCCTTTCTTCTGATGCTTTCTCCTTCACTGTTGCTAGCTAGCACTTACTGTTTTTCATTCCATGTTTTCTTTAGTTTTTCTTAGTGAAACTATGGAATGTGTCCTGTTCGTAAAGTTTTTTCTTTTCCTCTCTTTTTTGTGGTGCTGGGGTTTGAACCTAGGGTCTTTTTTGTTTCTTGTTTTTTTTGGCTACCAGGAATCAAACTCACAATCTCACGCTTGCAGGCAGGTGCTGGGCCACTGAGCTAAGTCCCCCGCTGAACCCAGGATCTTAAGCATGGGCAAGTGTTCTGCCACTGAGCTATATCCCAATCCTATTTTCTCCTCCTAATACTGAAAATACCCTTTTTTGAGGGGTACCAGGGATCGAACTCAGGACTTGGTGCTTGCTAGGCAGGCACTTACACCACCGAGCTATATCCCTAGCCCCCCTACCTATTCTTTATACATCACACTTTTTATTGTTTTGGATTCTTCTCTAACTTCATTGGAGGCAGAATGATTTAACCTTCTCAGAGCCACTGATGTCAGAGCAATACAAACCGTGTATCTTTGATTTAGAAGAGTTTAACATCAAAAAGATAGTATCTTTTAAAAGCTATTTCATGTCATATCCAACTGTTTTTTGTAATGTTTAAAGAAATTGAGGAGCCAGACCTGATGGTGCACTCCTGTAATCTCAGCTATAATCCCAGCTCAGGAGCCTGAAACAGGGAGATTGCCCTGAGTTCAAGGCCATCCTGGGCTACATAGTGAGTTCAAGGCCAGCCTGAACTACGTAGTGAAATCCTGTCTCTAAAAACAAGTCAAAGAGAGTGATTTCTTTTTCTTTTTTAAAAATTCTTTTGGTTTTTTGAGACGGGGTCTTGATATGCAGTGCAGGCTGGCCTTGAACTTATTATGTGGTCCAGGCTGGCCTCCAACTATGGCAGTGCGGAGAATGGTTTTGGTAGAGTTACTGTCTTGGTGGTAACTACAGTTAGACAAGTTATGAGTACTATAGTAAAGATTATCTTGTGTTGTTTTGAACTTTCAATTAGGTACAACAGTTGAATCAAAGAATTATATGGAAGTTATTATTTATAATACATGTTTTAACTTTGTTTCTTTTTAAGGCAACAAATCCCCTTCTGTATGGCTGAAAGATGTTACCAAGAAAGAAGATATTTCTTTTCTCATAAACACGTTTGAGGGCGGAGGCAGCAGCTGTGATCGGCCTTCAGGAATCCTCGCTCAGCCAACCCTCTTCCACTTGCAAGGGCCTTTCAGCCTGCGAGCAGCCCTGCAATGGCTGGACCTGCTCCTGGCAGCACTGGAGTGCTACAACACGTTCATTGAGGAGAAGACTGTGGACGCGCACGAGGTCCTGGGTAGGTAAAATTTACCTCTAAGAATCATTGCCTGTTCCACTAGAAGTCACCCTGGGTAGGAAGTTCACTGTATGTCAGAATAGCAGTAATAACATTAGTAATAGACATTGGTTGCTGTGTTGGTTTGGGACGATATTTTACAAGGAGAACAATATGATATAGGACTCATATTCTATAAGATTATTTAGAATAGTCACCCAAAGAATTGATATACAAGAGAGTGAAGGAAATCTGTCCACACACTAAGACCAGTAAATCCAGTAAGGGCCTAGATCCCACAGAAATGTCCTGCATGAGTCCAGCTGAAGACCTAGAGCTCATAACAATGCCTCCCACGAGTCCAACTGGAGGCCCAGAGCCCATAACAGTATCT
>NW_004955454.1:7818488-7836762 GCF_000276665.1 Chinchilla lanigera | reverse complement strand
TGTGACTGTGACAAAATACCTGAGGCAATCAACATAAAAATACAAAAGGTTTATTTTGGCTCACAGCTTTAGCAGTTTCAGTCTGTGGTTGGTTGGCTCTGTTGCTCTTGGGCCCTAAGGGAGACAGCACACCATGGTGAAAGCCTATGACAGAGTGTGCTGCTCACCTTATGGCAGAGGGAGCAAAGAGAATGAGAGGAAGAGGCTGGAGTCTCCATATCTCTTTCAAGGTCATGCCTCCAGTAACCTGACCTTCTCCCACTAGACTACATCACCTAAAGGTTTGGAATTCCTGGTAGTACCAGAAATTGGTGACTAAGACTTTTACACATGGGCCCTTGGAGGACACTTACACAAACCACAGTGTCATTTAATGTCACAGTGAGGATTGCAATGTGGATGGCAAAATGGAGCTTATACAAACCCGTGTAAACCCTCCTTTTTTTTTTTTTTTTTTTTTAAAGCTAAGACTCAAACTCAGGGACTCATACATGCTAGGCAAGCACTCTACCATTGAGCTATATCCCCAGCACTTTTCCTACCATTTTAGTTTTTTGTTCGTTTTGTTGGTTTCCTTTTTTTTTTGGTTGTGCTGGAGATTGCACCCAGGACTTGAGCATGGTGGACAAATGCTGTGGGAGGAAAGCACTGGGTTACAGTTTGAGCTTACCAGCAACCAGGCAAAGCCAGACATTCTGACATTTAGAAAGGTAAGTAATTGAAGCTACATGCCTAGCACTGAACAAAAACACGGCTCAGTGGGGAAGGGAAACTTCCCCTCCCACAGCGTGGTAAGAGAAAAACTGCAGCATATTCTTGTGAATGCGGACTTTGCTACTGGACAGAGATACACCCTGAATAGAAAGAAAATCTGAGTTCAGCCATGTGAACACGAACCAGAGGGATAGTTCCTAGTGTTATCATCCAAATTGAGGTGGTGTCGGGTCCACAAGCCATTTGATTAGCAGCCTCTCCGTCTGTCTCAGAATAAGTAAGAGATGGATTTAAACAGAACAGTGGGACACCATCCTGAGTAACCCCATGGCTCTGTAAGTGGCGCAGGAGAACAGAAAACTCCAGTCGCAACAACTGGATTTTTAAATATCTCCAGTTACAACAGTTCCTTTTGAGGGAGGCAGTGGCACCCACATGAATGGTTAGCTTGGGCCCAGGAGAAGGGTGTGACGTAGAGAAGGTAAAATCATGGCATTGCGGGAAGCAATCAGTGGGAGACTGAATTTCAGGCTAGGAACGTCTTAGGGGAACAGCCAGATGGCATGACACCTGACAGATGGTGGGTACATTCAGCCAGACGAGGGGAAACACCCAAAAGTAAGGGACCAGGAAGAAGAAAGCAGCAGTGACTTGAGCTCTGAGACAACGGGAGGTTCTCCTCTTGCAGAGGGAGGGCCTCTTGAGTCGAGAGCACTACTGCAGAAGCCAGCAGAAAGCTGAGCGTCTATAGCTTCCCTCGCAAGCATCCACCCTTCACCCTTGCCTGCCTTTCAGAGCGAACCCAACCACATGCAGGCACTAGCTGACCACTCCTCTAAGAGAAGGATCTGGTAAATTACGTGGGGTGAGCCCTAGCCTGAACTCCAGGGCCTACACCTGTGAGAGATTTGGTGAGCCAGCCGGTGTTTCTGGCCTCCTCATCCCAGGTACCAAGGAGACTGAGTCAGTGAGTGTGGGCCAATCCCACCACTGACAGACCAGCCAGGGTATTTACCAGTAATCGCTGAGAGGTAGAACTTACCCTTCAGCCAGCTCTAATCAGCTTCTCCCATTGGGACACAAGCAGAGAAAGAGAACTCTGGACTTTAAAAAAAAAAAAAAATCACATTCCTCCTTTTAACCAGTGGCATCTGATAGTAGAAACTGTGAGGAATTCAATGTCTTCAGTGTAAATAGCCCCACGAAGAGGAATATCAGAACTGTTTTATTTTTCTGTTTTTAGTTTGCGTGTTTGTTCAACTATGTGTGAATGTTAATTATGACTTTGCCTTCAGTAGTGTCTTGTTTTGTTAGATTCTCTCATACCAAATGTTTCTCGTAGTGGGGTGTTTTTTTTTTTTTTTTTCAGTACTGGGAATCAAACTTCATCCCTTGCACTTGCCAGGCAGGCGCTTATGCCACTGAGGTATATCCCCGGCCCAACTGATAGTTTTTCATAGGGTTTTAAAATTTTGTGTCTTTACTATTTAATTGGATTCATTCTACCATATCTTCTCTCATGTTCCAATTCTTTCCTTCATTCCCATGCCCTCTCTTCCTTCTTTCCCTCTCCTATTCTTTGCATAAACACTATCATTAAAACCTTTCTTTTCCTTTATCCTGTTCTACATTATTACTCTCCCCTTTCTTTGGAGCCATGCTGGGTTGAGTAATACTCTACAGTACTGTGTGTGCTAAAAAGCACACAACAAAGCTTTGCAGCAAGTGTGCACAGGGCCGTGACCGTGACCTCATCTACAGGAAGCCACAGCCGCGTGTCAGAACAGGAAAGATGGCCATGTTCGTGTTTGTGCAGGAAATACGGTCATGGTTGTGTTGTGAGCAGAAGCAAAACTTTGCTGAATACTTCTGTTCCTGGACTGAATTGTTTGTGAACAGAAGCATTCCTGATACAAGCCTTCCTCCCTCTGGAACTAAGACTTCTAAGCCAGCAGAATAGAAGGTTGTGGGAACAGGAAACAAAAAGTTTGCGAGTGGATCACTGGGGTTAATAGTGAATGGTACGATTCCCACTTCCACACCTTGATTCCTGGATCCATGAATCCTGTTGCAAGTCTTCCCCTGTCTGGGACTAAGAGTTCTAAGCTTTCTGTGAATCCTGGCTCTGACACCTTACCATACACTCAGTACCTTACAGTGGATGCTGACTCAAAACATGGATAGCCTTTGAAGAAACTTGCCCCAGCCCTGCAAGCTATTACCATCTAGCTGGTACTGTAACTGTGTCTCAAAAGACCATTCCACTTTTCTATCAGTCCAGGCACTTCTGGAGGATGAGAAATGTGTAAGACCAGTGAATTCCACGCGCATGAACCCATTGCCGCACATCTTTGTCTGTAGCGTGTTCCTTGGTCAGAGGCAATGCTTTGTAGAATTCCATGATGGTGGGTAAGGCATTCTGTGAGTCCATAGATGCTAGTTTTAGCAGAAGCGTTAATGCAGAGAAGGCAAAACCATATCCAGAATACATTTGTGAGTTCTGAAAGAAACATTTCAGTATCCTCCACTGCATCAACCTCATTGACAAAGCCTGGGAAGATGTCACGGATCATGCCTTCAGGAAACCACTGCCAAACTGTGACTGAACGTGACTTTGAGGGGTCTGATGCGCGGGTGGTAGGGGAGACTGTGTTTGTGGGCAAGAGTTGGGTCTGGACATCAATGATACAGACATAGAGGAGCTTGTAGAGGACCATAAGGAGGAGCTGACGATGGAAGAACTTGGTGAGCTCTGGAGTGAGCACTTGTTGAACAGCATCCACTGAGGAAGAGGAGGGTGAGGAGTCACTCACCAGGGATGTGATAAAATCCACTATGGAGAAATGGAATGAGCACCAGGATTTCTTTGAGGGGCACCACCCCAACATAACTGTAATGAACAGTGTTGAATCTGATGAAGGATAACATGGCCTCTCATTTCTGGAGGGTTATACAGCACAGGAAAAAACAAGTGACATTAGACAGATTTGTTTTTTTTTAAATTGGCCTTGCAGCTAAAAGATAAAGAAGAAAGGAAACCCCTGAAGACCTCCCTGATGTCCTCATGCAGGGAGATTCTCCCTCCAAGCAGTAACCTCCCCATCCATCTTCCTGTCCTCCTTGGTAGAAGTCCCCTCAAGGACGATTAGAGTTCTCTGTCTTCATACTGTGCTGTACTTTGTTTCATATTGTTATGGTTAAAATATATATAAAAATATATATGGTTCAGAGCAGATTAACCTTATTTACATTCAACCTTATGGGAAATTTTGATTCAGTTCGTGACCAATTTGGTTCTCAACTAGAATTGTGTAATGAATTAAGTTCAGGGACCGAGGCACCACTGTCAATGGTTGAATGATTTAAAGGTAATACAAGATATGAAAGACTACTTCAGTCAAGAAATAGAGGTTCTGAAAAAAAACCAAACAGAAATCCTGAAAATGAAATCCTCAATTAATCAAATAAAAACTCAGTCAAATGTTTTAGCAATAGGAATGATGAATCAGAAGAAATGATATCCAGACTTAAAGACAAGGGCACTAGAACATTCAGATAGTAATACGAAAAAATGAGAAAAAAATAAAAAAGAGAATAAGAACAAAAAGATTATCTCAGAGCTCTTAGGCAGTGCTAAAAGAACAAATTTCAGAATCATCAGCATTGACGAGCACGTGGAAGTACAGGCCAATGGCATAGAAACCTGTCACTGCAATGATCATATGGGCCTAACATATCAGTAGAGTGTTCCAGCCAACAGAACAGAATGTACATTCTTTTCAACAGCCTAAGAAACTTTTTTCAAAATATACCATATTTTAGGCCATGGAACAAACCTTTAAAAAGATAAAAAAAAAAATGAAATAACCATGCATCCTATCAGATCATAGTGTGATGAAGCTGGAAATGAACAGCAAAAGAAAGAGCTGGAACTACACAAGCAAATGGAGGGTACATATGCACTGCTGGATGGTCAGGGGGTCCTGAAGATATCGAGCGAGAAGTTTAAAGTTCCTGAAATTGAGTGATATTGGAAACTCACGTCAGAACCTGTAGAAGACAATGCAAGCAGGGTGAGAGGCATTTTTATAGACACGACTGCTTACATCAGAAGAACAGAAAACAATATCAGATAATCTAATAATGCTTCTCAAGGTCCTAGAAAAACAAGAACAAACCAAATCCAAGTCCAGAAGAAGGAAAGAAATAATAAAGATCAGAGCAGAAATAAGTGAAGTAGAAGCTAAAAGAATAATACAAAGGATTAGAGTTGATTCCTTGAGAACATAAACAAGAATGATAAAGCTTTAGCCAAACTTACTAAAAGAAAGATAGAGAAGACACAAATTAATAAAATTAGAAGGCAGGCATGGTGGCACATGATCATAATCCCAGCACTCAGGGTGGAGATAGTAGGATTGCTGCAAGTTTGAGGGTAGCCTAGGCTAGATAGTAAGTTCAAAACCAACCTAGAATTGTGAGACCTCTCCAAAAACAAATAGATAAAATCATAAGTCATAACAGATGCCACTGAATTTTTTTTTTTTAGATGGGGTCTCAATATGTGGTTCAGGCTGGTTTTGAACTCACTATCCGAGCTGGCCTCAAATTCATGGTGATCCTTCTGCCTCAGCCTCCTAAGTACTGGGATTATAGGAATGTACCACCACACCCGGCTCTGCGTGATGATTATAAATGGTTTTGATAACTTCTATTCCAATAAAATGAAGGCTCTAAAAGAAATGAATAAATTCCCAGACTCATATGACCTACCAGAATTGAACCAAGATGTAAAAAATCTAAACCAGTCAATAACCAAGCAACAAGATAAATATAATAAAAACTCTCCCCACAAAGAAAACCACAGGACCCTGTGGATTTACTGCTAAATTTTTGGGCAAGTAAATTGGACAGACACTTCTCAAAAAATGAAGTATAAATGTCCAATAAGTATATAAATTCCTTCCCCCCATATTTAGACTTTAGGGAAATACAAATAAAAACTCTGCTGACATTCTGTCTCACTGCAGTCAAAGTGGCTATCATCAAGAATACCAAAAAACAAAAACAAAAAATGCTCTGAGGATGTGGGGGCAGAAAGGAACCCTCCTACCCTGTTGGTGGCAAAATAAACTAGTACAACCCCTATGGAAACAAGTATGAAGATGCCTCAAAGAACTAAAAATAGGTACACAATTTGATTCAGCTGTACTGCTCCTTGGTATATTCCTAAAAGAATTAAAACCAGCATATTACAGTGATCATCTTAGTCATTTTCCCTATCACTGGGACAAAATTCCCAACATCCACAATTTAATGGAAGAGAGGTTTGTTGTTTGTTTTGGGAGGCGGGGTTTGGTACCAGGAATTGAACTCAGGACCTTGCACTTGCTAGGCAGGCGCTTGTGCCGCTGAGCTATATCCCAGGTCCTAGGTTTCTCTTGGATCGCAGTTAGAGTCTATGGTTGGCTGGCTCCAAGGCAGAAGGGAATTATAGAGGAAAACTGCTCATGTCATGGTAATTAGGAAACAGAGAAAGAAGGGAGGAGCCAGAGAAGGAAATATACTCTTTCAAGTCTTATCCCTAGTAACCCACATCTAAGTAGGCCCCCACATCCTAACTGCTCACTCAGCTGCTGACCTCCTTAGTATATAATCCCCTGATGAGTACAGAACCTCCTGATCCAATCACCTTCCAACACTTGGATGTCTGGGGCAGGAGGATTGTCATGAGTTTGAGGCCAGCCTGGGCTACGTAGTGAGTTCAGGGCCAGCCTGGGCTACATAGTGAGACCCTGTCTCAAAAAACCAACAAAAACAAAAGGAAAGTTAAAAACTGTACAGTTTGTCTTATATAGGAAGTCTAAAAGTAAATACAAAAATAATGCAGAGGATAGGAACTAAGAAGGTTGTCTTGTACTGATGCGGCGGGGTAGGAGGGGACACTAAGGCAAGGAGAGGAAAGGGAGTAGGGTAACTGGGATGAAAACAACCCAAATATGTTAGTTGCATATACCAGTATGCTACCATGAATCTCATTTTTCTATAGTACAAATACATCAATAAAACAGAAAAATCATTTTTATTAGAATTCTGTTTTTTGTTTGTCCAGTTGTGTGTTCCTTAATGATGGAAATGTGTCTGGAGAAGTAAGTAATTAAGCAGTTTTGTCTTCATGTAAACCTAGAGTATACTTATACAAACTAAACCACTGAGTAGCTAGTGGATTTAATCTTCTGGGGTAACTGTCATTATGCATTATGTTACTGACCAAAATGTTGTTATGCAGTGCATGTCTGTACTAAGAAAAACCTCTTTTCTGTAAATAAGTACTGTATTTGAATAATTGTAAAATGCATATTTTTCACATTTAGCAGATCTGTGGTTAGAATGTACATGGGTTACAGTTTGATAATATGTTGGATTGAAGGAGATTTGATGTTTGAGAATATAATTTTTAATGTATGGCCTCTCCATTCTTTGAATGAAAACATAGTGATCTGTCATTAAAATTATTTGTAGTTCTCATTTGAAAAGTTTTTAACCTTCTTTAAATTTTGTTGATTACAAAGAATTGGCAGCCTTTAGACTTGTAAGAGGATTTTTTAGTCATTGCCTTTGCTCATTGCTTAGGTATATATTGACGTTTCATATTTTCCGTTTGCCTGGCACTCTGAAAGGCTTTACACTCTGGGTTAATAAACTGCATTAACATTCAGGAGAGGTGTTTAATTACTTTCTTGGAGCTAAAATATAATACCTAGTGCCCACAGCTTAAAGGAGGAAAGGTTTATTTTGGCTCACAGTCCATAGTTGGCTGACTCCATGGCAAGGTGGCATAGCAGCATGGCAGAGGGGCATGGCAGAGGAGAAAAAGCTCATGGGCCTGACAGCAGGGAGCAGAGAGAGAGAGATCAAGGGAGAAAGGAGGTCTACAGACCCTTCCAGGCCATGCCCCCATTGACCCAACTCCTCCAAGTAGGCTTCACCTTCCCAATCTAATTTAGGTATAAACTTACCAGTAGTCTAATCCACAGGTGTCACCCCCATGATCCAGTCACCTCCCAAAATCCTTGCCTCTGGGTACATGAGGCTTAGGGGGGACATCTAGATAAAAAACCATAACAAGAGGTGACATTTAAGTTGTTTTGTTTTTTTTCTTGTTAAAAATGATGATAAAATTCTTACAAGTTTTTGCAACCCTGCTATTATTTTATGAGATTAAAATTTCAGTGGATCAAAGCATAGTTTTATAAAAACATTTGATAGAGATTGGCATGCATATTTTTGAAAGATTTTACCAATTTGTCATTTTATTTATTTATTTATTTATTTTTGGTTTTTTGGTTTTTCTCCGGTACCGGGAACCGAAATCACGACCTTGCGCTTGCCAGGCAGGCGCTTTTGCCGCCGAGCTAAATCCCCAGCCCCACCATGCCCTTTTAAATAGTCATGTTAATTTAGTATTTGTTTGATATAGTTCAGTGCACTGGTATTTGTTGCATATATATGTATGATTGTTATCTCTTCCTCCTGGACTGTTCCCTTTACAAGGATATAGCGACCTTCTTTATCTCTTTTAATCAGTCTTAACTTGAAATTCACTTTGTCTGCAAAGAGAATAGCTACCCCTCTTTTTTTCTGGGTTCCAATCCATGGAGTATTGTTTTCCATCCTTCAACTTTCAGTCTGTGAATTTCTTTTTTAATTAAATGTGTTTCTTGTATGGAGCATATTGTTGGATCACGCAACTTGATCCATTCTGCCAGTCTGTGTCTTTTGATTGGTGAATTGAGACCCTTAACATTATATGTATTGACTTATCCTTATCATGTTACTTCCCTGTTGTTGGCTTCCCCACTCCTTTTTTCTCCTCCCTCTGTTTGTTTGCTTTGCCTGGTGGATTCCTTCTGTTGGGGTTCCTGGAGTTGTAGTCCTTATCTCTTTCTAGAATGTCCTTCAAAACATTTTGGAGTGCTGGTTTGGTAGTCATAAATTTCCTCAGATGTTGTCATGGAAGTGTTTTATTTCTCCATCAGTTTTGAAAGATAGTTTTCCTTTCAAACTTGAAATACTTCACTCCAAGAGCTCTCCTTGACTTGAAGGTTTGTGCTGAGAAGTCAGCTGTGATTCTGATGGGCTTTCCTTTATAGGTGATGTGTTTCTTTTCCCTAACAACTTTTAAGATTTTATTCTTGTGTTGAAATTCTGGAATCTTGACTATGACATACCTAGCTGTAGCTGTTTTTTTATCATGGCTAATTGGAGTTCTATATGTCTCACTTCACTGTATGTGAAGATGTGATCTTCTAGCTGGGTGCCACTAGATGGAGCCCGCAGCTGCTCTGATTTCCTGGCTCAGCTGGTCCCTCTCTAAGGTGGCTCCTGGCCAGTTACTCTCTCACATGGGACAACTAACCCTCAGCACTCACCACCAGCTAGTGCAGTCCTTCATGTCCACTGCTACATGTCTCCATGGAGGCCTCTGAGGTCACCAGCAGTCACCAAATGTCCACAAGTTTGAACCATTCCTTTCTCGCAGTGAGTCGCATCTCAGGGAGAAGGCACTGCCAGCTACCTCTTTCTTCGTTTAAGTTCCTCTCTTCACTCTCTCCATGGACTTCAGTTCATGCTTCAGATCCTATCTGGGCCCAGGGGACTCACTTCTCTCCTTCTTGTCTTCCTCATGTTGCTATATTCCAGTGTCTGGATGGCAACACTCCAAGAGGCTCTTTGTCTGCTGCTAACTGCTCTGCCATCTTCTGGGCATCTTGTCATATTAATTTATATTCTTACAATTACTGTTTGAGTATCAAGTCCAAACCTTGTTTAGATGTATTATTATTATTACATTAGCTTTAAGTTGTGTTCTGTTTGGATTGAATTTTGGAACTGTGATTTTGAAAACTGAAGTGAACTGGGTGTGGTGGCAACATGCCTATAATCCCAGCACTAGAGGGTTGAGGAAGGAAGATCACTACAAGTTTGAGGCCAGCCTGGACTACATAGTGAGACCCTATCTCCAAAAAAAAAAAAAAAAATTGAAGTGAAAAGGTGCTATTTTAAAGATTTTTTTTATTAGTATATGTTTGAAATACATAGTGATTATATTCATTGTGGGAAAGTGGTACATGTACACAATACATCTTAATTCTTTTTACTTCCCTGTCCCCTACCTCCTCCCCACTTTCCTTTATCTCTAGATCCCCTGCCATAAAGAAGGATAAAGGTGAGGCATTCATAGGAAAGTGGATACACCTTGAGATCATAATGTTAAGTGAAATAAATCAGATATATGAGCATAAATATTACATGGTTTCTCTTATATGGAAAATTCAAAGAATAAATATGTGCAGTTGTATTCACCTTTTGTTTAAATTATGTTTTCTTTTGAAAAACTTCGAGTTTTGATTAAAAATATATCAGAACCTAAATTGAAAGAAGGAAACTTACATTAGTTTTAGTGGTGTTAGAAAGAAGCATGTATTAATATTTCAGTGTAATTATTTCTAGGTACCAAAACACATTCTTCACTTTGGAAATCAGTGGCCTTCTTTTTAGAAAGCATTGCTATGAATGATATTACAGCAGCAGAAAAGTGCTTTGGAACTGGGGCAGCAGGTACCCAACCCAGCCCACATGAGGAGGAAAGGTACAACTATAGTAAATGCACAGTCGTGGTCCGGATTATGGAATTTACCACAACCCTGCTCAACACCCCGCCGGAAGGATGGAAGGTAGGGCCTCTGTTGCTGCTATATTAATTTGAGGTCAGTATTTCATACTAGAAAAATGTTTTGAGAAGTTCCTGTTGGAACAGGCTTTAGCTCATTAGACATTCCCATTGCCAGAAGAGTTATCTTTATTTCAATTGAAAAATAAAAATGGCATATATTTATAGTGTACAACATGATATTTTGATATATGACTAGATGGTAGAATGCCTGTACAGTAAATTAAAATACTTATTATTTCCTATATGTGGTTAGGAGATGTGGTGAGGAGAGTTTAAAATTACTCTCAGCAGTTCTCAAGCATAGAGTACATTACTTCTAACCTTAGTCTTATATAATCTGTTCTTGAAAATGCTTGTTGGACATCCCTAATCTGAAAATCCAGAATGCTCAAAATCTGAAACTTAGAACATAATGTTGCTACTCAAAATGTTTCAGATTTGGAACATTTTGGATTTCAGATATTCAGATTAGGGATGCTTAATTGATAGTCTCTGAAACCTGAAATAGTAATTGTCCCAAGTATTTCAGATAAAAGATACTCAACTTGTAATAAAATGAAACTGCATGCCCTTCAGATTTTTATTTTATAAATAAAATATATATAATCTTTCTAAATATTTTATTGAATGCCACATTGTATATCATGTTCTGCTTTAGGAAGCACACGTTAGCAAATATTTGTACATGTATCTATAAGGCTTACTGTATAAACAAACTCCAGTCAGTCCATCCAGGGAGTATTAATGCCCATTGTCTGCTGGGTGCCAGGTCATGCTCTAGGCCCTTGAGATATAGCGGTGCCCTGATACAGCGGCTGAAAACCTATGGTTTGTAGGCAAACCACTGGCTCCCAACTCTCATAAATAAAGTTTCACCAGAGCATGGCTGTGCCTATGTGTCCCTCTGCTGTCCGTGCTGCTGTCACATTAGGATGGAGTACGGAGTTGCAGCTGAGATTGCACGGCCCACAGTGCCAGACGTGTTCATTGTCCAGTCCCCTACCGAGAAAGTTTGTCAACCCTAGCCCTAGTCAGGTAAAAATTCCCACCCTCCTGAACCTCACACCACAATGAACATATAACTGCTGGCTGACAGAAGTATTTTTATTCAAACCATCTTTCACAGCTGCTGGAGAAGGATTTGTGTAACACAAAGCTTTTGAAACTCTTGGTGAAAACCGTGTATGAGCCTGTGAGCATAGGTTTCAATATCGGTGATATCCAGGTTATGGACCATCTTCCCAGTGTTTGTGTGAACCTAATGAAAGCACTAAAGAAGTCCCCGTACAGAGACATCCTGGAAGCTCACCTGAGGGAAAAAGTAACAGCACAAAGGTAGGCACTCAAGTCACGCTCAATGTTGTCTTGTGAAATTTTAGGTCCCAGGATATCACAGTGCTCCTACCAGCCGCATGCGTGGCTGCTGTAGTTTCCATTCCCCCAGTGAAGGGTTGTGTCCGTGAGTAATGGGGTACAAAATGATAACATCCCATGTCTGGAAGTTGTGTTTTATAAAATGCCTTTCCTGGACCTAGGTTGATTAGCACATGTGGTTAGCAGCACTATGTTTGGTTTCCATACCTAGGTTGAGGGAGGTGACCTTCTCTGGTATTGCCTGCTTGCTTTCCAGGATGGTGTTCATAATGAATTCGAGTGCTATATAATCAGTGAATTTGTAAGAATGCACACAGTGTACCCTAATAACAAGATTCGAACTACCTGGTTTTCTTTCTGTCTTTCATACGTGGCCAGTGTTGAGGAGCTCTGTGCCATTGACTTGTATGGCCCTGACGCCCACCTGGAGAGGACCAAGCTGGCGTCTGTCGTGTCAGCCTGTAAGCAACTTCACAGAGCTGGCTTCTTACATGTTATGGCATCGCCTCAGGTAAGCAGAGCCGGTTTATCTTTATATTTTTGTTAGCTTTATTTTTCTAATTGGTCGGTATGTCTACATTCTTTGTTAAATATCTTCTATGTACAGAGCATGTTAAAATAGGAATTACAGAAGTATTTGTGCTAAACATGTAGGTATTATGTGGAATATAAATTTAAAAGTAAATGTAAAATAAAAGTGAGATAAAGGGCACTTGAAAATTTCCAGAACGGCCTTATGAAAAACTTTAGGAACCAATTGTGCCTACATGGTGAGCAATATAAATGAAAAATACAGCATAGAAAGCAAATTGAACTAAAATTGTTCTAAATGTTAGAATCCAGTTGTCAGACTTAGCTAACATGGGTTTTTTTAATTTATGAGAGATGTGAAGTTGTGTTTTTCTGGTTTGTTGTTTTGGGTTTTTTTGGTGTTTTTCTGGTATCGGGAATTGCACTTATGACCTTGCGCTTGCCAGGCAGGCGCTGTGCCACTGAGCTAAATCCCCAGCCCCGAAGTTGTGTTTTTCTGTTAAATTTCTCTCACTAGGCATTTCACGTTGCCTTTGTTTTAGTCTCCAGCACTGCCTCACTCTGTCGGCACGAGACTTCTCTCCCTGGTCTATGAAGGCATCGCACCAGGAGAGGAAAGGCAGTATCTGCTGTCGCTGGACCCCAGCTGTAAGCGTCTGGCCAATGGGCTTCTGGAGCTGGCCTTTGCTTTTGGCGGACTGGTAGGAAAAGTAGCTGTGTGCTGTGCTCTCCTAAGGATGCTCTCAGTTGTACTCTGTGTCTAGAAACACTAGACGTTAGTTAGGTCAGGTCTTAGTGGACAGGTAATTGATTTACCCGAGCTGACTTTCTTTTTAAAAGACTATTGTCTCTTTCTTGCTTGCTTGTTTACTTCCTTGTAGTCCTGGAGATCAATACCAGGGCCTTCACACAAAGCTACATTCCTAGCCCTTTTCTGTGTAATTTTGAGACAGGGTTTCGCCAAGTCACGAAGTGGCCCAGTGTAGACTCAAACTTGCTGTCCTCCTGCCTTTGGCCCCCCGGAGAAGTGCTGGGCACCGCAGTGCCCAGCAAGGCTGTTTCTTATCCTCCCCCCGCTTGTTTTTAAATAAAAGCAACAGAAAAGTTGAGGTTTTCCCTTTCCCGCTTTATTCCCAAAGGACGTTAGGCAGAGAACATTTTGTGACTTTAAAGTTGATCTGTGTTGACACACGGCCTCTGTCCAAGCTATGCTTAATGGTTCCTGGGATGGATGGCTTAGGAAGGCCCTGGAGGATAATCCCAGAGGCACCTCAGGAAACACAGTAAAAGTCTTCAGGTTCTTTGGCCTGAATGGTCTGCAGTAGCTGAGCTCTGCGGCCAGCCCTGCACAGTGCTCCATTCTGTCTTCCCTTGTCCTTTCTCTCACTGTAGGAAGCTCCCTTTGTCCCTTTGCTTGATGTGTAGGCAGTTAGATTTAAATTGTCTGAAAATACTGGTACTCACCAGGATCCTCCAAGCAACAGCAAGATTTTCTGGGAATTGGGAAGCAGCGTCATTCAGGGAAGAGTCCTGTCCCAAAAATGAAACCTAGAAAATGGAAGTTGGTTGAAGTATGCAAGCACAGTTTACACTTGAATCCAGGCTTTAGCGTCAGGCTCCCTGTAGACTTTGCCGTGTCATTTTCAGCTACCCCGCGCTCTTTCTGTAACACGTAAAGACAGGCTCTGCCATGGTCCTCTCCACTCTTCCTGCAGCGTGAGCACCTGCTGAGTCTGCTCCTGAATGCAGCGCTGCTGTCCACACCATCCTTGCGTAGCTCACAGACCGGCGTCATCAACTTCTCCCATGGAGAGTATTTCTATAGCTTGTTCTCAGAAGCAATCAACGCTGAGCTGTTGAATAATCTAGATCTTGTGTCAGAGCTCATGAAATCATCAGTGGATAATCCCAAGATGGTAAGGAAGTTTTCCTTTAGCTAAATACTTCCTTAAGTAATGATTCTAAAAGAATTGCCATGTCGCTGAACTATTTCCTGAAAACAAGATTTCTTCCTAGAAGGTTAACAATTCTTGAAAATAAAATTTACTAAAACAAAACACAGCTTTTAACACCAACTGATGAATGTTAATGGATGTTAAAACATTAATTAACTTTTCCATTCCTTTGTGCTCCCCAAATCTCTAGGTCTGATTTGAAAAGGCACAACCTCATAGGTTGACTTTTGCCAAGAAATCATGTAATGTCTTACTAAGTTGATCTTTTATTCCTAACAGTGCTTATCTTTTGTCAGGAAATATTTTGTAGTAGATTGTACCAGAAATTTGTGTTTTTTAAGTTAGAAAAGAAATTGTAGTAGGCAATTTAGTAGACATACACTCAGAAGGTTTAACATTTTGGGCTTTTAAATTGTTCAGCTGTGAAAATAATGGATAAAAACATACGCTTCTATCTCTGTCCCTTCCTCCACATCCCTGTAAAATGACAGGGTTAAAAACAACGACAACACCAAGTCTTAAAATACAGAGAAAAGACTTCCAGAGTGACACACCTGTAAAGCAGAAGGACAAGAGTGGCAGACTTCATGTCCCAGGGTCTCGCTGTGACAGGAGTGGAGGAGTAGGTAGCCAGTGTGGCAAATGGGGAGTGGAAGAGAGGACGAAGGCGGCCTGATGCAGTCAGCCTTCTCGTTGGGGTCTGGTCCTCCCCGCCTCGGGAGCCTGGAGATGATGATTCTCTTGGAGGGGAGGTGGGTATCTGTAGACCAAGGATTTGGGGCTATGGATCATGAAAACAAATATAGTAGGTGAAAGTCTACCTAAATTCTAGACCTGGAGGTTCTTATCCCTTGTCCTCCAACTTGCTTCAGTAATTCTGTCAACTAGTATTTACCCCCTTGCAGGATACCAGACTATTTCAACAGGCCTACGAGAGAATAAAGATGTAGTCATCACTGCTAGCCAGCTGAGCTCACAGTGACCCTCACAGCCAGTGAGCCCCAACTCCAGTCAGTTCTTAGACACCGGGAAGCCCAGGCCTGAGGAAAGGGATTCTGACTAAACAAGGTGTGGCAAAGGCTCTTTGGTGATGAAAATGCAAAATGAAGAAATCACAGCAAGATAAGAGAAGATACTGTTTCCATGAAACAAGAATTGCTACTGAAAAAGAACACCAGAGAACAGAAAATAGCTCCTGAGACTTGAGCATAATTATCAGAAATCAAAAAGTCCCATAGGTTTGGGAGATAAAATTGAGGAACACTGACAGAGAGGAGTGAAAAGATTATTTAGAAAAATAAAAAGCCTGGAGAGAAATGAAGGATCTTAGGGCTGAGCAGCAGGACCTCAGCTCCAGAGGGAACGGGCAGGAGAGGCCCCGATGACAGTTTATCAGAGCACACTTTTTAGATTCAGAGCATACTTTTTAGTTTCTGTTATGGTTTGTGTCTGGGTGTCCCCCCAAAGCCTCATGTGGTCATGGGGGAGGCTTTTAGAGTTTGATTATGGGTGTGAGAGCTACACCCCCCTGGGGTGGATAGTTTGCATATGTAAGGGAGGGGAAGAGGCTGCTTGAGGCCATTCCTGGCTTTTGTGCTTGTTGCTTTTGCTGTGTTCGGACGCCATGAGCTGTAGCTCTCTGCCATGTGCCAGTCTGCCTTGTAATCTGCAAGTATGGACTAAAACCTCCACAAACTGTAAGCGAAATAAACCTTTCCTTCCTTAATTTTGGGCATGAGGTATTTTGTCCCAGCAACGAGAGAAACGTAACCAAGACAGTTTCACTATGAGAAAAGACCCTGAAAAGTTTCCACTAGAGAAAAACCAGTTACATGTAAAAGGATAAATCAGAAGACATTTGTCTTCTCAGCAGATTTATGGATGCCGTAGGACTCAGCAAAATTCCTCCACAACTTATGAACGAAATCTCCATTCTTGAGGTCTGAACGCAGCCAGATTATCAGTTAGGTGTGAGGGTAGGAAGCACATGTTTCAGATATGCCAGATCCTGAGAGAATGTCCTTCCAGTGTTCCTCTTGTTGGGTGGCTGCCAGCGAGATAGTGAGCCAAAGAACAGGAAGGTGTTCAGGGCAGGAAGTCAGGTTCACACGGAGGAGGGGATGGGGTCTCAAGGCCTGGCGCTGAGGTAGCAAGGAGGGCGGTACAGAGCGGATTGACTTCCTGATGGGCTAACATGGCTTGAGGCAATTTAATTTGAGAGTGATGATGAATTAAGGTTCTTTGAAAACAGCAAAAAAGTAGACCAGGATTAACTTTAGGAAGCCAGGTATACAAGAAAGCAAAAGTATTGGTAATATACTACTGGAGCACCTGTGAAAATGGCAAGATGCATGTAAAAATGACAGGATTAGTGCATGCTCATCTAACCGGAATTTGGATATCACCGTTGCAAGGGCAGAGGGGGGATAGGAACTCGGGAGTATGTGTTTGTGTGTGTGTGTGTGTGTGTGTGTGTGCGCGCACGCGCGCACAAGGTGTGTGCATGTAGTAGTGCTGATGACAAAAGAGGGCTGGTTCATCATCTGAGTGAAGTTACATGCAGAAATTGAGAAGCCTCCAAACTAAGCAGCAGGAGCGGCAGTGCCTCATCGGTAGGGCCACTGTCTGCTTTCTGTGAGCCGATTTACGCAGTATTGGGCTGTTTCCAAATTAGAAGAGTTTTGAAGTAGGTAAACATTTATTACAGAAATAGCATCTATCTTCCATGACTAACTTTGAAATGAAAGTAAATTTTGTTTTTGGTCTGGCGTTCTCAGTATTGAGAATCTTTACTTAGGCACTACCCATTTGTTTCAGGTGAGCACCATTTTGAATGGTATGTTAGATCAGAGCTTCAGGGATCGAACCACTCAGAAGCATCAGGGACTGAAGCTTGTGACGACAATCCTGCAGAACTGGAGGAAGTGTGCTTCGTGGTGGTCCAAGGATTCTACTTCTGAAAGTAAAATGGCAGTACTGGCCTTACTGGCAAAAATTTTACAGGTACTTCAAGAAACCTAAAAAAAAATGTAGTATTCAGGTTCCTTGTGTTGGACACCGTAATTTGCAACTAAAAATTTGATGGGAATTATTTGAAAAGCTCTTTGGTTTGAAAAATAATATTTTGGAAGATAATTGCTAATTACCTTACATTTTTTAACATCTCACATTATATCATTTATTATGCTTATTATTTCTTGTACCTTTTATGGTATCTTTACATGCTTTGCCTTAATTAAAATATTTCAGGGCAAAATTATTAAAATATTGTTGAAGCAAGCCCAAGAACAAAATTAGTTTATTTCTGAAACTTACACATTTGCCAAATGTTTTAAAGAAAATAGATCATAATAGACCATGTGTTGTGTTTCTCTTTGCCCTCCTTCAGATTGATTCTTCTGTGTCTTTCAATACAAATCACAGCTCATTCCCAGAAGTCTTTGCAACATATGCTAGTCTACTTGCTGATTCAGAGCTGGGTCTACACTTAAAGGTAAATGCTGTAAAAATTCTTTTTCTAGATTGCAGTCCTTTTATTTTTATATCTTTATATTTTGTCTTTTTTTTTTTTTTGGTTTTTTGGTTTTTCTCCGGTACCGGGAACTGAACTCACGATCTTGCGCTTGCCAGGCAGGTGCTTTGCTGCTGAGCTAAATCCCCAGCCCCTATTTTGTCATTTTTTAATTGAATATTTCAAACATGTGCAAGAATAGACTAGCATAATACCTCTGTACCTATCACCCATCTTGATAGCTATCAGAATGTGGGCAGGGTTTATTTTACCTGTATAGCTCTCCTCTCTTGCAGGAGACCCTAGGCTTCAGTTTATCTGATCAGCATGTGCCTCCATATTCCTCTCCCAAGAGATCAGAACATTTCCTTTATGGTATAGCCGCTAGATTAGCATAATTAACACTTGTCTGTACATATATATGATTTAAAGTGGCTTTTTGGGTTTTCTGTA
>NW_004955454.1:7762675-7818388 GCF_000276665.1 Chinchilla lanigera | reverse complement strand
ATACCATGTAATCCAAGCTGGCCTCAAACTTACAGTGATCTTCCTGCCTCAGCCTCCCAAGTGCTGGGATTAGAGGTGTGTACCACCACACCTGGCCTAAAGTTGCAAATTTTAAAGTTCTATAATAATAGCCATTAAAATGTAGTCTTAATGAAAGAGCACATTTTTTATTGGATAAAGAGGAAAATTCTTTAGTGTTTTCTATTCTGTATGATTAATGAAGTTTCCAGTTTCTCCATGTGAGAGTCTTGTAATTTTCCTACCATTTAAGGGAGGTAGAAATTAGCACCTAATTCCTATTAAGCTCAGTATGAAGTTCTACACAGAGATAATTATAAATTACCCATAGGTTATTAAAGATGTTCTGTCCACACAAAACACGTTCAGTACATTTCTTCTGGGGTCGTTATTTGTGGAAAGAGAAAACACAGAGAGAGTCAGTGTACTGTGTCCTTTTTATTAATGCATATATGTATAACCCCAAGTCCACTGATCTCTAGAGGCAAAGCTGAGGAACACAATTGCATTCAGGTTAGTTTTTAAGGTAACATAGAATTTATTCTGAAATCACTCATTGACTCCATGCTGTACTCTATTTGCAAAGTCATAGAAAACAGTAATTCTATTTATTTTGTGGGATTTGTAAGCCACAATTACCGTAATTTTATTTATCTGCATTGCACCACAGGGCCAAGCTGTGATTCTTCTTCCGTTCTTCACCAGTCTTACCGGTGGCTATCTGGATGACCTTAAGGGTGTTCTTGAAAAGCTCGTTGTTTCTCATTTCCCTATGAAGTCTGATGAATTTCCTCCAGGAACTCTGAGATATAATAATTATGTGGACTGCATGAAAAAGGTTAGTTTTAGCAGTATAAAAATTAAAACATTGATTTTTGTTATATTTCTTTAGATATGTTTTAAAATTTTATTTTTAATTAATACATAAAAAAATAAAAATTGCACATTAATGGGATACCATGTAATGTTTAAATACATGTATACATTGTATACTGTATAAATCAGGTTAAATGTGCATTTCCGTAAGTATTTTATCATCTCTTTACGATAAAAACTTTCAAAATCCTTTCTTCTAGCTTTTGAAATAGTACAGTACAGTAGCACACCAGAACTTCTTCCTGATAACTATAGTTAATACGCATTGATCGGCCTTTTCCCATCTCAGTCTCCTCCCATTAATTGTCCCTCTGTCCCCAGTGCCTAAGCCACTATTGTATATTCAGCTGCTGCTTTTTTTCCTCTTTAAGTTTGATTTTGGAATCTGTCGTCGATGCTGCTGCTGCTGCAGTTGGTGGTGGTGGTGGTGTCATCGATGCTGCTGCTGCTGCAGTTGGTGGTGGTGGTGGTGTTGTCGATGCTGCTGCTGCTGCAGTTATTGTTGTTGATGCTGTTGCTGCTACAGTTGTTGTTGTTGTTGTTGCTGTTATTGTTCCAAGTACCAGAGATTGAACCCAGGACCTCACACAGCTAGTCAGATGGTCTGCTACCAAGTTCCATCATCTTTCCACTTACATTCAGTTTCCATCATTTTTAGTGATGTCGTCTGCAATTCATCTGCCTGTCTGACCTATTTTACTTAATGTACTGATCTCTGATTTCATCCACATCACTACAAAGGACAGCATTTTGCTTTTACTTTCATAGCCAAATATTACTCCGTTGTATATATGTACCACATTCTCTATCCATGTGTCAGTTGATGGGCACTTAGGTTTTTCCCTTTCTTCGCTATTGTGAATAGTGTTGTAATTCACAGACAGCCCTCCAACACCCTGACGTCATTTCCTTTGGGTATAATCCCAGTAGTGGGATTGCTCAATCATATGGTCCTATAGGTCTACTTTTAATTTTTTGAGAAACCTCTAGGCTTTTTTCTACTGCTTTTACTGACTTACCTTCCCACCAGGAGTATGGAAGGGGTTCCTTTTCTCCGTGTCCTCATCAGAACCATGTTATCTTTAGTGTTTTGTTTTTGTTTTTGTTTGAAGACAGGGTCTCACTGTGTAGTTCAGCCTGACATTTAGTCTTTTTGATAACAGCCATCCTAACTGGGATGAGCTGCTCTGTCATCATTTTGATTTGTGTTTCCCTGGTAGTGATATTGAGCACTTCTTCATGTACCTGTTCGCAATTCGTATGTCTTCTTTTGAGAAATGTTTGTTTAAATGCAATGGCTTTTTAAAGAAATAACTTATTTAATTAATTTATGTATTTGCTCTTGGGGTTTTTGAATTCCATGTTTTGAAAATATATAGTTTGCAAATATTCCATTCTCTAAGTTGTCTCTTCACTCTGTTGTTTCCTTTGCTATGCCAAGTGTTGTAATTTGACGTTATTCTGTTTATGTATTTTTGCTTTTGTTTCTTGAGGTTTTGAGTATTTTCTAATAAAAAGAAAACAGGAAAGTGGCCAGGCGAAGTCGTGTACGCCTGTAATCCCAGTATTTGGGAGGCTGAGGCAGGAGGATCACTGCAAGTTTGAGGCCATCCTGGGCTACATAGTGGTTAAGGGCCAGCCTGACTACAAACCAAGACCCTGTCTCTACCACTTCCCCCCAAAATAGGAAGATGGATCCTTTACAAATGGGAAGGGGACCAAGGATAGAAGGAGGGGGAGGACAAAGAATAGAAGGGTAAGGTAAAAGAATTAAGATGTATTATGTGCATGTACCAACTCCTCACAGGAATGTAACTATTATGTACTGCACACATGTACTAAGAACAGTTAAGGGCCGGGGATATAGCTCAGTGGCACAAGCACCTGCCTGGCAAGCGCAAGGTCCTGAGTTTGATTCCCGGTACAAAAAAAATTGCAGGTTTTAAAAAAAAAAAAAAAAAACTAAGAAAAATTAAAAGTGAAAAAAAATTATTTCCTATTCCAAAGACCTAAAGTATTTATTTACCCTATGTTTTTTACTAGTGGTCCCATAGTCTCAGGTCTTACATTTAATTCTGTCATCCATTCTGATTTTTGTAACTGGTGAGAGCTAAGGATCTGTCATTTCGTTCTTTTGACGTATGGATACCCAATTTTTCCGGCACCATTTGTTGCACCTTTGTTAAAATCAGCTGGCTACCGATGCATGCACACAATGTTTCCATTCTTCTAGGCTGTATATCTGTTTTTCATGTCAGTAACATTCTATTTTGGTAACTACTGATATATGTTAAAAGTTAGGTACCATAATGCCTCCTGCTTTGTTCTTTGTGCTCAAGATATCCTTAGCTACTTGGAGTTTTTCATGTGTGTGTGGTTCCATATTAATTAAGAATTGATTTTTCTAGTTATGTGAAAAATGCCATTGTTATTTTGGTAGGGAATTTTAAAAACTTATTTATCCTCTGTTTTACTCTAAATGAGAACTTAGATTTAAAGCTTGGTCATGCAATTCATGTTAACCTAAATTTTATCAGGCTGTGCTATTGTAGAGATCTCAAGTCCGTTTGTGTAAGTATCCTGTGAGTATCCTGTTCCTAGCAATCTGTTATCTAATGGTTTTACCATTCAGAAAGATTCCAAGTAGATCCTTAGTACTTTTTTTTAATGATATTGCTTGAATGTAAATACAAATAATCACTGACCATTTAATCAAAGCTGCTCCCATAAGAAAGATACAAACAAGGTACTCACCTCTAATTCCAGCTACTCGAGTCCCAGCTATTCAGGAGGCTGAGACAGGAGGATTGCTTGAGCCCAGGAGTTTATAGTCAGCCTAGGTAACATGGAAGAACTACGTCTCGAGAAAAAAATTTTTTTTAAAATCTAACTGCTTTGAGCTGGGGATATAGTTCAATGAGAAGAGTGTTTTCCTAGCGTGTATGAGGCCCTAAGTTTGGTTACCGGCCATCACTCCCCCACACACATACATACACAAAAGAAAGATGCAAGCCAATGGGAAAGAGGAGCTCAGGGGGAATGGAGTCACCAAGCAAGAGAAGCACAGTCAAAGAGTCTGTGCTGAGTAGCTGCAGAGATGGTGGGATCTTTAGGACAAATAGAGGCTCATGGAAATTAAATTTGTAAAAGCAAATTTAAATTGAAACTTTCCTGTTCCTTTCTAAAGGTAAAATTGAGGCTGTCTTTTAAAAAATAGAACAAACCAACACTGGGACAGATAATGAGAAAGTAAAAAGGAGAACATTAGAAGTGTGGCCGGCACATTGCCATACAGTGAGAACTCCGGGGAAAGACAGGTGTCTCCCCCGTAGGAAGCCACGGAGGACTGGCCTGGGGAAGGAAGAAGATCCTGGTGCAGGCCTGTTGGGGAATCTCAGAACCTGCGGACTGAAGGGAAGAACATCTGTAAAACCTAAAGAGAACCAAAACTCAAGTATTTGATGAACATTATTAATAAGGCAGGCATTCTATTCTGCAAAAAGGACAAGAATATTAGCATTTTAAAGTGTTATGTGGAGTGATTGTATTTCCTTCTCAATTTTTAAAATTAGAATTGTTAAAAAATAAGAATACAAGCCAACAAAATGTTGTTGATGCTGATTATATATTCGTTCTAGTTTCTAGATGCATTGGAATTGTCTCAGAGTCCTGTACTGTTACAGTTGATGACTGAAATTCTTTGTCGAGAACAGCAGCATGTTATGGAAGAATTATTTCAGACTACTTTCAAAAGGATTGCCAGGAGGTACGTCATTTTACTGAAAGCACAGGAGCCGTAACACGTTACTGCTGGGGAAAAGTATCTTCTCTGTTCCACAAAATGTTGAGTAGCAATGCTCACCGCTGCATATTATTTATTTTTTCTTAAAAACAAATTTTTAGTTTGAAAGTTTTCATACACTTAGAGCTTAAGAAAAATAATCTACGTGAGGCTCCAGATAATGAATCAACAATTTCCCAGCTTTATTCCTCCCTTTCGCTTTTCTCTTTCACTGATGTAATTTAAAGCAAATATTTGCCACATTGTTAATTCACCTGAACTCTTTTGCTTTTATCTCCAGAATGCCAATATTATCTGAACAAAGTTCTTATTCTGACTGTAATCTCAAATGGTCTCAGACTGTTGGGTATTTGAATTTTGATCCAGACCCTGTCACTTCACAGTCATGTCCCCTGAGTCTGACGTCATCTAGAGCAGCCCTTCTCCTTCACTAATTTTTCTTTTGTCATTGAAAAATCCTAGACACTCACCCTGTACAGTGTCTTCATTCTGGGTTTACATGAGTCTTTCCTGATCTTTTTATTTAACTCGGTCCTTCAGTCCTTGTTTCCTGTCATGGAGAGTTAAGACTAAGAGTTCAGTTTGATTCAGGTTCCCATTTTGGCAAGATTGCTCACTAGTTGATGTTCTGTATTTCATATTCAGGCCATTGGGGGGCACATGTCTTCTGGTTGTGCTTCTTTTAGAGATGTTAAATTTGGGCAGCCACCTTCTTTATGGAGCATTTTCCTAATGGTTTTGCTTATATTTATATTAGTTGCTCTCAGACAATTATTTTATTAGGAGTTGCAAAGAGCCATTCTTCTAACTCTTTTATCCATTTTAAATTCAGTAGTTGTAGTTACACCATAATGAAGAGATTGTGCTCATCAATTCAGTTTGGTTACTTAAAATATAATTTACTATTTTACAGAAGTGTTGTGAGAAAGATGGGATATACTTGATTATTAATTTTTAAAGTAGGGGCTTAATGGTGTAGCTACTTCTAATTGTAAACTTCCAATGAAATTTTTAAATTGGCATTTATATTGAATTTATAAATATCTATAAATTTATTTTAGAGTTATATTTTATATAATATAGAATTAACCATTTTAAGTATACAGCTGAATGGTTTTTTAGGAGTTTTATAGAGTGGTGCAACCATTACTGTTGGATATTTTCATATTAGTAAGACCTACATGACCTTTTACAATTGGCTCCCACTCTGACAGTCAGCCCCAGCAACTGCTAATCTACTTTTTAAAAAATTTAATGTACCTTTCTGTCATAAATTTACCTTTTCTACACTATTCATATAAATGGAATCATGTGATCTCGTGTGTGTGTGTTCTTTATTTAGGCTTCTTTATTGAGGCTCTCCCATGATGTAGCATGAATTAGTAATTTTTTTTCCTTTCTGTTGACACTTGGAAAAAAATCACACAGTAATTAATCAACTATACAACATTCTACATAACAGAATATATATTCAGTTTTGTTTTGTTTTGTTTTTGTTTTCTAGTCTTTTGAGATAGGGTTTCCCTGTGTAGGCCAGGCTGGTTTTGAACTCGCTGTGTAACCCAGGCTGGCCTCAAATTTGTGGCAACCCTCCTGCCTCAGCCTCCCAAGTAGTGGGATTGCAGGCATGTGCCACCATTCCCGGCCCACACATTCATTTTAAGGAACACATGAAACATTCTTCCAGACTGTCTTAGTCACTTTCCACTGAGGCACAGTACCCAGAACCCACAATCTAAAGGAGGAGAAGTTTGCTTTGGTTCACAGTTTATGGAGGTTTCAGTCCATAATCTGGTGGCGCCAAGGCAGGACGGCATGGCGTAGGAACAGCTGCTGTCATCATGGTGCGCAGAAAGCGCAGCGAGATCGGTGGAGCCGAGGAGGGTACTGGGCCGTAAAACAAGTCTTAGTATGTTTAAAAAGATGGAGCGGGAGAGAGGGGAAGATCAGGGGAAGTAAACAGAATTGAGATGTGTTGTGTCCATGTAGCAACTCCCCCATGACAACTATAGTCATTATCTATTGTAAACATGTAAATAAAAAGTTTTTAAAATAAAAAATAAGATGGAAACCATACAAGGTATGTTCTCTGACTGCAGTGACGCTTAATTAGAAGTCAACATCAGGAGAAAATTTGGGGACTTTTAAATAACCAACTGATTGATACCACATTTTCAAATAATCTTTGAGTCAAAGCAGAAATTACAAGGAAAGTCAGATAGTATTTTGCTCTGAAAGAAATAAGAATAAAGCACACCCAGATGTATGAGATGCAGCTAAAGCAGTGCTTAGCGAGCGAAGTGTATCTTCTAATGGCTGTTTCAGAAAACAAGATCTCTGATCACAGCACTTGGTAGATCAAAGCAGGAGAATCAGGAGTTTGAGGCCAGCCTAGGGTATATAATGAGTTCAAGGACAATTTGGACTCTGTCTCCAAAATAAACAAGAAAACAGCAACAAAAAAAAATTTAAACATACAGAAGACCAATAATCTGAACTTTCTGCCTTAAAATCTGGAAAAGAGAACTAAGCCAAAGGTAAGCTGAAAGGAGGGGAAAATAGAGATTAAGATGAAAAGTAACATTATAGATAGCAGGAAAATGGTAAGAAAACTCAATGAAACTAGAAGTTATTTTTTGAAAAATTGACAGATTGTTAGACGAAAAATAAAGGAAAAATACTTTATGAAAATCAGGAATGAAAGAGGGACCATTACTACTGACCTCTCAGAAGTTAAAAAGACTGTAAGGGAACATTACAAGCAGCATTATGCCAAAAGTTTTGCAAGTTAAGTGAAAAAGACAATGTCACCAACACTGACTCCGCATGAAGTTTAAAAATCTGAATATCCTTAATCGTTAAAAGTCTCCCCACAAGGAAAGCTCAGACCCAGATACCTTCACTAGTGAACTTTATCAAATATTTAAAGAAGAAATATCAATACTTCATATATTCTTTAGGAAGTAGAAGAAGGATACTTCCCAAGTCCAGGAAGCCAGAAAAAAGCACCGTCACAAGAAAACTACAGACCAGTATTCCTCATGAAAATAGACACAAAAATCTCCAAAATCTGTCAGCAAGCCAAATCCAACATGTGAAAAAGATTATATGTCATAACCAACTGAGATTTATTGTAGGAATGCCACACTGTCTTAACGCAGTGGAAAGCAATTAATGTTGGACGCCATTACTGATAGAATAAAGGACCAACGCCAGTTGTTATTTCAGTAGATGCAGGAAAATTGGATACTTTCCCTTTTCGTTTTTATTTAAGCAAGTACATAGTTCTTTATTGTGTGAAAGTATCATTGTATTTTGAAGAAGTCCTCCACTGATGGACTTTGGATTCAGTCTTTTTCTGTTAAGAATAATTCCATCGTGAGTAGCCATGTGCTTATATGATTTTTGCATTTTGCCAGTAAAATTTTGAGGTTGATTAAAGCAAAGATTACACATGTCTTAGTTTGGACTGCTATAACAAAAAACTAGACCGAATGACTTACAATTTTTTTTTTTTTTTTTTTTCCGGTATCGGGAATCGAACTCATGACCTCATGCTTGCCAGTCAGACGCTGTGCTGCTAGCTAAATCCCTGGCTCCATAAAATTTATTTTTTACAGTTCTAGGAGTTTAAAATCAGGGTGCCAGCAGATTCCATATCTGGCAAAGGTCTTTGCTCTTTCATAGGTGGTGCCTTCTTGCTGTCCTTCACAGGGTAGAAGGGGAAAGGATCGCCCTCGGGCCTCTTATAAGGGCACCAATCCCCTTGGGCCCCTCATAACTTATGAACTCCCAGAGACCTCTCCTACTAATACCATTACCTTGGGGTGAGGGTTTGGGAGGGGCATAACCCCTGGGGCCACAGTAGTGCCCAGTGAATATGAAAAAGTCTGTGTGACATATAGTGATGTCTTAGAACCTTAAAACTTTTACTCAAGTACCCTTTGTATATCACAATTTACCCTGGTAATATCAAGTTCAGAGCATTAAAATTTTAATGATCATTTTGTTCTAACCCTTTTTTAGTAGGTAAGGAAACTGAATTCTGTATTCTTTTTGTTGTTGTTGTTTTTTCTTTTAAAAAAATTTTTTTCTTGTTCTTTTCTTTTTTTAAACAAAGGCTCACCGTGTGGTCTAGCCTGTCCTTGATCTTGCTGTGTGTCCCAGGCTGGACTTCAAGTTGGAATCCTGCGTCAGCCTCTCGAGTGCTGAAATTACAGGCACATGCCACTATGTCCAGCTGTATTCTTAATTTATAGATTTATAGACAAAATCTTTAAGCTGATTATTCAGATATTTTATTTTTCAGGTGAGGAAGGACCAAATAGAAGGGTATATCTCTGCTGAGGAAATAAGCATGAATAGAGATAAACTAGAATATTTTAAATATTAACTTGTAAGTTTCAAATCCTCAAAATGCGCCTTTCCAGTGTCCTTAAGCAAAACCAGACTTGGGAACAAATGAAAAATTTTTCTTCCTAATACCTAAATTGGTTTTGAAGATTTCTGGGAATGAACAAAACAATCCAATTTGTGTGCAAATTGTTTTTGTCTTGATAGGTTTCATTTATCTAATCTTTTCAGCTGTTTTGTAATGCATAATAATTGGAGTTTATGCTGCCTTTTATGTAAGAGATACTTAAAATATTTATTCACAGCATGAATGTTCATGTAACTCATTTTCTCTCTCTCTCTCTCTCTCTCTCTCTCTCTTTCTCTCTTTCTCTCTCTCTGCACATGTGTGTATTATTGGGGACGGAACCCAGGGTTTTTACACTGAGCTACATCCCTACCTTTTTTATTTTTTATTTTAAGGCAAGGTCTCACAAAGTCACTGAGTTGCCAGGGGTTGCAATCCTCCTGCCTCAGCCTCCCTAGAGTGTTGAGATTACAGGTGTGTCCCACCAAGCCCGGCATACCATTTTATCTCTTTTTCATAGGAGCTCCTGTGTTACACAATCAGGCCTTCTGGAAAGTGTGTACAGAATGTTCGGGAGGAATGACCTACTTTCAAATGTGACTCGCCAAGCATTTGTAGATCGCTGTCTCCTCACCCTGTTGTGGCACTGCAGCCTGGATGCTCTAAGAGAATTCTTCAGCAAAATCATCGTGGATGCCATTGACGTGTTGAAGTCCAGGTTTACAAAGGTACCGTGCATCGTGTTAAACTCGGTGTTGATAGGGATCCACAGATCTCCTGGAGATCTCCTGACACTGGTCAGGAGAACCTGCATGTGTTCACTCAGGTGGGCTCCAGCTCAGAGACCTTTCCCTCTGCATTTGAGAACAACCTGTGGCTACCGGATCTGCACAGTTTCCTGTGGCCACTGTAACACCTTACTGCTCACCTGGTGGCTTAGAGCAGTTGATTCTCTCACAGTTCTGGGGGCGAGAAATCTATAGTCCGTTACCCTGGGCCAAAGCCGCAGTATGGTCAGGCCACGCTCAGCGTCTCTTACGAAAGCCTTTCTTGTTCCTTCCACCCCCCAGTGGCTGTGGCATTCCTGGATTGCACTGCGACTGTTCCTATCTGTGCCTCCAGTGTCACTTTGTCTTTTCCTTTTATCTAATCTCCCTTCATCTAAGGTTACGTAGGATTTCCTTTGGAGCCTAGCTGAACAATCAGAAATAACCTCCCTGTCTCAAGGTCTCTAACTTACTTCTTCCGAGTCCCTTTTCACTGTTTGAGGAGGTTACATTCACCAGTCCTAGAGAATAGCGCGTCTTTTAGCTCTCTTTTTTGGGTTGGGATGATGGTATGGTTCCACCTGCCATGGAATCCTGTTGGGAGATATCATAAATATCTAAAGGGTACAGTGTTAATGTAATGTTCAGAAGGGTTAAAAAAATCTGTGTTTTACTGTTGATTTTCACTTGCTGTTCCTCTGAAAGTCTTCCATAAGACTTTGTACAAACGTTGCATATCCATGACTCACTATTTGGATATCATGTGTTCGTTTGTTTGTTTTTTAACTTTAATTTATATTTACTACATGTTTGCAGTACATAATGATTCATTATGGAGAGTTGGACATCTCAATTCTTATTTTTTTCCTCTTCCCCTCTACTCTCCCATCATGTGTTATTTTTTTGTTTCACCCTTATATTTATGATACATCCATGTTGGAAGCCCTAGACAACAGGGAACTCTCCTTTTGAATTGATTAAGCTTTTTTTTTAAAGATTATTTCCTATCTAAAGAACACTAAATGTCAAATTAGATATATTGAATAAGGTATTTTCCATGCTTAGTAAGACCAATGATGACTATATTTGCCTTTTCTAAGCTAAACGAATCTACCTTCGATACTCAAATCACCAAGAAGATGGGCTATTACAAGATGCTAGAAGTGATGTATTCTCGCCTTTCAAAAGATGATGTTCACTCTAAGGAATCTAAAATTAATCAAGCTTTCCAAGGCTCCTGTGTTACAGAAGGAAATGAGCTCACAAAGACACTTATTAAGTAAGATTTTACTTAATGTTACTGTATTTAATTTGTTAATAGTTTTAGTGCATGTACTTTTATACATTTGTATAATGTGAACATATGTTTTACTTAAATACTGAATTTTTATAGTTTTTTCCCTCATGCAAACGTCTAAGATGGACTTCAGTGTGTTATTGGACAAAGACATTTTGTCCCATATTCATCTTTTGTAAAGAATAAAACCCTTTCATTTTTTTCACTGTTTTTTGCTACTACTTTTTCCCCCAGAAAAGCTTGATATATTTGTACCAGCATGATTTATAGTAAGAACCAGTTTTATTTTTCCTGTCAGTTGAAATTTTAAAAGTGGTATTTTGAGCAGGCATTCTATAAAGTGCAGATTAATCAAATATATTTTCGTTTTCTTTTTGTTTTTGTCTTTTTTGAGACAGGGTCTCACTCTGCAGTTCAGGCTGGCCTTGCGCTCACTCTGTGGCCCAGGCTGATCTCGGACTTGCAAGGATCCTCCTGCCTCAGCCTCCCAAGTGCTGGCATTACAGGCATGCACCACCACCTGCAGTCAAATATATTTTCTTTAAAACAGGTC
Organism: Chinchilla lanigera; assembly: GCF_000276665.1. NCBI lineage: Eukaryota > Metazoa > Chordata > Mammalia > Rodentia > Chinchillidae > Chinchilla > Chinchilla lanigera. The sequence continues at coordinate 7,806,655 of NW_004955454.1, read as the reverse complement.
TTCTTTTTTTATTTTTGGTATCAGGAATCAAACTCAGGACCTTGCACTTGCCAGGCAGGCGCTTGTGCTGCTGAGCTCTATCCCCGGCCCTAAAACAAGTCTTCTAATGAAGTTCTTCCAAGCGAGATAGACTTCACTGTGTCATTTTGTCTCCAGACTTCGTTACTCTTCCTTTACCCTCCATACTTTACCTTGCCTCAGTGAGTGATGTCACCTTCCTCTCCTTGCCTGATGCACAAGGGACTTGGGAATCACAGATCATTCTCCCTCCGTCTGCGTTTCTCCATCCTCTGCCGACCCCACCTCAGTTACTGCTTTGCCAGATTTTATTCTCTCAGTGTTTCTGAAACAGTCTCTGTTCCCCTTCCTGTGGCTGGTTTAGCGTGTGGACAACTTTGTGCGCCATTGTACCCACGTCCTTCAGAATTCTTTGCTCTGCTCCTAGGCTCATCTCTTTTCCATGTCCACGCTGCTGCCAGTGTGATAACGCAGCTGGAATGCGAGTCTCATCGTTTCACTGTCTTACCCCGCGCCCTTCAGTGGCACCTGGACTTCAGTAATGAGTGGGGAGACCTTTTCTGTAAAGGCCAAGTGTTTCTGGTTGGTGGGCCACGCAGTCTGCCCCGGCCGCAGCACTGTACAGGTGTAAGCCGTAGCTGTAAGTGGACGCACAGGCTGTTCGAAGAAAGCTCGCTGGAGAAGCAGTTGGCTCTCACGTGTAGCCTGTCGACCCTGCCCTGCAGGATGAAGTCCACGCCCCTGGGCACGACGGGCAGGCTCTGCCCGGAACCTTCCTCTCGCTCGCTGTCAGCCGCTGTTGCTTCCACCTCCGCCCTAAGCACCACACAGTTAGTTCATCGCTTGCTCTGAATGAGTTCTTCTCTGCTCGTAATGCGTGTGTACATTTCTATTCTGGCAAATCTTTATTTCAAACCTACGCAAGGTGGGCGCTGTGCTGTATTCTCATCTGCTGAGGAGGCTGAGGCAGGGGGGTCGCTCGAGCCCCGAAGTTCAAGGCCAGGCCAGGAAACAGGGAGGCCTGTTTTTTAAAGACAGTGAAACAACTCAGTTCTGACATATTCTCTTAAATCTTTCGTTAGCTCTTGGACTAGGCTAGTGTGTCCTCCTTGCCTCCTTTTCTGTACTTCTTGTCCTTGTGGCTGTGCTCACCACCACGGCGTGAGAGCCACGTTTGTGCTCTGTGCTGTGAGGCGGCGACAAGCTCATCTTCATATCCCAGTGCCCAGTGCGTGCCTGGCATGAAACTGACGCTCAAGAGCGGTGAACTGAACTAGATCCTGTTGTCTGGCGTTGCTGGGCTCAGCACCAATTTTTCTTTCCTTTTTTTTTTGTCTTTTTTTGGTACTGGGGATTGTACCCAGCATGTTCACACTATACATCTCCAGCCCTTTTTTACTTTGAGAGAAGGTCTTGCAAAGTTGTCCGGGCTGGCCTTCAGCTTGTAATTCTCCCGCCTCTACCTCCCGGAGCACTGGTGTTACAGATGTGCACCACCATACCTGGCTGAAGCATTGATTTCCGTGTCAAGTACTTAGACTAATTGTCATTAACTACAGTGGTTTGTGAGCTCGGCCTGTTCTGCAGGTTGTGCCACGATGCATTCACGGAGAACATGGCGGGAGAGAGCCAGTTACTGGAAAGGAGAAGGCTATATCGCTGTGCTGCGTACAACTGTGCCATTTCTGTTATCTGCTGTGTCTTCAATGAATTAAAATTTTACCAAGGTTTTCTGTTTAGTGAAAAACCAGAAAAGGTAGGTCTCTCCAGAGGTGTTCGCTACTGCTGTCATTGTAGGATTTCAAAATTTAGATTATATCAATTGAAGTTCTGCAATTTGTACCTTCCTATGTTAGATTTATTTTTAGTTCTGCACAGATATATTTTAAAGCTAATATGCTTATATATACGTTATTGAGTAGAATTAATTCCATAGTTAGCATCGATAATAAAGATCTCACATACCTGTAATCCCAGCACTCTGGGAGGCTGAGGCAGGAGGATTAAAAGCTCAATCTGGGCAATTTAGTGACTTAGTAAGACCTAGTCTCAAAAATATAAAATTTTAAAGGGGGATGGGGCTATAGCTTGATGTGAAAGCTATGGGTTCAGTCCTCAGTACCACAAAACAAAATAGGACAAAACAAAAGGAAACAAGCCAACAAAACAAAGGTCTCTGCCATTCAGATATTTTCTGGTTTTTTTTATTTATAGAACTTGTTTATTTTTGAAAATCTGATAGACCTGAATCGCTGCTATACATTTCCCATAGAAGTTGAGGTGAGTGAAATTTTCAATTTTGTTTGTAAGTTAAAAGCACCAAGTGCTCCTAGAGAAAAACAGACATTATAGTGGACATGTTAAGTGTTCGAATCTACTTCAACTATAAAAACTGGCAGTGCCACGCTGTTCCCATAAAACTGGCAACTATGAAACCTAGTAGTTTCAGTTACATCTCAAGCAGCTACAAGGAAACCATCAGATCTGGATTTTTCCTTCTCTTGACTTGTGAAGGAAGGCATGCCTGCACAAGACACTGCTAGGCATAGCCCAGAAAGCTTTTCATAAGGGACACAAAAGTATGTAATATACCTTTAACTTGTATGTACTTTTACTTTCATATATTATGCACACACATAATAGATATTTTTGACTTATTTAAAATTTGATAAAAGTGTTTTTAAAAAAGAGTACTTTGGTTTTGCCAGGTTGTTACCAAAACAAAAAGTCTGAGCATAATTTGATCATATTTTAAACGTTGTATTTTAGCCAGGCGTGGTGGTACACGTCTGTAATTCCAGCACTCAGGAGGCTGAGGCAGGAGGATTGTTGTGAGTTCAGGACCAGCCTGGGCTACAAAGTAAGCTCAAGGCCAGCCTGAACTGCATAGCGAGACCCTGTCAAAAAAAAAAAAAAAAAAAGATTAAGTGTTGTATTTGTGTTGCCTAATAGGTTCCTATGGAAAGGAAAAAAAAGTACATCGAAATTAGGAAAGAAGCCAGAGAGTCTGCAAAGGAGGGTTCAGGTGGGACATTTTCAAAATGACTACAAAGTTTCTAATAATTGGCATTTGTTTATGTAAATAGAAAAAAAATTAAATACTCCAAAACATTGGAATTGAGTTTTTGAAAGTTTTTATAGTGGCAACTGGAATTATTTTTTGAAAGAAATGCAATTAACATTAAAAATTAACTACATGAAAAGGTCTCCAGGTGGCCGGATGGGGCCAGATGGGCTCGATGTTTGGTTTTTTTGTGGATTATGTTTTCTGCTACATAGAGATCTGTGTTAGAAGACAAGCCCTGTCCTGCCAGCTCTCTTTGCTGGGTGTCCAGTGTTTCCCGTCCCCCTCAGGACAGAGCTGCTCACGGCCTCCGACCCGCTTGTCTGCCTGTCCTGGTGCCCTCCTTCCTGCCCACGCGGCTGCAGCAGCACAGCCCCTGCTGAAGCCTTGTGAGCGCGGATTGGCTTTGGGCCCTGGTCACCTGCGCTTGTTTTCCGCTAATAGTCCAGGCCCAAATATTGGCATGCCTCATGGCGTTTTGTTTCAGACCAACCTGTGAAGGGGACTCTCCCCGGCCTCCCTATTTCAAAGGAATCCACTGTCTTATGGTATTCTCCTAACTTCACCTTTTTTGCTTAATTTTTCTTTATAGCTTTAATCACCATGTCTTAATTTGAAGGGAAAACATGGACCAGTTTTCTGCACCCCTGCATATTTTGTCTCAGCAATTTTGCAGTAATTATTTTTCCCACATTTTTGTTACATACAGGCAAAATGTATCATCAAAATTCTTAAGCGCAAAGAAATTCTGTTAAAATTGGATCCAGTTTGACTTCTTTGTCTGTAACAGTAGAGGAACTGCTAGATAATGACAAAAGCAAAAGGAGGTCTTTGCCTCATTTGTTAATCTGCCAATAGGCTAAGAATCATAGGGTTGATGAAAGTCTTAGTTAAAAGTGGATACTTTTTTTAAAAAGCGGATACTTAGTTAAAAGTGGATGGTTTGAGTTTAAAGAATTTCATCTCTTCCTGATTAAATACGTGCATTTTTTTCTGTGTTTCAGATGGTCCTTATTATATGTCTTCCTTGTCGTACTTGGCAGACAGTAGCCTGAGCGAGGAAATGAGTCAGTTCGACTTCTCCACTGGAGTTCAGAGCTATTCCTACAACTCCCAGGACCCTAAGTCTGCCGCGGGTCATTTTCGGAGACGGGTGATCACATTTCCCATAGGAAAAGAATACCATTGGAGTTTATAAAGAAGGGGGTCTGGGTCACAGCTGTATTCTGCCATAACTAGGGGAAGTCAGTTCTCTACCAGGCATCCTTGGAAAGTTAATCTTGAGAATTTTCCAAGATCTAAGCCTCAAAACTTTATCCTGCTGACTCAGCAGTCAGAGTTCCTCAGCACAGAAAGGAAGTCGGGAAGCCAGGGGTCAGGCAGAGAGGTGCTCTGGCTTCAAGTGTAACCTCAGGGGCGTGACTGCACGGACAGGGTCCAAACAGTGGGGAGAGCCACCTGAGGGGCTGCCCCAGGGCAGTGACTGGACAGATGGGAGCTGGGAGGGAATCTGTGCCTGGAAATATAAGAAAAACTTGGGAGGTCCTATTTACTTCTCAGTTGTTTAATAAGAAAACATACCCAAGTTATCCAAAACAGATCCAAATTATCGAGCACCTTATGTTCACTGACATTTAAAAATACACTCTGCATCATTCGATTTTTCTATTTTCACAGGAACGTCAAGACCCAAAGATCCAAGATGATGTCTTGGAGTTAGAGATGGATGAGCTCAATCAGCATGAATGTATGGCACCCATGACAGCCCTGATTAAGCACATGCAGACGAATCTGAGCTCACCTAAAGGAGATGAGGTGCTTTTTTCTACTACAGTTGTATTGTCTGTGGTAATGCTATTTATTGATGTCATATTGTGAATTAAATTTTCATGTTGAAGACTAAACTGTACTGCATGTCAAACATTTTTGCTGTCCACGTCTTTGTTTGTCATTTTCTTATATCAAAATGTGAGGTTCTTTTATTCCACTTTTTAAGGTAGTTTTGTGTTTTATTTCAGAGTTCAGTGCCAAAAGATCTTCCTCCTTGGATGAAGTTTCTTCATGACAAACTAGGAAATCCATCGCTACCAGTAAATATTCGTCTCTTCTTAGCCAAGCTTATTATTAATACAGAAGAGGTAAATAAATTGTTATTTCTTTAATAATTCATTGAAGTCTTATGCACCTGCTTTAAAAAGATACCAAGTGAAATAAGCTCTAAAGGGAAAGGGTATGACATCTTGTCCTGTCAATAAATTAACTATATTTATCTACTTGTTCACCATTCTTTTCTTAAACACGTAAATTAACCTCTATGGAGTTAGAAGTGAACTTTGCATAAAGTGCATGTGGCAACCTTCTTAAAGGTTAAGACTTTCTTAATGCTGCTCCGTTTGTAATAGCATAAAAATGGGTGAATATATTTCTGTTAACTCTATATAAAAAAAATAGCTGATTTTTCTCATAGGTGCCGTGTTTTCCTGAAAATAAGACCTAGCTGGAAAATAACTAGCCTTGAAAATTAGAGGTCAAACCTGCCTTACAGAGTAGCCACTGAGCAAGAAAATAGTGGTGGCAGATAAGGCAAGGACAGGCTGACTGGGCTGGCATTTTTGATCTCTAGTTTTCAAGCTTGATTATTTTCTGCCTAAGTCTTATTTCAGGGAAAGAGTGTAGGCGATGAGTGTATTAGTTCACACACAGCACACTTCCGGTGGGAGGTGAGTGGATTTTGGAGCAGGCCCTTGAGCCCAGCGTGGTTAAGTGCAGTGGGGGTCTATGTTCTGTGTAGTACTTACGTGAGCAGAAATGACCCCAAGTGGGTGTGTCTCTGCCCATCCCAGGGACTAGGAGGGCATGGTCTAGAGGAGCGGCGTTCGAGGGACTGGTGAGCTGGGCCAGGCCCACAGGGGCCTTCCAGCGAGTCCGGCCCATTTGCTGAGTAGCAGGGAGCCGCTGAAGCACCCTTGGTAGAGAGATGACTTCATGGGCTTCGTCCAGTAGTCTTTCTAGGTGGTTGTGCAGGTGTAAACAGAGAGGCTGCCGGCGACTGCGGCAGGGACTGCTTGCCTTGGGTTCTTGCTGGAGTTTTAGTTCCTGAGGTTACTGTCACAAGGTAACAGCAGGGCTTTAACAGTGGTTCTGAAGGCCAGACGGCTGAGAGCCAGGCGTCTTCAGCACCGATCGCTATGAGTGTTACTTGGGGACATCTGATCCCAGCTTCTCCCCACTTCTGGTAACCTCAGGCATGGGCATGTGGGTGGCATTCTTGTTTTTACGTTGTCTTCCTCCACACATCTCTGTGTGTCCAGATTGCCCCTTTTTCTAAGGAGACCTACACCTATGTATTGCACTAGAACCCACCCTAATGGCTTTACTTCATTTACCTCCATACAACCCTGTCTCTGGTTGGTTGTGGTGGCACACACCTCTGATTCCAGCTTCTATGGAGGCTGAGGCAGGAGGATTGCAAATTTGAGGCCGGCCTAGGCAACTTAGTGAGACCCTATCTCAAAGTTAGAAAAATAATCATACACGAAAGGAATGGGGACTTAACTCAGTGACAGAGTGAGCATTGGCCTAGTGTGCGCACGGCTCTGTGTTCAATCCTCAGTGCTGTAAGAACAGCAGCAAAAACTGCCTCCAGATGCCACATTCGGAGACCTTAATGGGGGACGTTCCAACACTGGGGGCACAGTGGGACTTGTAGGTCGTGTACTTCCTAGTGCTGACTTGGTAGCTGCTGAAGAGGAGCTGGGTGGGTGTGGGGTAATCCCTCGGCGGGGCTGGGCCTGGGAGGCGGGCTGCCGGGGAAGCTTGCAGCACTGTGCGAGCGTGAGGCTTCTCTGGCTGCGCACCGGGACAGAGCCCCGGAACCGCGTGTGCGCCCGAAGCCTGTTGTCGGGACAGTGCTTCCCCAGGGGAAATGCCCAAGCGGTCTTTGTCTTACGGAAGAATAGAGCTTACATTTGCATTTATTTTTAATATTTAAGTATTTGTTATAGTTTGATGACAGTAAAGAAGTTCACATATGCTACTTATAAATAAGACTGCAGAGAGCTACGTGCAGTGTGCTACCTTTTGTTCTTAGAGGTGCACAATCAAAGAAAGATGTGTGATCACAGAGTAAGCTGTGAGAGTAGATAAGAAGTCCCCTGGAAAGTATATTTGAGAAAGAAAGGGTGGAAAGATTTAAAAGGAAGGCAGCTTGGATTATAATATTTAGTCTTGCCTTCCTAGCTTGCCCTGAAAACAAAAACAAACAAAAAGCCAGAGTGGCATTCTTCTGCAATTCCTGAAGTAAATTCAGTGGAATTTAGTATATACATCGAATTTACACTTCAGAGACCTTAAGCGTGTGAAGTATAAAAGTCAAATATGGAAGAGTCATTCTGAATAACTAAAATATTAATACAGGAAGATATTTTCTATCAGCTAGAAGATATTAGCCTATGACTTGTCCTAAATTCAAAATAGATCCAGCTGGGCGTGGTAAGGCATACCTACTATAATCCCAGCGCTTGGGAGACTGAGGCGGGAAGATACTGCAAGTTCAAGACCAGCCTGGGCTACAAAGTGAAATGAAAACACGAAATGAAAAAAATTTAGGCTTGTGTGCCTACCTGATTTTTTTTTTCCATCTTTCTGAGACAGGGTCTCACTCTGCTGTTCAGGCTGGCCTTGAGCTCACTTTGTAGCCCAGACTGGTCTCAAACTCACAGAAATCCTCCTGCCTCAGCCTCCCGAGTGCTGGGATTACAGGCATGTGCCACCATGCCCGGCCCTATCTGATTTTTATAGGCTTATTTTTCACATTTCTTATGCATTTGCATAAAGTAAAAATAATTTTCTACAGCTACATGTTATTCAGGTGGAATAGAGAGGGTTTATGTAGAATACTTCGTTTTTGTTTTTGTCTTTTGGAGACAGGGTTTCACTCTGCAGTTCAGGCTGGCCTTGAAATCACTTTGTAGCCCGGCTGGATCTATTTTGAATTTTGAACAAGTCATAAAATTTTAGCTAATAGAGGATATACTTCTGTATTAATATTTTGGTTATTCAGAGTGATTCTCCCATGTTTGACTTTTCACTTCTGTGTTAGATCTTTCGTCCTTACGCGAAGCACTGGCTGAGCCCCTTGCTGCAGCTGGTAGTGTCTGAAAACAACGGAGGAGAGGGAATTCACTACATGGTGGTTGAGATCGTGGCTACCGTTCTTTCCTGGACAGGCGTGGCCACCCCTACCGTAAGTAACACCTTGTCTGTTACGTAGTAGTAGGTTATTCTTTCGCTGAAACCCTAGGCAGCGCTTGACGGATGATTCACACATCTCTGTAGCAGTATTGTTACTGGCTGTGTTGCTCCTCCGCTAGGTGGCTTACACTGCTTACTTTTTTTTTTTTTTTTACTTGTTTTACTTTTGTTTTCTTTGACTTGCTTTCAATACTTCCTCCAACCCTGCTTGTCAGGTGTGTGTTGCATTTTGTTTGTCGCCATTACTTGTTACGAGCTTGGAAACTAGGTAACAGAGTTACTGAAATTATGTGTAAAGTAGATGTTAGCAGATCCTGAATGTGAAGTTCTGAAGACTTCCGGGTGACTGAAGTCTGGATTTTTGCTATTTCTTTACCAGTTTATTTACTCTGAGTATTGACTGTCATCTGTGATAGTAGCAATTGCTAAGTGTCTGCCCTATGACTGCCATTGTGTGCCCTGAGTAGAGTGCCATCTACCCAAATAGTTTATGTGTGCTGGAGCTTTGCCCGTTCCTTTAACACCGTGAGCTCTCACAGTGTACAGAAGTTTTCACAGAAGGACAGTATACATAGTCCATATTAAACATAATATAGATATGTGTAACTTGCTATGTTTGCCTCTGCATGTGTCAATCTCATTTATTTCACAGTAAACCAAATCTACATTGCTTTGTCTTTCTTTTCACTTTTTTATTAGTGCATTGGTTATACAGATGAATGGCTTTCGTTTTGGCAGATTTGTAAATGCACGTAGCATACTTTAATCGCTTTTCCTTCATTACCCCTTTGCCCCACCCTTGTTTTTTGGGGGGAGGTTCAATGTGTATACTGTATTTTCATTGTTGTTTCTTTGTTCTTTTTTGAGATGATTGGCTTTGTATCCCAGGCTGGCCTCAAATTCCTGATCCTTCTGCCTAAGCCATGCACCACTATGCCCCACTGATTTCTTAGTCTTCTTTTGTTTTGTTTTGTTTTTCTGTCTTTTTGAGACAGGATCTCACTATGCAGTTCAGGTGGGCTTGAGCTCACTTTGTAGCCCCGACTGGTCTCAAATTCGTAATGATCCTCCTGCCTCAGCCTCCTGAGTGCTGGGATTACAGGCGTGCACCACCATGCCTGGCTTAGTCTTCATGTGATAAAGTAATGGTGTAATAACCTGAAAAAAATAAGAAAAATAAATCTTCTGTTGTGGTGGAAACAGGTCTTCTTGAGGTTTTTTCCTGCCCTGTTGGAGGCCTTAGCAGAGACCCTGGAAGAGGCCTCAGAGAAGGGACCTAAGAGCAGAGGGTCTGGGCCAGCAGGCAGATAGGCAGAGAACATGCCGGCCAGGGCGAGAGCCCCTGCAGCTGCCTTGGAGACTGCAGTGCCCAGGCTGTGCCCAGATGTTTATGGAGTCAGTGTTCCCCACCGTGTGGCAGGGAATCGGTGGTCAGCCCCGAAGGATCGCGCAGGATTAACTAGGAGCCAGGCTCCTCAGCAGAACGCCAGGTTTCTTGTAGAAATGAAACTTCTGGGCTACAGTGGAATGCTTCATACTAATACAGAATTTCTGTACTTTTTCAGGGGGTCCCTAAAGATGAAGTGTTAGCCAATCGATTGCTTCACTTCCTAATGAAACATGTCTTCCATCCTAAGAGAGCTGTGTTTCGACACAACCTTGAAATTATAAAAACCCTAGTTGAGTGCTGGAAGGATTGTCTGTCCATCCCATACAGGTATATATTTATTAATTTCTGCAGTACAGTATTGTCTAGAAACTTAGTTTAAAATGAAGCATGTTATAAATGGTGGTTGCAACAAAATGTAATTGTATGAAATGATAGGATAAGGAACATTATTTGGAATAGAGCTCATTTATAATGGTCTGAAGCCGCAGTCTTCAGAGTTTGATGCCAGAAATGGTCTGGGTGGGCAGTGTCTCCATGTTGTCCCTTGGCTGACCCCCAGCTGCGAATGTACCACACTGGGCAGCTGGGGTGTGCTCTTCCCTCAGGGGGAAGAGCTCTTCCCTCAGCTGGGACATGGCCTCAGCTCAGGGTGGCCTGTAAGGATTTTTTTTATTTCTTTTAGCATGGCCTGAGGAAAGCTAAGACTTAATGTTCAAAAAAGTTTCACTGTCAACTAACAAAGGGTTTGGGAAGATACCTAAAATACAAGAAATACAAAATTGCCTATGTTACAAAGCTACAGTGACCCGGATGTGAACGAGTCTCAGATGTTGTCTTGGTTACTTTTCTCTCGTTGCTGAGACAAAACACCCAACGCCCAAAATGAAGGAAGGAAAGGTTTATTTAGCTTACAGTTTGTGGAGGTTTCAGTCCATACTTGGCTGGCTCCGAGGCAGAAGATAGCAAAGCAACAAGAGCAAAGGGGGGAATGGTGGCCGAACAGCAAAGCAGCCAGAGCAAAAGGGAGGAATGGCGGCAAGCAGCTTCTTTCTTGCCTTACATTGTAAACAGGCTCCCCCCACCTAAGGGGCCTGTAGCTCTCACATAATCTCCATGCCCTCCTCTTCCACAGGCTCAGGATGTATACAAAGTAAGCACCCTGGCTTCCTGCTGAGTTACTTAGCCAAACCTCTAGACTCCCCAAGTTGACACAATATATCAACCATAACAGATGTGAAAAGAGGAAAGTATTGCTTACAGTTTTAGCTGAAAATTAGCTTTAGAAAATGCTGCATTTGGGCCAAAGGTATAATTTATTTTTTATTTTAAAAGTTTAAAAAACTAACAAAACAACAATGAAAACAAAATCTAAACCACACAGAAACAACAAAAAATAATACATGACCTCAAAACAAAATGATAGGAATTAACAGTAGTTGCTACATTACATACTGTTGAAGTTGCTCAGACCACCAGACGTAAGAATGTAAGACTGATCAAATCATCAAAGACAATAGCAAGGAATAATAATAATAAAAACATTGGAAGTGATGCAGAGCTTCACCATACAAGATGGGAGGAATTCAGCAATGGTTCTTATACTGCATATTGTTTTCAGGTCAGTCATTTTGATTACCAGATTCAAGCATGCAAAACTGGTTAAGAAAAAAGAAAATTTTAAGCATTTACTATTCCTTTCAGTAAACCACAGATATCAGCAATACACCTATCCCAGTTCTCCTTGTATATACATATAAATTTTGTTTTTCATTTTAAAGAGAAAAGAAAAAAAATCCAAAGTAACAAAAACGAATAGATAAATAAAACAGCATAGAGAACAATAAAAAAGATACAGATTTTCAAAACATGGTGATAGGATACTAACAATGGTTGTTATATTACATAATTTCATCTTCAAAATGGTGGCACATATAACCAGACTGATCAAACAATTACACATTAACAGTTCCTTCCAATAAACCAACAGATACTAGTGGTACAATTATCCTAGCTATCCTGTGTATACATATACATACTTTTTTTCCTCTTCCTTCGTTCTTTTTCCTGAGGGTATAATTTAGTGGCACAGTGCCTGCCTGGCAAGTGCAAAGTCATACAAAAAAAAGTGGTAAGTGGTAAAAAAAAAAAAAAAAGTGCAAAGTGGTACAAAAAAAAAACATGCTGTGTTTGTTTTCCTGCTTCTCATTTCATTGTATGACAGTCTCTATTTTCTCTGTTCTTATGTTTCAGGTTAATATTTGAACAGTTTTCCAGTCGAGATCCTAATTCTAAAGACAATTCCGTAGGGATTCAACTATTAGGAATTGTAATGGCGAATAACCTGCCTCCCTATGACCCAAAATGCGGCATAGAGAGCACCAAGTAAGTATCACTATTTTCTGCTTTGATTCTTTTCTAGGCTAATGTCTACCTGTATTGGATTGGCAAAGTAGAGCATGGTTCATCGTTAATACATTTAAGGACTAAAAGAATACATGTTAGAAATATTTTTTTCTTTTTCCAGCTTGTTTGTTTTGTGGTACTGAGGACTGAACTCAAAGAACAGCGAGTTACTTCCCCAGTACTTCCCTTCCTCTCTCTCTTTCTCTCTCTTTCCTTCCTTCTTTCATTCCTCTCTCCCTCCCTTCCTTCTGTCTGTGTCTGTGTCTGTCTGCCTGTCTCTCACTCTCTTTCTCTTTGTAGGGCTCACCTAAGTTTCCCAGGTTAGTCTTGAACTTGGTGATCCTCCTGCCTCTGCCTCCTGAATAGCTGGGATTACAGCTGTATACTGCCACTCTTGGTTTAAAAATATTTCTACCTGTGCCAGGCATGGTGATGCATGTCTGTGAGCCCAGCACTTGGGAGGCAGAGGCAGAGGCAGGTAAATTGTGAGTCTGAGCCCAGCTTGGGCTACATAGTAAGTTAAAGGCCAGGCTGAACTGCATAGTGAGTGAGACCCTGTCTCAAAAAACAAAACCATATGGATAGATAGATAGATAGATATAGATATATGTATTTCTACCTACAACTAGAAGGCTATGCTTACAGGCCATTTGAAAGAAGAACTACATCTAGAGTGAATAAACAGTATAGAGGGGCTGGGGATTTAGCTCAGCGGCAAAAGCGCCTGCCTGGCAAGCGCAAGGTCGTGAGTTTGGTTCCCGGTACCGGAGAAAAACCAAAAAACCAAAAAATAAAATAAAATGAAATAAGAAAATAAACAGTATAGATGTTTTGTTTTGTTTTTGTCTTTTTGAGACAAGGTCTTACTGTGCAGTTCAGGCCCGCCTTGAACTCACTTTGTAGGCCACGCTGGTCTCAGACTTGCAATAATCCTCCTGCCTCAGCCTCCTGTGTACTGGGATTATAGGTGTACATCAACAATATAAGTTTTAAAAATTAGCATAATTTTTTTCATGAATGTGTTAGCGAGTAAGAGGTGTTAGACTCACTCTCCTCCAGTCTTCTCTGCTGCAGCCCCACTGTGTCCTTCCATGAGCCATGACAGTCACTTCTTCAGGGTGGGGTGAACATGAGCTATGAGAAGGAGCTTTGCTGAGATAGTTATAGAACGTCACAAAAGATATTTCCTCCCACTGTTGCAGTATTTAGAAGTTTTGAAGTCAGTTCACGCCATGTTTGCGGCGCTGGCCTTAGCCCTGCCCTTACTTCCCCACCTGTGGCGGTCACTGGTCTTGACTCCTTGTTGGCTTGAAACCGGACTCCCATGCAGTGAGGTGGGAACTGGCTATTGTAGACATGCTTGTTACCTTGTTGAGCTTCCGGTCTTAGTCTCAGAAGGCCTACAGAGAATGTGTCACTGCCCACGGAGTCTTCTGCCAGAGCCAGCGCCTTGTCTTTCCCGGCATGATATCGTCCTTGTCTTGCCCTAGTAGGTGGCTTTAGAAAGAGGTCAGTGCCTTGCTTGTGGGATTGAGTACTAAGAGTGTCCTTCCTTGTGGTTTTTCCCTGGTGTCCAGCAGAGGGTTTCACTGTCCGCAGCAGTCGCCTGGGATCGGACCGTGGACTTCCTTTGCCATTCCGGTCATGGTGTCAGACCCCTTAGAGACATAGTCATACACGTATTCATATAAACAACTTGGGTTTCTCTTATGTGCGTATTTTCTCAGTTTTGGCTGTTGATATGATGTGCATATTTGTTTTCGGTATTGTAGATACTTTCAAGCTTTGGTCAATAACATGTCCTTTGTGAAATACAAAGAGGTTTATGCAGCAGCAGCAGAAGTTCTAGGACTTATTCTTCAATATATTACCAAGGAAAAAAATGTGAGTGTGTTGTACAAATCAAAGTACTTCTTGACATTTGCATATATTTTCTATATGCTGTTTCAAAGTGGGCATCAATTTAATTTATTAATTTATATATTATGTTAATAAAGTATATTCATTAAATTTTTGTTGTCTTTCCTATTATATACCAGATATAATGCTCAGTTCTTTAGAAAGGATATAAGGGTTTGTAAACACCAGAAATCTTGGCAAACATTTCAAAATTGGCATTGTGTGTGTGTGTGTGTGTGTGTGTGTGTGTGTGTGTGTGACTGAGGATCAGACCCAAGGCCTTGAGCGTGCTAGGCAAGTGCAAGCACTCCCCCACTGAGCTACATCCCTAGCCCTACCACTGACTTTTTATTTTAAAAATCAGGATGATAGTGTTTAATCTGCTTTCATTCATTTCACTTCATTTCCTTTTGGAGAAAATTATCCTTGTATGTAGCTACTGTTGGTAGGACTAGATTGCCCCAATCAATTCCAATGCCTCCAGTTTTACATTAATAAAGCTGAACAGGAATGGCACTTCTTGGGGGACATTTCTTAGTTTTGTGTAAGAGATGATAACAACCACACTGAGTATGTTAGTGCGGCTCGTATTCCAGTTACTTTGTTGTTAAGTAAAAGCTACCTGTCAGAGAGGTGTCCAGTATGTGACTGTATGGGCCCATGTGTAGCGACCGTATGCTGTAACCTAACGGAGAGTAGTGTGGCAAAGGGAAGCTTTCTGTACCGCATGGTGTCCTGTCACGTTAACACGGCGCTGCTGCTGCTGCTGCTGCTGCTGCTGCTGCTGCTGCTGTGCACTCATAAGGACACCGTGCAGGAGCCAGGAGCACAGCTCCGTGGTAAAGCACTTGCCTTGTTTTCGTGAGGTCTGGGTTCCATCCCCAGCACTAGAAAAACAAAATTTGCTGCTATCTGCCCAGGTGGCACAGGCTGCCCCTGCTTCAAGGCATTCTTTTGGCTTTCTTCCTATTTCTTTGGTAGTTTCTTCCCCTAGCTGCACTGCTTTTCCCCATTTTGGTCTTTTCATCCAGCCTCAAGGCTTTAAAAATCATTCTTGTAGTCGTGATTCCCAAGTTTGTATCTCAGTCCAGCTCCTTTCTGGAAAGAAGACAGGATGGAGTCCAGGCCTTGGATGCCGCCAGTGAGGAGAGGTTTAGGAGATCCCAGTTGATCCTAAGTGGATACCAGTGAACCTAACACAGCAAACTAAACCCATTTCCCTAACCACAGACTTATTTGGACCTAAAATAAAATTAAATAAATCAAAGAAATAGACACCTTTAGTAACATCAAACTTCACTTTTATTTTATCGTAAGCAGCTTTGTGTATGCTAAGGATTAAAAGACCTTACCACTGAGCTACATCCCCAGTTTTTTTCTTTTTTTGAAACAGAGCCTCACTTAGTTGCCCAGGCTGGCCTTAAACTTGTAATCCTCCTGCTTCAGCCTCCCAAGTAGCTAGGATTGCTAACTGTGTACCACTGTACCTGGTTAGCAGCTGTTTTTGTGTCTTAAACTGTATTTGAGTCATGTTAAAATCAAACTAATTTTAGTTCAGCTTTTTAAAGGATTTGTTTGCAATGTTTCTGTGTCTGGAGGAAGCATAGGACATCAGCTCATAGCACCGCTCCTGTGGTGTGATCCATCTGCAAACCCTCAGGGAGCTCAAGCACACCTAGCTCGGATGTGTTCGATGGCTAATACAAACGGGCAGCCATTCCCAGCACTTTGTTTCATCGTTTGCCTGTGAACCTTGGTATAGGTGATACCACTGGATACCTTCCTTGAGTTCACTTAACTATTGAAGATAAACCTTTCTTTAGTATTAACGTAAGTTTCCACTTTTGTGTATTTGAAAAGAAACGTAATTTTTCAGGTCCTGGAGGAGTCAGTGTGTGAACTGGTTGTAAAACAATTGAGGCAACATCAGAATACAATGGAGGACAAGTTCATCATGTGCTTAAACAAAGCAGTGAAGGGCTTTCCTCCCCTGGCAGACAGGTAGGCGGCCCAGGGCTTTGGCAGGAAGGGACACCCAGGCTGTCAGCGGTTTTCTCACTACGAGTCCCATCACTTAGGTTCTTGAATGCAGTGTTCTTTCTGCTGCCGAAATTTCATGGAGTGATGAAGACACTTTGTCTGGAGGTGATACTCTGTCGTGCAGAGGAAATATCCGACCTATACTTGCAGTTAAAGAGCAAGGACTTTGTTCAAGTCATGAGACATAGGTGAGTGAAAACCGTCCCAGGACCATAAGAAAACAATGTCATTTTTATATGTGTAGTGTTATGTATTATAACAAACTTTGAAACTACAGAACAGCAGGAAGAAAAGGTTGCTTGTCATACTTTGTATAAAACAGAAATTATTAAATATGTGTTTTCAAAAATCTCTTTTATTGTAGAGATGATGAAAGACAAAAAGTGTGTTTGGACATAATTTATAAGATGATGGCAAAATTAAAACCAGTAGAACTCCGAGAACTTCTGAACCCTGTTGTAGAATTCATTTCCCATCCTTCTCCGATGTGCAGGGAACAAATGTATAACATTCTCATGTGGATTTATGATAATTACAGGTGAGCTATAAGTGGACATTTCACATTAGTTATTTTAGGGATTATTTGGATACTTTCGCAATCTGGAACATAATAAAACATTTTTTATCGTATGATTAATAACTGAAACAAGTTTATTTCAGTATATTGAATCATATCTTTATTTTAAGTCATTTAACATGTAGGAAATATTTAGAAAGTATAATTTTTGGTTGAGTTAGAAGTATATGAGTATCACTGGGCATGGTGATACATGCTTGTAATCCCAGCTTTCAGGAGGCTGAGGCAAGAGGGTTGCTTTGAATTCAAGGCCAGCCTGGGCTACATAGTGAATTCAAGACCAGCCTGGACTACATAGTGAGACCCTATCTCAAAAAAAAAAAAAAGGAGATGAGTGTCCTCTTATAAAACTTGTTTTTCTTATTAACCCTATAAGATCTGACAAGATTAAGAAGTGAACTCTCCCAGGAGATCTCATCCCTGGGGAATATCCTGCACTTATCCCCTCTTCTTCTTGCAGACCAGGGGACGCTGAAAGGGAGGGCTGAGGCTCCGGCACACACTACCAGGGGCCCTGCAGTCCTCTTGGGAGTTACAGTCCACAAGAAAAGCCAGTCTTTTTTACTTTAATTCTGGCCAGTGTGATTAGGGTTGAAAAGAAAGGCTAGGACAGAATATTCATGTTTTGACATTTTGTTATTTTTTCAAACAGAGATCCAGAAAGTCAAAAGGATGACGACTCCCAGGAAATATTTAAATTGGCAAAAGATGTGCTGATTCAAGGATTGGTGGATGAGAACCTCGGGCTTCAGTATGTGCTCCTCCCAGATTAATGGAGCCAACCCAATTAAGGGTTAGGGATGTTCCTTCCTAGAATAGCTTTGGGTATTTTTCAGTAGTTTTAGAAATGTATTTCTAGTATTAGCATTTCCTCTGCATCCTGCATTTCATATTTAGTAAAAATATATTTAAAATCATGGTCAACATCATAAAGGTTAAGACTTAAAAATCCTTCTGTGCCTACTTTACGTTACTTTAACATAAAACTTGAAAAAGTGGTAAGGAGAAGGACAGTCTGCTAGTGCAACGGGTTCAAAAGAAAATCTGTAATGATGGTTGTTCTGTTTTCCTTTAACAAAAATAGTTGCGATTATACTGTTTATTGATATTCTATAGTTGAAAACATTAGAGATAGAAAATCATAGTGGAAGTATGAATGATAATTGCTCTCTAAACTGCCTATCCTAATTCAGTTGTGTCAGGTACCAATTATGTGAGAAAAGGTATAAATTTATTATTTGATATAATTTATTTTTCATTCTATAGTTTTAAATTTGCTGAGCTTTTAAAATACGTATTTGAATTTCATAAACATTTATAAATTAAAATCTAAACCTATTTTTAAGCTATTTTTCATTTCAGTTTTAAATATTTTGGGGAGTAATTTTTGGAGTGAATTTTTTTAGCAAAGCAGTGAAGGATCATATGTATTTTTTCCGTTTCAAGATTACTCTATTTGCCAGGTGCGGTAGCATACATCTGTGATCCCAGTGCATGGGAGTCGGAAACACCAGAGTTACTGTGAGTTCAAGGCCAGCCTGGACTACATAGTGAGACCCTGTCTCAAAGAATAAACAGCAAAAGTTACTACACTCACTGAAAACTTAGAGATGAGGAAAGAAAATTATCCAGTTTCTTATTTTCTGTTAAATGTGCTGCATTTGGAGGATCTTCTCCTCCGGTAATGCACGTTACTTTGCAGAATGCAGACTATACCCTTTCCGTGGTTTCGGATGTGTTTTCCCTCTCGGTGAAGTTTTCTGTGGGTGGGAAGCTGTACCTTCCCACAGGACACCGTGTGCAGCGCTCTCTTCAGGTGCCAGTGTATAAGCATGTGCTTTCTCTCTCTGCTTTTCAGATTAATTATTCGGAATTTCTGGAGCCACGAAACCCGGTTACCTTCAAATACACTGGACCGACTGCTGGCACTAAATTCCTTGTATTCTCCTAAGATAGAAAGCCACTTTTTAAGCTTAGCAACGAATTTTCTGCTTGAAATGACCAGCCTGAGCCCAGATTACCCAAACCCCATGTTTGAGCACCCTCTGTCAGAGTGTGAATTTCAGGTGAAGTGCTTGTCTGTCACGGTGAATCTTACACACTCACCCTGTTTGTTGGTGAACATCTATTAGTGTTAAACTTCAGTCTTACTTTCCTTGGAATGTGCACACATTCCTTTCTGAGACACTTGGAGGCTTATACTCCTTATCTTCTCAGATTCCATTTATGTTTCTTCCCCTCCCATGACTTCTCTTGCCCTGCAGGTACCAACTTTGTGCTTCTTTGTGGCAGCCGTAATAGTCACAGAGGTCTGCACCTTGACAGACATACTCGTTGTGGGCAGGGCTGATTGTGTCATTTTACACTGACATTCCTAGTACTAGTCAAGGATCCTTTATCCAAAATGCTTGGGGCTAGATGTAGTTTGGATTTCAGATATTTCTTAATATTAAAATATTTGCATATACACAGTGAAATATCTTAGGGAGGAGGGCCAGGTATAAATACAAAAATTATTTCATATATAACTTTTTCTTCTTTTTTTTTGAGATAGGATCTCACTATGCAGTTCAGGCTGGCCTTGAACTTAATTAATGTCTAGCCTAGGCTGGCCGTGAACTCACAGTGATCCTCCTGCCTCAGCCTCCTGGTATTACAGTGCTTGGATTACATGCCTATACTTCTATATTTCATATACACTTTATATGCATAGGCTGGATGTAAATTTATACGGTATTTTTCATATACACTTTATACCCAGAGGCTAGATGTAAATTTGTACAGTGTCTTTTAGTGGGTCTGTATTTTAACTGCAGCCTGTCCCAGGAGGCATCATGTAGTTGCTTCAGAAATTTCAGGTTTGTAGCATTCTGGATTTTGGATCTTCAGATTAGGGGTGCTGCACCCGTGCCTGTCTTGTGCTTGGCCTAAAGGAGTTCACAGGAGCACCACGTGGTGTGACTTGCAGCAGGTGTGACGTGTGCCCTTGCCACTCCTGAGTATGGTGTCACCTTCTAGTGTACAATGTCAAGGATGACAGAATGGTTTCATCCCCAGTAGTGATTAGTTTTTTTTACTTGGCAAACAGTTGTTTGTCAAAACTTTATTAGAAAAAGTCCTTCAGTTATATCTTACAAAAAATATGAAATGATACTACATACCTGCTGATGACGCCATGGGATTTTAAGTAGGAATATTTCCATATTGCTGCAGAGGAACATTGTACCCTTTGAAACTTCCTTCCCTGCAGGAGTATACCATTGATCCTGACTGGCGTTTCCGAAGTACTGTGCTCACACCGATGTTTATTGAGACCCAGGCCTCCCCAAGCACTCTGCAGACCCACACCCGGGAAGAGTCCCTCCCAGCTCAAGGGCCAAAGGCTGGGCAAGTGAGGGCCACTCAGCAGCAGTATGACTTCACACCCACGCAGGCTGCAGGTAACCGGCACGACACGCTCTGCCTTTGCGGCGACGTCCATGGCAGCACGAACCTTGACCTTGCGTGAGACAAGTGAAGTGATAATAGCAAAATCTTAAGAACCACAGAAGATGTGTTAGTCAAAGGAAAGAAGATTGAGGTTCCCAGAGCACTCAGATCCCCTGGAGAGAGGAGCAGAGAGCTCAGATCCTCTAGAGGAGGGGGAAATGTGAAAGAGCTTCAGTTTTGTGAGAGGAAAAGGGTTCTGGGGATGGTGGTAGTAATGTGAATGCTGCCACTGAACCCCAGGTCTAAATGGTTTAAATGCAAAATGTTATGTACATCTTACACTTTTTGTGGGATTCTGGGGAGGTGCTGGGAGTTGAACTTAGGACCTTATGCTTGCCAAGCAGATACTCCACCGCTAAACTTTATCCCCGGCCCCCAGTTTTTTAAAAAGAGGAAAAAGGGATTGCTTTTGACTAGAAGAACCAGGGGTGGTATCAGAATATGCGTGTTTTGGGTTTAGTTTTGCCCAGAAAACACTTATTAGTGCATCGGATTTAAAGCATCGCATCTCAGGTCGGGGACGTAGCTCAGTGGCAGCGAGCGCCTGCCTGGCAAGCACGAGGCCCTGGGTTCGATTCCTGCTACAAACTAAAAACAAATCAAACTCGTTTACTGTGTTTCTGGTATATTAACTGTTTCTTCTCAAATGCCTCGATTCCTTTGATCTTCAGAGTATTAATTCTAGAGTAAAATATCCTAATCATTTTATGCATATCAACGTCTCAATACGATATATATTTCTCATATCCTGTTGTTTCTAGAAGCAGGACCAATTTGAGTAATTAAGCAGAATGCTGTAACACTAGTATTAGGAATGGTGGGATCTTAGCGCCATAGAGTAGGTGTAAAATATATTATTCCTTTAATAATCAGAGGCCCGAGGCAGCAGGACGCTGAGGCTCCGGTGACTGTTCCATCTTGGGCCATGCCCTGGGGGCTGACAGAGCCTCTGCCCAGTGTTGTGGGTGATCAGGGGATGTCTCGCTGCCCCGCGCAGCTGTGCCGTACGGGGCTCCACATCCTCGCTGCTCTTACCCTATCTGTTGCAGATGGAAGAAGCTCTTTTAATTGGCTGACCGGGAGCAGTATTGACCCGCTGGCGGATTATACGGCCTCCTCGTCCTCATCTGATTCTTTGTCGTCTTCTTTGCTGTTTGCCCACAAAAGAAGTGAAAAGTCCCAGCGAGTACCCTGGAAGTCAGTGGGACCTGATTTTGGGGGAAAAAGGCTGAGCCTTCCTGGGGATGAGGTGGATAACAAAGTGAAAGCTGGTAAGTAGTTTGCTGAAGCACATTTAAAATCACCTGCTGGGGGCTGGGGATTTAGCTCAATGGCACAGCACCTGCCTGGCAAGCGCGACGTCGTGAGTTCAATTCCCGGTACCGGGAAAAAAAAAAAAAAACCTGCTGTCCAGTTAAGTCCATTAAAATTCAGTTCAGTAAACGTGTGGGCACCTGCCATGTTGAAAACATCTTTTAAAGTCTTTCAGAAAAAACTAAGTTAAAAACATCCATGTAGTGACTTTCTGGCATATTAGGGTAAATAAGGCAATAAATTTGTGATCATCAGATAGAGTAGAACTCATAAGCTAAGTGCCACAGGTAAGAGGCAAATCTTAGTAGAGAATGGAGAAAGAATCCAGGGAGACTGGGTGGCGGAGGGGCCTTTGAGAGAAACCTGGAGCCTGGGATATAGGGCGGAGAGAATGAGAAGGACGAAGATGGAGAAGTATGCAGTTTATTTGGAGGTGGGAGGGACTCAGAGCAGCTCAGCGAACGTTTATGGAGCGCCAACTTCGCGCCAAGACCCTAAGGGCCTGCGCAGTCCCAGCGAGTGGATGCTGAGGTGGCAGGCAGCTTGTGGGAAGCGGGAGCACTTCCGGAAGGAGCCATCAGATGAACCAGTCGGGCAGGGGCGGGGACTCTGGCCCCCTCGGATGTGCTGAGGGCAGCAGGTGGAGAGGCAAGGACGTGCAGGCCCAGGGACTGAGGGTGTTCTCCGTGTGCAGGGGGCGGGGCAGCCCCCATCGGATTGGCGGCGTGCCGGGTGGCGGGGAGAGTCTGCCAGGCTCACAGACCCGAGGCCCGCAGGGCGGGGAAGAAGTTCGCTCTTTGGGAGACTTGAAGCTCCAGCAGTGAATGGAAGACCAGAAGAAGAAAATATACAACAACAACAAAAACTAGAAAAGAAAAAATAATAATAATAATAACCTGTTGTCCGGTTAAGTCCATTAAAATTCAGTTCAGTAAACAGTTCAGTAAAATTTGAATTCAATTCAAATTCAGTAAACTAGAAAAGACAGAGCCTGGGGAAATGCAATATATACATTTAGATTAATAGAAGTAAGATTGGAAAAAGAGTAAATTCCTTTGTATTTAATCTAAGCACTAAAACACACACAGAGTACCTCACTCCCAACTGTTGTTTTTCATAAATCAACGACTCTTCACAAATGTGGCTTTTTATGTAATTGTCTAAATTTACCTTTGAAGAGGGAGAGTGTAGTTGTCTTTCTGCTACACACTGAGTTTACAGATGTACCAGAAAACTTGTTTCTCTATCCATTTCCTCATTCATTCAGCTCCTTCTCAAGGAATCTTCCTTCTTTTACCATCTCTCTTCTGCAGCTGGGCCTTTGTGCCTCTGCCCCGCAAGGATGCGTAGCCTTCGGTCCTGCCTGTGAGCTTGGACTGTCAAACTTGAAGTCCTGAAGTCATCCTCGCCTGACATTCCCTCTCAGTTGTCCTTCTGCCCTCACACCTGCTGGTCTCAAACCCGGTGGGGGCGGGGAGGTGGGAGACACCACTTCTGTGAATGAGTCTTCCACTGTATTGCTAGAGGGTGTTCTGCACTGGGGAAGTCTGCAGCTGAGTCAGTGGTGATTGCTAGACTGACTCAGAGCTGGTCAGTTTCTGTACCGGAGATGACGCTCAGGATTCAGTGAAGATCACCGAGGACAGCAGCAGTTGTCCGTGATTCATACTGATCCACGCACAGAACTTAAGGAAGGCAAGGGGTAGAACCTATATAAAACATTTTTCCTCGAGTTTTACAAATGGCGGTAGAAAACCTCATAGAGGGGCTGGGGGAATAGGTCAGTGGCATAAGCTCCTGCCTGGCAAGCACAAAGTCATGAGTTTGATCCCCGGTCCCCCCAAAAAAAAAAAGAAAACCTCATAGAACTAGGTAGGTAAAATGCCAGAAGCCGTGTCTATTTTAATTTAATACATCACTCATGTATATTTATGGATTTAAAATACTTGACACACTATCTTACTTGGGGTATGTATACTTTGTTGTCTAAATAAGAACATTTGGCATTTCTTAAAATATGATAAATTAGTACTGTGTACTTTACCATTAAAAGGAAATACAATTTAAAAGCTAGAAGTTCTAGTTTAGATGGATGTGGTGATCAGGGTCTGTAATCCCAGGTACTTGGGAGTCTGAGACAGGAGATTGAAAGTTTAAACACAGATTGGGAAATTTAGTGAGACTGTCAAAATATTAAAAAAAAAAAAAAAAGAAGAAGAAAAGAAAGAAATTTAAAAGAGTGGGGCTGTGTCCCCTCAGTTTTCCACATCAGCTTCCCAAATGCAGAGGGAACCACTTACAAGTCTTAGCTGAGTTTTGGCATTTACGTCTATGTCTCTAAGTAGTAGTATTTGTAAACTGCTACTTTTTTCTTTCAGTATTAGTCATTCTGTTCTGGTTTTGCATGACAGACATTTGAGGAGTGGCCCTTCCTCCTCACCCCTTTCCCACACACACCTAAGCTGGGAGCTCTTTTTGAGATTTTGATGCCACCACATTACTTTCAAGGACATAGTGCCTGGGACACGGGTGAGCTATAGATTTCCAGGTGGGGAACCGTCAGGTACAAGCAGGGACTTGCGTCCTCCCTGTCCATCTTTGTAACAGCCCTTTTCCTTAGAATCTCCTCTTTTTAGGTTCTTTTCTGAAAATTCACAAATGTGTCCTTTGGTGCAGTTCTAGTTTAATCTATTTTGGGGGGCATAAGATGGTTCTTTTCAGACTGCTAATTCCTACATGCCAGTTCCAGAGTATCATTTTGGGTGATTTTGTTGATTTCTTCGCCTCTGTTTTCTCCATTTTTCTATTTTTGTAATTCTGGTGCTCAGAGCTTCTGGATTACTCACTTTTATTTATGTTTTTTTTTCCTGTTTTCTAGGAAACATTGTCACTCTTACCTTTCAAGCCTTTTTTCTTAAGTTACGACATCGCATTTTTCATTTCCATGAGCTCTTTTCTTTTTGTTCTCTGAACCTTTCTTCAGTCCTTGACTCATGACCACAGTGTCTACTCTGATCTTTCTGATCAGTGATAATTTTTTGAATTTTTTCCTTTCATGGTGCACTTTAACACTTGCTCTTTATCACTTCCTCGTGTTTCTGTGTTTAATATCTGACGCTTTCTTCAAACGTCTGATGATTGTCGGGTTTTGCCTTGGGTTTCCAGGTGAGTCCATTATGAACTCAGAGTATGGATTACGAGTTGCTGCCCTGCTGGACCATGACACTCAAGCCGCTGATTTCTTGGTTCTTCTATTTTGACTGATTTCCTAGAGGCAAAATTCCCATATTCCTGCCTATAGCAAATGATCTATTTTTAAAAGCACTTTTTAAAAAATTAGCACTTTAAAAATAATATTTTTGTTACTGTGTATTTGCAGTACATAATGTTGACATTCCTCTTAAGGGGTAGCTGTATTTAGTTAATATATTTTCATTGTCTTTATTCCCTTTTCCCTCCCCTCTCTCCCCATCTCTCCGTCTCTGGAGACCCTTGCCACTTGCAAAAGCTCTATCTCCCTGCCTCCTGTTGTCTGTTTTTTGTTTTTTTTTAATTATTTATACTTCGGGTTTCTCGTATAATAGAAGTCATGCTGGAGATGACCCATGAGCAGTGCCACAGGTTTCAGAGGTACTCTGGGGACTGCAGTTGCTGAGCTGACCTTCCACCCTGGCCCCCTGCTGGCCCCTGCTGGCCCCCAGTTCCTGAGCCTGTCCACCATGCTCATTGCATCCCTGCTCTCTCCGCTGCTGAGCTAGGAGTCTCTGAGGCAGTTACAGCTCTGCTGTTCTTCCAGAATTGCTCAGCTGTCTCCTCTGCTGTGTCCTGTAAGTTTGTCTTTAAGAAAACACTAGATAAGCCCTGAAAAGTGGAGGTGAGCACATGCTTTCTCTTCAGGGGATCTGGAAGGAGTTGGAGTCAGTTACCCGTACTGAATGGGCTGTCAGTAACCAAACTTGTTTCGCGTTCTTCAGGCACAGACAACCGGGCAGAAATACTGAGATTGCGCAGGCGATTTTTAAAGGACCAAGAAAAACTCAGTTTGATTTATGCCAAAAAAGGCATTGTGGAACAAAAGCGAGAGAAGGTTTGTATCTTTTTCACAAATTGGATTGGTCAGAAATACCTATTTTAGGGCTGGGAATGTAGCTCAGTGGCACAAGCGCCTGCCTGGCAAGTGCAAGGTCCTGAGTTCGATTTCTGATGAAAAAAAAAAAAGAAATACCTATTTTATACCAGAGGATATGTACAGTATTCATTCCAGTATTGGTGTACAGACCATAATTGCAGAAGCAGCGCTGTGTGAACTAAGGTCAGTTATGAATCACAGTATCCGCTCACCGCTCTGGATATGAACAGTGCTCACGCCTCCCAGTGAGAATCTTGGTCCTCCTGAATCTGTGGTCTGCCGGCCCATGGATTGCCAGGACCGTGCTCTGCCTCTTCACTGCCCACCCCAGTCCAGCTTCACCCTGCTCTCTGTAAAGGTCGGCTTCTCCATGGGTGGAAATACAACCCCAGTGTTCCTTGCGTTCGTACTCCACAGCTGGGAAAGGGTTGGCCTCTCTGCCTTAAGGCCAGAGCCTTCGGGAGGAAGTCACGGTGCACTTCGATGTGCTGCTCACAGCTGTTGTGAAAGGGTGAGGCCGTGGGGCAGCCAGGGGGTGGCAGCCCAAGGAAGGGGCACCCAGGGCTCCCAGGCAGTCCAGATTCGTTGGCTGCAAGCTGTGATTGGAGACACGAATGTGGCCTGAATTAACAGGTGTACGTTTCTCAACGGGAAAATAAAGACTGTTAGCTACAGCTTCAGTTTTGCTTATAAATCAGAAACTGACAAAATTTCCAAGGACATCAGAAGCTGACACAATTTCCAAGGACATTGGCAGAGATTAGGAAATAAAACCCTATCGTTGTTCTAATCCGTTGTAAATCCTCAACAGTTCAGTGAACTTCCAAATCTGCATATAAAGTGATTGACTAGTTTCTCCAAATTTTCGGGGGGGGGAGAAAGTGTACTTTTGAACTGTATTTGTCTCTGTAATTATAATTATTCTTTCAAAGACAAGAGTCCCAAATCAAGGCATGCTCAGGACCATCCCTGCTTTGTTGCTTCCTCAGAGAAACGGGTCTGGGCTCCTGATTAAACCTAAAACCCAACAAGTATGGCCTAAAGGAAACAGCAGTATTTGGTCAGCAGAAGGAAGAGAAACCAGGATTGCTGAGCAGAAGTCACAGAAAGAGATTTTGGCCTGATGTGAAGAAGAGCTTTGCAACAACTGATCCGTGTAGAGTAGCCTGCTGTGTGTACATTCCCTCCGACACAGGCCTTTGGGTGTGAAGCTGCCAGGCAGTTCGTAGGAATAGTGGTCAGACGTCAGAAGCCCCGTGTGTGCTCGGGGACTCACCGAACAGCTGTGTCCGGAGCGCTGCACTCTGCCAGGTGCTGCGCTAGGTGCTGGCGATGTGAAAGTTAGTGGAACAGAAGCCCTCATGGAGCCCAGTCTGGTGTGTGTGACAGCCGAAAGGACGAGCTGACACTGTAACATGGACTTTCAGAGCTAAACCGAGTGGTGAGCACATTTAGGAAAGACCTGAGTTAGGAGAGGAGGTGGTGGAAAGCCTCTCTGGAGAGAGAAGACGGAGATGGGAGCCCCGTGATGAGGGACAAGCTGCAGAGACATTCCAGGCCGGGACCGGCAGGTGCCCTCTGCTCTGCCTGGTGGGCGTCTGTGGAGACTGAGGGGCGCAGTGTGTGCCGCAGGGGCACCACTCTGGGCTTGGAGCCAAGGCTTACTCTGAGGGGAGTTAAAAAGGAGCCACAGCCGTCTGATTTATGTTTTCAAAAAGTTTCAAATCAAATTTTCTTACTTTGTGAAAATTCAGATTACCTTATAGTGGCTATTTTAAAAGGGTGCTCATCTGCCATCGTTACTTTATTGTGAATTTATCACTTAGCGTGGACTTAGAAGACACAGTGACTAACCAGTGAATAAAAATTACCATCGCTTCGTCTTTATGTCACAGGTAGATTCTGGCAGTCGCATATCTTATGCAGTCTGATTTTCTTAGGTAAGAATTCTAATGCTTTGTTGTTGGTTCCGGTGATTGTAGGAGATCAAGAGTGAGCTGAAAATGAAGCAGGACGCACAGGTCGTTCTGTATAGAAGTTACCGTCATGGAGACCTTCCGGACATCCAGATCAAGTACAGCAGCCTGATCACACCTCTGCAGGCCGTGGCCCAGGTCCTCTCTCATTACTGTTTCCTCTTTGAAGGTTAAAAGCTACGTGTGCAGCTCTAGAGGCCGACTGTTCATAAAGAAAAACGGCTGAGGGCACACTGTCACAGATAAGGTCCCAAACAGGAGAACTGTTTTAAAGACTCTTCCAAGTCCACCTCTGCCGTTTCCTAGTTACTGACTTAGGGTTATTTAGAATTGAGCTCTAAAGCTGGAACCTGTCAGGTTAGTTAAGGTGCTGAGTGACAGTCGGCATCTAAAAACAGTTAGGACCCGTTTTTCTTATTCAGTAATGTCAGAATGAAATAATATGTTTAAAATTCATGATAAATTTTAAAGTGCTAATAGGGCGCTTAAATCATTGTTTATATAAAATGCTTCTCTTGAGAGTATCAGGGAGGTAATAGTTTATCAATAGGTCAGTATTCTTTTGTGATTTGCTTAGTAACAGAGGACTAGAGAAAATAGAGCCTTTGGAGAGAATACAATATTCTAGCTGAGTTCTTACCCTCAGAGGCCTGATTAGGGCTCCTTAACTTTTATTGAAGTAATAGTTGAAAACAAGTTATATAGGGGCTGAGCTATAGCTCAGTGGCACAGCGCCTGCCTGGCAAGTGCAAGATCATGAGTTCAATTCCCAGTACCCCCCCCCAAAAAAGAAAAAGAAAACAAGTTATATAAATATATATAAAATCTAATTATGCTATCCACTGATATAATCCCTTCTATTGTACTTGTTCCCTTTTTTTTTCTTGTCTTTTTGAGACAGGGTCTCGCTATGCAGTTCAGGCTGGCCTTGAGCTCACTTTGTAGCCCAGGCTGGTCTCAAACTCGCAGCGATCCTCCTGCTTCAGCCTCCCGAGTGCTGGGATTGCAGGTGTGTGCCACCACACCCGGCTTGTTTCCATTTCTAATACTGATTTCAATCATAGATTACATTTGCTTAGCCTTTTACTATGATTTGTCTTTTAAGCCTTTTATTTTCTCTCATTAGAGATTGACAAGAATTTGTAAAAATAATATATAGTGCATGAACCCATCATCAGCTCACCCCGTGGACTCGTCTTACGTGACTGCAGCGCACTGTTAGGGCCTGGCACTGATACTGATACACCAGTGGTACTGCGAGACAGACCTCGTTCAGTGCTGTCATTCCCCTGCCATCATGTGGGTGCACATGTGCACCCCGTCTCATGTGCAGACTCTCGGAACTCAGCATGATGTTCCCCTTTTCTGTCCTGAAGTGCTTCCTCATTCTCACTTAGATCCTGCCAAAATCTTGCAGCATTACGGCAGTGATTAGATCCAGTCTAAACAAAGGTTAAAGATTATCAGAACTTGGACAGCGCAGCAAAATCCAAAGTTCTCACTGGGTGTGGAGCTCGCTTTCTCTCTCTCTTTTCTTTTTGTTTTCAATTTTGGTTTTACAGTATTGGGAATTGAACCCAGGGCCTTGCATATGCTGGGCAAGCACTGAACTACTGGGCCACCCCTGGCCCTCTTAAAAAATTTTTTGTGACAAGGTCTCACCAAGTGCCCTGGACAAGCCTCAAACCTGCAATCCTTCTGCCTTAGCATCCCAAGTAGCTGGGATTGTAGGTGTGTGCCACCGTGCCTGGCCAGACCCTGTCTTTCTGCTCTGCCCAGTTCTCGGGTCCCTGGTGACTCACATTGCTGCCTCATAGCGATGTTGATCCTTGTTGTCCGCTGAGTCCTGTCCACACTGGGGAGATCAGTCACATGTCATGAGGGGGCAAGTTAGCAAATCTGTGACTGGTGGGGGGCCTATATGCAAGTCAGTTTATCTCATTTGTGCCTGGAAAAAATAAACTGAAAAAGCAAGACTACTCATTTTTTCTGTTCTTTAAGAAGAGACTTTGCCTGATATTTGTAATGCTGGTAATGTACTTATTTAACAAATATTCCTTGTGGGGTGCCTCCTATGTGCCAGTGACTGCTGTCATGCTAGAATAGAGCAGTGAGCAAGACAGACAAAGCCCTCTTGCCTTCCTGGGGCTGCCTTCCTTCATGGCAAGCCATACCTTTGTGAAGTAAAGGGAATCATGTAAATCAGCCATCATGGGATATGACCAGCAGCAGCTGCCTATCCATTATATTGTTTTGTCTTTTTGAGGCAGGGTCTCGCTGTGCAGTTCAGGCTGGCCTTGAGCTCATTGTGTAGCCCAGAGTGGCCTCAAACTTGCAGCAATCCCCCTGCTTCAGCCTCCTGAGTGCTGGGATTACATGAGGATGATACTTAATCACCACTGCAGCTGTCCTGCCAGAGTGAGCATTTAGGACTCCCTGAAATAGGAAGTAATTTGTGTGTAGCATTTAGGCAGTAGCTGTACACATGGAAACCTACTGGCCATGTGTTAAATAAAAGACCAGATTATCAGAAAATCAGTACCGAATAAAAGAATATGCAGATCATTGAAAGAACAACCAAATGGTGGCACTGATTATCTTTGTATGGTTTCATTATGGGTGATATTTAATTTTATTTATTTGGTTTCTTAGTTTTTTTGGTTTTTTTTTTGGGGGGGGGTGGTTTGGTTTTTTTCTGGTACTGGGAATCAAACTCACAACCTTGCGCTTGCCAGGCAGGCGCTGTGTTGCTGAGCTAAATCCCCAGCCCCTTCTTAGGAGTTTTGTTTGTTGGTTGGTTGGTTGGTTTGGTCTGCAGTGCCAGGGATTGCACTCAAGGCCTTTAGAGTGAGATCCATCTTTGGCCTTTTTGTTATTTTTTGAGACAGGGTTTCACTATGTCACTAGGCCATGTTTTAGAAAATTGTATATACTGTAGTAACAATGTAACAACCATAGCAAGACAAATACATTACTTAAATTAATAAACAATGAATGATAAATCAGATTTGTATGTCTTATTCATAGTTTTTGTCAAACAGAGTAACTTGGTTTTTATTCATGTATGCATGTCTTCCTTAAACTAGTTAGTAGTGTATATACTAGGAAGTGTTCTTGGTACCAGTGTTTTAAGCACTAATAAAGGCTAATGTTCTTGTGGTCATGGAGTGTATGGGTGTTAAAGCCGTAAACAGGCAACATGCTATTAGATAGAACTGAGTAGAGTTTTGTTCTGTTTTGTTTTGGTACTGGGAATTGAACTCAGGACCTTGCGCTTGCCAGGCAGGCGCCTATGCTGCTGAGCTATATCCCCAGCCCTGAAACATAGAGTATAGTAGGTTTAACAGTTAAATGGTTATGATGGGACTTCAAAACTTTATGTTGGCATTTTATTTAAGCTCATCACTTAATTATTTTAGATTTTACTGTGGTGCCTGTCCAGGGATGATCCCTAAGAGTCCAGTCCAGTCTCTAAATTCTTCCAAGCATTGCATCAAACACTCGAAGTGCGTTATTATGGCTAGTATTCACCTCAACTCTGAGGCTTATTCTGTTGACCCCAGTTTAAAGGTGGGGAATTAGGGTAATGGATTCAACTCAGGAGATGAACTGTGTGATTATGTATTGATTAGGTCAGCTTTTAAGTTTCTCTCTCTTTGTTGAAGGTCTGTGCTTTCATAGTGTATATCAAACTAGTACATGTGGTCAAATTCCAAATATTCCCCTTGTGAAATATCTCTTAAAACCCTCGAGTAGAATTTAGATGTATAATGGATGTGTTTGCAGCAGTGTATTTTCAAGTAAAGCTCTGATACCAATGCTGGGTTACAGCCTTTTCATTTCACATGCTAACTTGTCTTTGTTTTGAATTTTTTTTGCAGAGAGACTCATTGATTGCAAAACAGCTCTTTAGCAGCTTGTTTTCTGGGATACTCAAAGAGATGGACAGATTTAAGACGGTGTCTGAGAAAAACAGCATCACTCAAAAGTTGCTCCAAGACTTCAATCGTTTTCTTAACACTACTTTTTTGTTCTTTCCACCTTTTGTGTCTTGCATCCAGGTAAGAGTCTGACGTGTTCTCCAAAACACACACTGTCTGCTTCGTGTGGTTAATGTCATCATCACTTTGTTTCCTGAGCTGAAACCCTGGATAGATGCGAGGTGTTTAACAGAGTGGATTGTTGTTTGGGTTGTGACCTCTGCTGAAGTGGGCACATGTAATTTATTTGACTTTTTTTCCAGAACAAACCCCAACTTACATATACAATAGGATAATCCAAATTTATCCAAATTTAAACTTACTATAAGTGTTTTATTTTGTAATAAGTCAGTCCCTTTAGTGTCTTGATTAAACGCTGCCTTTTGTGTAGTTACTTTTCCATGTGTAGATTTCTCCAAATTCTTTACTGCCTGCTCAGGTGTTGCTCTAAGTAGTGGGGTCACAACTACAAAGATGCAGAATCTCTTTCAGAACTTGCATTCCCCGTGTGTAATAAACAGTCCACAGACACACACAGAAGGGATTTAGATGGCAACGTGCCACACTACCTGAGTAACGCAGAAGTGTTAAAGTAGTACAGGGTAGTAACGAAGCAGGACTAAGTAGGTGGTCTCTTGATCAGCATAGGCATGTGTGCCCTTACAGCCGATATTTGTCCTGGTAAAATAATGGATTTCTTCTAAAATCACTTTATCTCACCAGACCATAGCCAACCAATGTGAAGAAATAGGAAAATCTATTGAAAAAGATTTGGAAAGTAAAGCTACTAGTTTGAGATTTTCTGCTTTAGCAGTAGGTAATGTTCATGGTTCAACTTACCAGTTTTATTAGAAGTATTGGTAACAAACATAATGTCATTGAAGAAATGGCTTCTTTGTGCCATTTAAAAACACAACCATGTCTCTGAATTTGCATGAAACAGTAAAAAGTACATTAAAATGATTTTCTTTAACCTTTGTCAGCATGTCCGATATAGCTACTGGTGGTGCTCCAGTGATGGCTGGACTTAAAAAAGGAACAGAAGACAGTGTATTTGTTGCTGGTAACTCACATTTGATGAAATACCACTGCATCAGACATAAAAAAAAAAAATACTGCATGAAAGCTCTAATGGATAATATCATGCAAGTTGTCATCAAAACTGTGAATTTCATGAGATGCAAGGGATTGAATCATTACTAATTCCAGGGGTTCCTTAAAAGTGTAGATGCTAGACAGGTGTGGTGCACATCTATAATTCAAGCTCTCTGGGAGACTGAAGCAGGAGAATTGCAGCCTGTGGAGTTTAGTGACATCAAGACAGTGTCTCAAAAAAATCAAAGATCTGAGGATGTAGCTTAGCGCAAAGGCCCTGTGTTTGGGCCCCAAGTACCACACCCCACCGAAAAAAATATAGATACTAATTATGAGGAGATCACCTACTGTTCTTAAGTAACGTGCTTAAAGGTAAAATGCTGAAGATATTTTATTATTTATGAAGTGAAATCAAATTAATTATGGAATCCAAAAGAAAACTTGTGCCAGAACTTAAAGATGAAAAATGCTTCAGGTTTAGCATTTTTGGAGAGATTGACTAATTTAAATGAATCAAACATGTCTTCAAGATGAAAATAAAAAATAAGTCAATAAATAAATAGAATCAAATCATAAAGAAAAAATTTAAAAATATAAAAATCAAGTTAACCTGTGATATGTTGCAAACCATAGCAACCTTTAAAATAAAACTTAAATTATATGCTCAGGCTACGACAAATAATTTTATGCATTTTGGTACATTGGCTAAATAGTCCTGTGAACAGTGAAAATAAACATTCTTGCTTTCCATCCTGATAAGAGAATTTGAGAATAGGTTTCAAGAGTTTCCTAAAAAATCTTTTTCGAGGGATATATTTGCAGCTCCCTTATAAGTATATTACCTCCCTTCTACATAATTACCGTGTATTACCTGCAAAATTTTGAATATGTGTAGAGTTGCATTCATTCAACTCAGAAAAAAAAATTTGATCGATCGCTGTTGGTCTTTTGCGTGAGCTGTCTTCCCAAACACAAACAGCGCTGGCTTCACAGCCCTGCCTTGCTTAGATCATCCCCCTTGGCAGGATGCACGTTCCTGCACAGCTGTGAAGCACATGAAGAGTAAAATCATATCAGGAATATCTTTTTTTATATCAGAAATATCTGATGAGCATCTTGAGAACTCACTAAGAATTGCAACCACTTCCATCAAGCCAGACATCGGCGCGTTAGTTTCACAAAATCACGTCAGATATCCCGCTATTCTGCATTTATATTGCCCTCTTTTCTCAAATATTATAATAAAAATACTTTTTAAAAAGACTACTGTTGTCCACTTAGGATGAGGGAATCTTAAATTTCAGGCCATCGTGAGTAACGCTGCACTGCTGCAGATCTGGAGCCTGGGACATATTCAGTAAGTAATTACAGAATGAGAATTACTTAAAAATTAGGAATACCTTTACATAAAGATGTTTTGGCCAGGGATATAGCTCAGCGGCCCAGCGCCTGTCTGGGAAGCTCAAGCTCCTGAGTTTGGTTTCTGGTATAAAATAAAAAGATGGTTTGAGCCAGCTATGGTGGTGCAGTACTGCAGTCCCAGGTCCTGAAAGGCTGAGGCAGAAAGATTGCAACTTCAGACCCAGCCTGGGAAACGTAGTGACTTATAGAGACCTTGTCTCAAGATAAAAACAAATAAATATGAAGAGGGCTGTGATGGATGCAGCTCCGTGTGAAGGCACTGGGTAAAAAATAATAACAATAAAAGATATTCGGTGTTTTCTTGTGGGTTTCTATCTCTAAATTATGGTTGTCTCAAAATCTGACATTTCAACTAAGAAAAATCCTTTCCTATATTGTTAGTTGAAATACAGTATTTTGAAGTTTCTGTCTTTGTAAGGGTGACACACATTTTCATGTGATTGCTTTGGAGAGTTTACTTTCTTTCGTGAATCAGCGTGGGGGCCGCTTGGCCACAGCTGGCGTGTGGCACAGCTGTGCGCGCGGCAGGCGGGCAAGTGCGCATGTGCCCGGGCCGTCCTTCCAGGTGTGTGCACAGACCCCTGTGCGCACATGCGGCCGTGCCCGTGAGAGTGATGTCACGCTGTTCGTGTTCTTTGATGTTTGTAGGACTCACAAATGGAGAGTTACAGAGGGAAAGTCATTATAATAATTCCTGAATCCCCTGTTCAGTCACTGTTGAGTAAGTTAGCCCCTGAGTGGGAGAAAGGGAGTTGTGTAGACGGCAGAGGGAGATGAATGCACCCCCTTTTGGGAGATTGGCTATGAGATCTTTGCATTTCGTCTGCTATTTTTAGCAAGTCAGGCTAAATATTCCTGGAAGTTGCAATTGTTATTTAAATATATGCGGGAATATATATAGTATGTATGCACACATATACATATCTTCAGTCTTCATATTTTGCCAGTGTTAGTCTAGCTTGAAGTTATTTCCTGGGTTAGAAATACAAAAATAAGAAGACATTTCCTCCTCTGAGCCGATTGAATATTAAAGGGAAATTTGTTAATAGAATTATACAGACAAAGAAGCCTTTGGTGATATCACTACTTACGTCAAAACTTTCTTTTATGTTTGGTAAAAATGAATTAATCACTCGTGAGGACATGGTCCAAATGCCGTATGCTAAACAGCTACATGTGTTTGTGGTTTTGCAGGAGATCAGTTGCCAGCACGCGGATTTGCTGAGCCTCCATCCGGCCGCTGTCCGAACTGGCAGCCTGGCCAGTCTGCAGCAGCCTGGGGGCATCCGCCTGCTGGAGGAGGCCCTGCTTCACCTGGCCCCCGCAGAGCCACCCGCCAAGCGAGTGCGGGGCCAGCCCCGGCTCCCTCCTGACACCCTCCGCTGGATGGAACTCGCTAAGTAAGGTCATGAGGGGCCAGTCAGCCCAGTGAAATCCACCAGAGCAACACAGAATAAACTTAGCTTCTTTTGGCAGGAAAGTAACCAATAAAGTTGATAGCAAAACTTCTGTAAATTTTTTTAATTATTTAGACTTAGGACCGTTTAGACCAAGTCAAGGATAGTTGCCATAGGAGGAACATGTTGCTCAAGCAGAAAGAATGTGGGTTAAACCTGTTAATGTCTTTCAGAATACAGTTGTTTGAACTCAGAATTATCCCCCAAGTTCAGCTTCCTGTAGAGTGTGGCTATAAATTATAGTTCCTAGGATTTTATGTTTTTTCCAGTTTTGCTAAGCTGAAGAAGATGATTTATTATTTTCAACGGGACCCAAAGTTTTAGAAACCGTTCAGTCCAATTACTTTAGCTGGGGAAAACAAATTCCATTTTGTAGTTTGCCGTTGTGGATTATGTCTGATTTTTTTCTCTGACTGTGGTTTTAGCATATGAAAGTCCCTGCATAAGTCTGAGATGTTAGGTCAAGATTGAAACTAAACTTGAACAGTTCTAAAGTGATTTTTACATGTGTTAGGTTCTATGGAAAAATAGAATAAAAGTAAGAGGAAGCGGGGTGGAGGGGGTCCTCACGCTTTTTGCTGAATAGTCAATTCCTGTCTTTCTTTGAGGGCCTTGCTTGTGCCGGGCACTGAGATGGTGAGGTAGTTTAGACATCGATCCAACTCACAAAACTCAGAAAATGTATGTGCTTTTACACACAGTTACCCATAATATGAACTAGGATGAGGTGGATACGGAGAGAGAGCAACGCGATGCCAGAAATTCAGGGAGTGCCTCATAGCTAGTTTGACTTTACCCCACAGCCATTTTGTGTCAGTGCTTCGGATGTACAAGGGAACAGGAAGCACCTTCTAGGGGTGGTGTTTCCAGGGAATGAGAAACCCCTGTCATGACGGTGTGCTAGGCAAATGGTTGCCAAGTGAGATCTTGAGGCTTTGGTTTTGGTGTTTTTTGTCGGTTTGTTTTTGGAGACAGGGTCTCACTATGTGGAGGCTGGCCTTGAACTCACTATGTAGCGCAGACTGGCCTCAAATTTGCTGTGATCCTGGCTCCGCCCTCAAGTGCGAGGATTACAGGCATGTGACACCAGGCCCAGCGTCTAAGGGCTTTAACTTTATATTTGTTTCTAATTTTATTAAATACTTGCTCACATATGTGTGTGTAGTACTTTTGCATTCCTCGTGAACCTAATGAACCTAATTTAGCCTTTTCATGCCGTGTGTGGTCATCATTACGAGTGTGTTCTAAGGAATATAACCTAGTGCCTGGGGTCCAGGGCAGAATGTCCCTGAGGATCTCTTTTCTGTGTTAATGGAAAGTATTCTCTTCTCCGCAGCTCTTGTCCATGAGCTGCTGCTCCACCTCCCACCTCCCTGTCCTGCTCTGCTTTGCCACTTTTGATTCTAGGATGAGGGCAGTAGCAGAGCCATATCTGTTAGATTTTTATCTAAATTTGGAACCCATGGGCTCACAAATTCTGCAGAGCTCTTTTAATGGAGATTAAGTATCTAGGAAGGGAACCAAAAGGCGGGAGAGCGAGAAGGAAGAAGCCCTTGGCTGGCTTGTCTGAAAACTGCAATTTTAGGAAGAGATGACATTTGGATTAAGACTTGAAGATGGAAAAGAACTTTCTGGAGGGAAGGAAACAAACGTAATAAACTCTCTTGATAATTTTGTAGAGGAGGATACTCATTTGACAAAGTTAAGCCAGATTTTTGTTAAGGTGAAGAAGTAAATGAATGTTCTGGCAAATATTATGGCCACAAGGAAGTTACTTGTCTTTGGAATTGATATGGAACTTGGATTCAAAAGAGGTGTCTTGGGATGAGAGTTGTTTACTTGCTTCTGAGCTTTTTAGTGCTAGGCAAGAATCTCAGTGTGTCTCAATGAGACAGTTTATACATTATGATCTTCCAGTATTTTTATATTTCATTTTAAGTGCACATTAATATCTTCTGTATGAATAAAATAGTAAAGCCTAGGGATAATTTAAAAATTTTATATTTTAGCAAAATAACACTTTATATGTCTTTAGTTACTAGAATGTGTGGCATCTTTATTTGATACTATTTCATTAGGGTAAGTACTTTTAAAATACTGAGTATTCACTGATTGGACCTGTTCTGGTTGTTTTATAGATTGTATCGATCCATTGGAGAATATGATGTCCTCCGTGGTATTTTTAGCTGTGAAATAGGAACAAAGCAAGTCACTCAGAATGCATTGCTGGCAGAAGCCAGAAGTGATTATTCTGAAGCTGCTAGGCAGTATAATGAGGTAAAATCAGTCCCTAGCAAATGCATCCCTTAAGCACTTGGTTCTCTGCATGAACTGTTTCTTAGTACTACACAAAGATTAGTAATAGCTGTTTATGGTTTTGTAATAACCATATGTGAAATAATTATCTCTTACTCTTTTTAAGAAAACGTTGAATAAAAGAAAGCATTCCATAAATTGCCAAGTACTCTTAAACTGTACCATGTTATTTCTTAATTTTTTTTTTCTTGGTACTGGGAGTCAAACTCAGGACCTCGAACTTACCAGGCAGGGACTTGTGCCACTGAGCTATATCCATGGCCCTTTGTACCATGTTATTTCTATGTCTGCTATGATTTTATAATTTCTAACTGAGGATTGTTTTTATTGGTTGAGATGCCAGCGGTAACTTCAATTTTATACATTTTGTGTTTTGACTTGCCAGTGCTTGTCCAAGTGTAGATGTTGAACTTCGGGGTCTGTGGCCCGTGAGACTCTTCAACAAGCAATCCTAAATCTTCTCCAATTTCTGCAGATATCCTGTATTTTAATTTTTATTCAAAAACATTTTAAGAAGTAAATAACCCACAGTCTTAAATCGAATTATGAGACATTAATTCTTCAGTCTTACTAATTGGCTTCACTGGTGAATTTTCCAAGAAATGGCTTTCTCTTGGTTAGGCTTTGTATATTTGTTTGTTATTATAAAATTGCTTTTTTTAAAAAAATTATTTACTGTTTCTCTGAATAGTCTCCCTTTTCTCTTGCCTTGCCATAAATCTGAAAATGTCCTCATTTTATTTGTATTCTTCTTATAAATAATCTTATTACAAATATTCTTTTATTTGTATTCCCTTATATTCCTGCTGACCTTTCCCTGGCAGGCTCTCAACAAACAACAGTGGGTGGACGGTGAGCCCACAGAAGCCGAGAAGGACTTTTGGGAACTGGCCTCTCTCGACTGCTATAACCACCTCTCTGAGTGGAAATCGCTAGAGTACTGTTCTACAGCCAGTGTAGACAGTGAGAACCCTCCAGACTTAAGTAAAATGTGGAGTGAACCATTTTATCAGGTGGGTAGAATTATTTACGTCACCAAAATAAATGTTTTAGATTCAAGTGTTATCTACTTAAAATTATGTAATTCCCCCCCCCCCAAACAAGGTAGTAGTTACAAAGCGTGTGGATATTTTTATAACCTGACTCCCCCAGCAAACTCCATGGTGTTATTAAATCTTGTATTACTTGTAGCTAGCCCTTTCAAACTAAATGGGATATATTTTAAAACAAGTATTAGCATCCCTGGTATGGGCACATAGAAGGATGTTTTCTGTCGCCTGTGCCGTGCGATTTCGCTCTGCATCTCTGGCCAGTGCGGGAGGCCGCCTGCCCTTCCCACACCACTGCCACCTTCGCCGTGATGCGGAGGCAGCCCTGACTGTGTGTGCAGCGTCAGGGTCACCTTCTGCTGAAAACAGATCCCGTTTTCCACAGAACATTTTTCTCTGTATTTTGTGATTATGAAATGATGCATAAAATCCCAAAGAACGTTATAAAATAGACATTCAGATGGACATTCTGAAAGTACAAGTAGATTTTTATGTTCCTCAGGAGACGTATCTGCCGTACATGATCCGCAGCAAGTTGAAGCTCCTGCTCCGAGGCGAGGGCGACCAGTCCCTGCTGACGTTCATGGACGAGGCGATGCGCAGGGAGCTGCAGCAGGCGCTCACGGAGCTGCAGTACAGCCAGGAGCTGAGCCTGCTCTACGTCCTTCAGGATGATATTGACAGGGCCAAGTACTATGTCGAGCAGGGCATTCAGATTTTTATGCAGGTAATATTAATAGCTCTATGTGAAGTCGATTTTTTGGCGTTTGTTGTGGTGCTGTGAATCATACCCAGGACCTTGCACAGACTAAGCAAGTGCTCTACCACTAAACTATAACCGCAGTCGTGAAATACAGTAGTATAGATAGTAGTATTTATAGTAGTTTTTAAAAGTCAATAAATAAACCAGTAAAAGCACCGAGCAAAATTTTCCTTTACTGTTGTTTACCACCCATTTCCTTCTTTCTGTTCTTCTGGTTTCCTCTCATACTGCCCTTCACTGGTCGTTTGCCTTCCTTTCTTTTGTTGTTTGGTTGGTTTTGGTTTTTTGTGACAGGGTCTCACTGTGTAGCCAGGCTGGCGTCTAACTTGCAGTGATCCTCCTGTCTCAGTCTCCCCAGTGCTGGGATTATAGGTGTGCACCACCATGCCCAGCTTTCGTTTCTTTTTAGATCACTTCTTTTTTGTTTTAAAAAAAGTTCCATTTTTGAAAATTTTTTTAAATTGTATTTGTTTTGTTTTTATGCTATTGGAGATTTCAATTGTATTTGTTCTGTTTTTATGATATTGGAGATTGGAGATTGAAAGCTTTCCCTGAACTACATTCCTGGCCTTTCTTAAAACTTTTAATTTTGAGACATGGTCTCACCAAGTTACCCAAACTGTGCTTACTTTGTAATCCTCCTGCCTCATCCTCCTAGAGTGCTGGGATTACAAGGCACGTACCACATCCAGTTTTGTTTGCTTTTTAGTTACCTTTCTCACACTGTTGCAGAACTCTTGAGAACCGGCTTTTCTGTGTGGAGTAGCTGTACAGAAGTTTGGTTGCTTTGAGAAAGAACATGGATTGCTCTCCCTAGTTAATTTTCTGCCATTCCTTCTTGCTGTCCTGAGAGTCTCCTACTCACAGTTCTGAGCTTGTTTGTGAGTAAATGTCCTGTGTAAGTCCATTAGTGTTCATCATTGGCATGGTTTTAATCATGGAAGCTTGTAAGGTAATTTTCATTTTTATTTTGCTGTTTTAGTTGGTTAGTACACTCAAAAAGAAGTTTATCAGAAGAAGAAAAAATTAGCTTCTGTAGCTGGTGTTTTATATTATAGGATGTTGTGATTTTTTTTTTAACTGGTATATGCTGGGCATGTCGGTCATGAGTAGAGCACTTAGCAGATAGAAAAAGGAAGAGAGGTAAAACCAATAATATTGGATTGACGGTATAGCTCAGTGCTGGAATGTGCGCTTATCATGCGTAAGGCCATGGGTTCGATCCCCAGTGCCTACCTCCAGAAAAAAAAAAAATACAGAGATAGATGATAGCCTGATTATGTAGATTTCATTCAAACAAAGTATAATTGAAAACCTAAATTATTAAAAAAAAAATAAACCTTTCATTGTTTCTATGACCTAATTTTTAACCACTCAGCAACACACTGTAAGGCAGTTGGTATATTTCACATTTTAGAGAACTATATTAAAAGTTTCATGTCGTAAATGTGATTTATAACAGTGCTGCATGCCTCTTTTTCTAGAATTATTCTAGTATTGATGTCCTATTACATAGAAGTAGACTCACCAAGTTACAGTCTGTACAAGCTTTAACAGAAATTCAAGAATTCATCAGCTTTATCAGTAAACAAGGTAATTTTTTTAAACTTTTTTTTTTTTTTTTTTTTTTTTTTTCTTAAATTCTGGAAGAGTTTTAGCACTTGATTTTTTGCTTAGTGGAAGTACGTGTCTTCTCACGTGCAGGTTGGAAACTGCCTTGAATTTGTTCTAGAAATTCTGTACATATTTTGAAGCCATCAGAATAAATGTGCAAAGTATTCAGGCACAGTTAATAGCACTGGGATTACAGAGCCGAAGTATATTGCTAGAAGTGTCCAGCATAGGGGCGATTTCACAGGACAGCAAGTGAGAATCTATAGCTAGGGACCCAGGCAGTGGGTCCGGGCCTGCCTGAGGGGACAGGAGGACCCTGAGGGGGGAGCCCAAGTGGAAGATAGAAGAGAGGCGTTGTAGAGCTGCCCCCACGGGAAGGCTATAGTGACAGATAGCGGTGCTGCCAGGGGCCTTTGGGAGGAGGCGGGTACTGAAGCCAGCCCGATGGGAGCATGCGGTGGAGGCGGCGTTCCCGTCAGGAAGCCCTGGGTGCTGCTCGCGGTGGGTTTGTCCCCGTGCCTGTGGGGGCGTCCAGGAGTCAGAGTCAGAGAGAGAAACGCTTTTCCAAAGGTGAAATGTTTCAACTTTGGTTCTAAATAACTGAAAATAACTACGAAAATCTGGAGAACTCTTTTGCAAGTGTATATATTATTGTGTATTATTATCATTCATTAGGTGCTTTCTATTTCAGAAGCTCATTTAAATCTCTTTATCTCTTTCTGTTTTTATAACAACCTTAGCTTTTTCCCTGTCGTATCATAGGAGCCTAGAGAGAGTAAATGACTTGTGTTATGTAATAAGTGAAAGTTAAGAACCCAGGACTGTCGGAGCTCAAGTCCTGCTCCTGACTACTGCTTCTCCGCATCAGACAGAAAAGCACTGAGCATTAGCAGTGCGAAATTAGCACTTTCAGCAGGATGGCTTTGAGTACCTTTCCTGGACGCTTGAGTTCAGATTGTTTCAGATACTGAAAATGCAGCCAGGGCTGGGGCGCTGTGCCCTGGCCTACCTCAGGTGAGGTCTTCAGCATAGGCTGTGAGTGTTCCCATTGGTGACATAAGCAGCGACTGTAAGTAGCCCTGTGCTGATTCTGATCCAATTTTTTTTTTTCAAGAAAACTACCTTTTCAGTTTTTAGTGCTTTTTAAGACTTTGAAATTGCAGATGCAAAATTGCAGACCTGTAGTGAATCTAAAAGACCACTGTGTTTACTTTCTCCATCTTTTTTTTTGGTGTCCTAAAGTGAGTCAATGTAAGTGTCAAGATATATTTA
The DNA here is from genome assembly GCF_000276665.1 of Chinchilla lanigera. Classification (NCBI taxonomy): domain Eukaryota; kingdom Metazoa; phylum Chordata; class Mammalia; order Rodentia; family Chinchillidae; genus Chinchilla; species Chinchilla lanigera. The sequence goes on along the minus strand of NW_004955454.1, from coordinate 7,764,135 downwards.
GTATGGTGACTTCTGTTCCTTCTGTGGGAAAAAAAAATTTTTTAACTTGGACAAGTAATTTTAATTACATTTCTATTTACTAATGATGAACCCACTTTGTGAGTTGGTCTTGTCATTAACTGTAGCTATAATGACCCTCTAATATTTTTAGGTAATTTATCATCTCAGGCTTCCCTTAAGAGACTTCTAAAAACCTGGACAAACAGATATCCAGATGCGAAAATGGACCCAATGCACATCTGGGATGACATCATCACAAATCGGTGAGAGATGGTTCTTTCAACTGTGGGTTCTTTTCCAAATTCATCAGAGTGATTCTTCTTCCAGACTAGAAATTAGAAAATTCTTCCAGATTCTTCCAGATTAGAAAAATGCCGGGTTTGATCCTAGGGTAGCTCTCTCACCATGCTGATTGCCCAAGTAAGTTGCTCTAGCAAAACTCTGCAGGCCGACCGTGTGTTCCTTTATCCCCACTCACCATCTGGGAAGAGGGGGTGCTGCCCACTCACTTGGGAAGCATTGGGGTGCCGCTGTCGGTAGAGAAACATGCTCTGGGTGGGAAGAAAGACGGGGGCTGCCCTGCATCTGCTCCCCGATGACTGGCTTGTGGGTAGGGGGATGCCAGCAAAAAACGACGCTGCATAATGATGTTTTCATTGTTTTGTTACTGAAACTTGAGTTTCTGACACTCATGCCTCCTCCCTCTCACTAACTCCCTTCCGCAGTTGTGTTCACTTTCTCAGGCCTGAGCTCACTGTCGTGTCCTCACCCAGACCTGAGCTCACTGTCGTGTCCTCACCCGACTCCCCCTGTTAACCCTGCGGGGTCTGGAGGGCACATACTTAGCCAGTACTTACTGTGCAAGCGGGGAAGGGGTAAGGCAGAGAGGTTGTGGGTTATTTGTGCAAATACCCGTAGGAAACAGGATTCAAGGACTCTGACCCCAGCTAGCGTATTCTTCTATTATTTCCTCTGCATCTGCTTTTTAAAAAAATTGTCTGTGCTTTTTATTTTTAGATAAGCCCTTAACTAGTGGGAAAGTTGTAAGAAAGCTAGATTTCCCTTGTATACCTTTTTCCTAGGTTCACCAGTTTTTTAAAACATGGTTGATGTTCTCCACCCCTAGCTCAAATGCTCTGTGGTTCTTCTCAGGTTTGTCCCATGTGGGTCACCATTACCAGCTGCCTTCTACTGGGGAGAGTCATTTTGACTACCTGGTGAGAGCGTCTCCTTGTCCATTGTCCAATGCTGTGTTTTTTCTTTGCAACCAGTAGGAAAGTAGCGTGGAATAAGCATTGAGATATGCAGACGTCTTTTTTCTCATGAGACGTAGCCCTCTGGCTCATCCAGGTGGGATGGTAATAATTGCAAAAAGATGATTTCTGAGTGTACCACTTGTCGCACAGTTATCAGGCTGTGTCTTCTAAGGAAGAATCTTTTCATCTACTTTTTTTTTTTTT
>NW_004955454.1:7714165-7762575 GCF_000276665.1 Chinchilla lanigera | reverse complement strand
TTTTTTTTTTTTTTTCATCTACTTATTTATTTATTTATTAAAAAAACCATCAGTAGAGAATTACGGGTTCTAATTTACTTAATGGGATCTAACTCATCATTGTCCTTATATAGTTCATATTTGTGTCATCTGAGATTTGGCCTGGGGGAACCACTTCAGGCAGATAACCAGACTTACCTCACAAAGTTTTCCTCCTTACACTCTGCACTCTGGTTTCTCTTCAGATCAAATAAATCTGTCACCTTTTACTAAAAAAAAAAAAAAAAAAGTTTTCCTCCTGTTTTCTTCTAGAAGTGTTACAATTTTATTTCTTACATTTGGATCTGGATCCACTGGAAGGTAATTTGGGTAGATAGCGTGAAGTAGGAAGAGATGTTAATTTTTTCCATATCAATGTGCAGTTGTCTACCCCATGTTCAAAGGTCTTTCTTTTCATACTTTAAAAAATATATGTATATATATTTTTATTTATATTTCTGTCTAGTTCCATCAACTGCTGAGATAGGAATATCAGAATCTAGTATGACTATTGACTTGTCTTTTTCTCTCTCTAACTCTTATTTTTACTTACTCTGTTTTGAATTTGGTTATTAGGCACATACACATTGATAGATGCTATTTTTTTCTGATGAAGTCATGACACATTGATGTGTGTATATTACTTCATATGAAGTTATATACAATGAAAGTACCACCAGAAAATGTTGTGTTTTTGCTTAAAACTATCATACATACTCTCAATACCCCCTCCCCTTTCATTATTTGAGACAGCATTTTGCTTATGTTCTAGGTTAGCCTTAAACTCAAGATCCTCCTGCCTCAGCCTCCCAGAGTGCTGGAATTACAGGCAGGGACCGCCATGCCCAGCTTATGCTTAACCATTTCTAATGCTCGTCATTTGCTCCTAAGGATCCAAGTTTTCCTCTGGTATCATTATCACTGGGTACCAGAGGTTTGATTATGATGTATCTAGCTATGCTTTTCTTAGATTTTTTTATACTGTTTTAGTTTTCTGGGCAGGTTGAGTCGGTATATTAATTTATGTCACTAAATTTGAGGGTTTTTTCCATTGTTTCTTCAGATGTTTTTTTACCCCAGTTTCTTTCACTGCTTACGGGATTTGACCTCCACATTGACCAGCCCTTTTTTATTTTGTTCCACAGTTCCCTGAGTCCCTGTTCATTTTTATTTTGTTGTTTTTTGCTACTCAAATTAGACTGCATCTCTTGATCGCCTTGAAGTGTGCTCTCTTTTTCCTCAGCTGTCTTCATTGCTCTGTTAACTACCCAGTCTGTAAATATTTAATTTCAGGTATTTTATTTTTCGGTTGTAAAATATCTACTCGGTTATTTTATGTTTTTCTCTCCTGAGATACTCACCCTTTCACCATTCATGTGTATTTTTCTTTACTTCCTGAAGCAAGAAATTTCAAGCAGCTGCTTTCAGGTTCGTACATGTGGGTCATCCTGGAGTTGCTGTCTGTTGCCTGTCTTTTCGACTGAGAATTGATAGACTTTTCCTTTTTCTTTTGGATTGTGTCTTGGAAACTGTGAATCTTCTCTTGTGTAAACACAGCTTCTTACATAATTCCCTTGAAGGCGGTCAGCCCAGTTCCATTTGGGTAACAGCCTCCATCTCGCCTCTTGGCACAGATCTCAGGTCTGTCTTCAAGCCTTTCCTCCTTTGTCTTGAGTCGGGCCTGTGCACGTGGGCCTCAGGGTAGTGAGACCTTCGTGGGCTCCTGTCCAGGGCTGGCAGCTCCTTCTTTGTCTCCCCGTCCCCCCACGATTTTCCCTGCCACCTTTGGGCCACCTGGGCACCTTTCCAGCTTTCCACCTTTCCAGAAGAATGCACAGAGTTTCCTTTAACATGTGTTCATTTATCATTTCTTCAAGTACTTATCGAGTGCCCATTTCATACCACTTTTGTTCTTTTTTTGGTTTTTTTTTGGTACCAGAATCAAACTCAGGACCTTGCACTTGCCAGGCAGGCTCTTGTGCTGCTGAGCCGTATCCCCAGCCCGCCATTTTTGTTCTTATGATTAATGAGGAAGAAAGAGAGGATGCAGGGTGAGAAGAGAAAAAATAAATGTGAGGAATGCTGCAGTGTTTTTAAGAAAATTAGAAATAGTCTTAGAATGGACAGTAGAAAATTACTTTGTGTATATGTGTGTTTTATACTGGGGACTGAACTCAAGGCCTCCATGCTAAGCTATATCCTCAGCCCTTTTATTTTTATTTCTGTTTTGAGACAGGGTCTCACTAAGTCTCCCAAGCTAGACTTGAAGTTATGATCCTCCTGCCTCAGCCTCCTAAAGCCTTAGGGTTATAGCTGTGCACCACCATTCTTGTCTAGTTTACTTGATTACTGATCAGAGACGAACTTCATATGTTAAATATGTTCGTCTGTATTACTGACATAAATAATACATGAGTATCATTTGTATGTTAAATACCTTTCTCAGTATTACTGATGTAAAGTCATATGAAGTTGTAGATGTAAAATGTAAATACGTAAATTATATTATTTATATGTAAGTAAACATAAGTGTATACTAATCCACATATAACTTTTAACGTTCTCAGTGATTTTTTTTTTTTTTTTTTTTTTTTTTGGTTTTTCTCCAGTACCGGGAGTTCTCAGTGATTATTTATAACCTGTGAATTGCTTTACTTTTTGCCTTTAGGTATAAGACGTTAGATTGAGATTATTATAAGGAGAAAAATGACTTTTGATTCAAAAGGGTTTGTTACCTGTTCATGAAGAGAGAAAATTATGAGTTGAAATGCTCTATTTTGTGGAAACAGAGGCACTAAATGACATCTGAAAAATTCTTTTTTTTTTAGTGTAAACAGAATAGTAAAAAAGGAACAGTAGCAAAATGCCAACATCACAGACATAGACAAAACAAAGCAAGAACATTAAAAGTGATGCAGGGTTTCAAAACAAAATGATAGGAATTAACAGTGGTTGTTATATTACATATTATTATCTTCAGCAGAGTTGCTCAGATTACCAGATGTAAGAATGGAAGATTGTTCAAAAGAGAATAAAAAAATTAAAGAGAATAAAAAAATTTTTAAAAAATAACCATTAAAGGCGATGCAGAGTTTCACTAGACAAGATGGTAGGACATCTGGAAAATTCTGTTCAAGTATCCTTTGTGATCTCAAGAGTTGGTTTATTAAAATGAAGTGCACAGCCAGTGCCTAGAGCGTACATTTACAGTTTAAGTGTCAGAAAAACCTTAACAACTGTAGAATTTTGTGTCTTAGCACTAGCTTTCTGAATGTCAAAAGATTTCTTTCCTGAGACTCTAACATTGTGTCTCACTCTGCTTTGTTTTCTGCAGATGTTTCTTTCTCAGCAAAATAGAGGAGAAGCTGGCTCCACTCTCAGACGACAGTATGAGCATGGATGACGACGAAGGGCACCGTGACGGGAGCGGAGGAGCTGAGCCGGAGGAGGGCGCTGCCTCCCTGATCCAGAGCTGCAGGTTTTCCATGAAGATGAAGATGATAGAAAGTGCGCGGCAACAGGTGGGCCTCTGGGCCCGGCTGCTTTGTGTGGAAGGAGCTTCAGAATGAGCTCTTTTCTTCATTTAGCTCTGCTTTTTGTTTTTGTTTTTGTGGTACTAAGGTTTGAACCCAGGGCGTTCAGACTGAGCTACATTCCCACCCCCATTTTGCTTTGCTTTCAAATCTGAAGCTTAAAGATAATTGAATAGGTAGTATCCTTTTCTGGTTATAACAAAGCAAATGTATGGATTGGGGATGTAACTCAATGATAAAACACTTGCTTAGAATAAGTAAGACTCTGTGAAACACTTAAAATTATCCAGAAAGCCTCCAACATTTATTACATACGTATTAATTATTTCACGATGTTTATTATCTGTTGTTTGAAAAACAAACCTAGTACTAGATTTTGATCTCCTCTAGCAAAATAAATCCTTGGTAGTTAGTTACAAATGACGTTTAGGTTTAAGTTGTGACAGTCCATCACATAATAAGATCCTTTCTTGTTATCAGGTATACCTTGCCTAAAAGTTCCATATACTCTATTACAGTGTGTGAAATCACATTGAATATACTAGAGGAGCTTGCTCTTTAATGACCCTGTGTAGATTACAAACACATCTTTCTTGTTTTTCTACTAGAAATACTCTAATTAATACTGTGTTGTAGGCTTAAATGCTCACTGTAGATTTTTGAGATTTGTGTTTTATCTTAGAAATTCTTATTTTGTAAGTAACAGACAATGCAACTCAGAGCAGCTTAAGAGACCAAAGGAAATTTATCACTTTCCAGGGTGAGGCGACTTCTAGAAGAGCTGGTTCTCGGCACGTCGCAGACACTGTCTCCGAGGGCTGCCTTTGCCCCCCGCACCCTTCCCTTCCGAGTTTTCGTCCTGCATTGTCCACAGTGACGCTGGCAGCTCCAAGCTCCCCCTTTGTCACTGGAAAGAGCTGTGAATGGGTCACATCATACTTTGTGCACACCAGGCCTTCCTGCACTAGATACCGTTTCTCTTTGACTGTCTCCTACAGAGAAAATGCTTCCTTTCCAGAAGCCATGGAATGCTATCCCCATGCCTTGTTAGCTCTGATTGCAGCAGGGTGACCATCTGAGCCTCTCTGAGGCGGCTGCTGTGGCTCAGGAAGAAATCAGGGTGCTCATCCCAAACAGGCAGGGGGTGCTGTTACTGCCACCCAGACATTTCCGCGTGGGGAGGACGTGATGGGCGAGCAGGCAGGAGGGGGTAAACTGAGTACAGTGTGGAGAAATCCTGTGAAACCATGAAGACAGCTGAGATTCTCTGCTGTGGTGCATTGATTTTTCTTCAGCATTTTTCCACAACGTATTTGCACGTAAATGTGAGCTAAAGAAAGTTGGCTACCAACACAAGTAACATTGGAGGTAGAGAAATAATGACAGGAAATCGTCTTTGTATGTCACTTTACCTCCCATTCTCCTTAAAATTCTCTAGAAGAAATGGATTTGCAATTTGAGTTTTGCTTCTTTGTTGTCAAGCCCTTCATTAGGTGCTAGAGATGCTTTGTGAGGCAAGTAGAAAAAAGTTGTATGGGATGTCTGTGATAGTGCTGCAGAGCAGTGACGTGGAAGGGATGCCTCACTGCGTAGTATAAACAGAACAAGCTTCTCAGAGTAGGATACGGTGTCAGGTTGGGATTCGGAAGATGAAGTAGGGCAGGGGGAAGAACGTGAGACCCATGAATGATCCAGGGCGTCTGGTCTCCCGAGTGGGGTGAAAGTTGAGTTTGAGGTTCTGCTCGCCTGCTGGGCACCGTTGTGTGAGAAAGCCCAGGGAGCCAGGGGGCTGCGCAGCTCCCAGACGGCACTGTGGCTGTAGCGAGGAGAGGGTGGGAGAGGAGGCTGAACAGCCTGCGCCATAGAGCAGTGAGAGGCGCTTGGCGCTGAGCCTAGGTTCGAGGTCCGGGAGACGGCTGGAGTGAGAGTCTGCGAAACAGGAGCTCAGGTAGCACACAGGACTGGATGTGCGTGAGAAGGGTGACCCGGTACCGCTGCGGGAGCAGGGATAGTTCGTGAGGACGATGATACATTCAGGACACGCTGAAGTTGTCAGGCCTGTAAGACACATTGTGATTCCCCTTAGATAGTGTGTGATAAATCTAAAGCTCTGAAGAAATAGCATTCGGCTGGTGATAGGCGTGAACGCAGCCTAGCTGTGGGAGTTCTGAGCCGGGGAGTCTGTGTGGTGCCGGGGACCAGACCCTGCGAGGACCAGCAGTTAGGGAGGAGCAGGGATGAGGCACACCACGAAGGAACTGCGTTACGGTGAGAAAACCCAGTGACGAGCAGGAGACCATCGGCTTCTTGGCGGCCATCATGTCAGTTACCAGTCTTCCAAAAAGCGAAGTCGGAAGGGCTGTAAAAGGCCCGAGCATGTGAAAGGAGAGCGATGCGGACCTTGGTGCAACCATTTCGTGGGAGGAAAAAGTCGGGTTGCAGGGAGGGGAGGAAGAAGGGAGGGTCTGTGGGGCGCAGGCAGGTGCTTCTCAGGAGCAGGACAAAGGAAGAGGAGGCGCTGGCAGTTCAGAGCGCGTGGACGCGGGGCGTGCGGTGACTGCTGCAGTCAGCGTCTGCTTGGAGGTTGTGAGCGCAGCGTGAGAGCCCGGTGATCCGCTTCGGGGCGCCTGGAGGGGAGGAGGAAATGCGGGCAGAGACTGGAAATGCGGTGGGAGATTGGAGATTCGTGTATTTCCTGAGAAGCAGGCCATGGAGTTGTTTGCTGAGAGGAAGTGGGGGTGGAAGGAAGGAGCTGAGGAGAGTGGAGAAGATGGAAAAGGACAGCTGTGGAGGCGGGCAGAGCTGACCGCGCAGCTGGAAGAATGCACCTGAGTTGCCTCGGGGGAAATCCGGGAAGGTACTGGGCCAAGCGCAGGAGCAGAGGTGCTGGGCTCGTGGGCCCGCCCAGCGCGGTTCCGCGGGTGATTGACGCAGAGAAAGGCAGACCGGCTGAGGACAGGAGAATGTGGAGGTGGTAGACTTGTTTACGCACACACGGAAGGAAACAGCAGCAAAAAGAAGGCAGGCATAGCCCCCAAGGTCGATGGTACGTACAGCAAGTGCTGCCGGGATGTGGTCAGAACGTGATGAATTTAAGAACCTGGTGGTGAGGGTGCCTGGCTTAGGTCGGCATCACTGTGTCTGACGCGAAGAGGAAAGACTGTCCCTGCCGTCCCAGTCCTGTGTAGTGAGAGAGCAGGGCCACACACAGCAGGGACAGCACAGGCAGGTGAGGAAGGACAGTGTCCCGGCACTAGGCGGGCACAGTCAGAAGAGATGGGGTGGGGACACCAGCAGAAGAATGGCAGAGTCTGCTCTGGAGAGGCTGGAGCCCCTAGGCAGGTTTGGGGGTAGGTGACATCCCACTCAAGTGTGTGTGGAGGAAATTGATTGGCTGGGTGATGGAAATGTTCTGGAATTATTATTAGTGGCTGCCTAACTCTGTCAATGTGGTAAGAAGAAATACTTGAAATCGAATCTTTAAGTGTGAAAGGAGGGGCAAATAAATTATAGGTAAAATAATGGGTCAATGATACTTTGTCAAAATTAAAAACTTGTACCTCAAAACACATGCTTAAAGCTGGGCATGGTGCATGCCTGTAATCCTAGCACTATGGGAGGCTGAGGCAAGAGGATCTGAAGTTTGAGCCCAACCTGGGCAACCTAGATGGATGGATGGATGGAGAGAGAGACAGAGAGAGACAGAGAGACAGACAGAGAGAGAGGCACGCAGGCAGGTACTAGATATAGCTCAGTGCAGAGACCCTGGGTTCAATCCCTAGTACAAAAAAATAATAATAAATCCCTCAAGCAAAAAGACCGTGCATACATTGGGAAAAAATATTTGCAGATCATACATCTGGTAAGGTTCTAGTAATCAAAATATGAAGAATGCTTTACAGCTGAGCAGTAAGTCAACCCAATATGAAAACATGCAAAAAGCCTGAATAGACATTTCTCGGAAGCACATGTGCAAATCATCAACAAGTACATGGAAAGACTCCCAGTGCTCAGGGCAGGGCACATCAAAACTACAGCAAGACACCAGTTCACACCCACCAGGACGGCACCATCAAAAAGACGGAGAAGCGCTAGGGAAGACGCGGAGAGACTGTTACTCTCTGCGTTGCTGGTGGGAACGTACGGTGGTGTATGGGTAGAAAGCAGTTCTGCAGTTCTGCACCTAGGCTCATACGTACCCAAGAGAACTGGAAGCGTATGTTCACACAGAAATGGCGTGCAGTTGTTCAGAGCATCATTACAGCTGGAAAGGAAGAAACAACGCAGGTGTCCATCAGTAGATGAGTAGATACCTAAAATGCAGTGTATCGGTATTTGCAGTGGAACATTATTCAGTCAGGAAGAGGAACGAAGTGCTGACATGAACTCTAACGTGGATGAAACAGGAAAGCCTTATGCCAAGTAAAAGAAGCCAGACACAAAATCACCACGTACTTTCCAGTGGCACTGTTAGGAAATACTCAGAATAGGCAACCCTTAGAGACAGAAAAGGCATTAGTGTTTGCTGATGGCTGGGGAAAATGAGGAGAGACTGAGGGGGGTGGCGGGGGGCGGCAAAGGTTCTGCTTTTAGGCTGATGCCGATGTTCTGGAATTAGACGGCAATCGTTACCTAGCTTTGTAAATGTGGTTTACAGAAAATACTGGAAACCCAATCTTTAAATCTGCATTATATCCAGTGATTAAGAAAAGGTACCCCCAGCTGAGGAAATGGATCAGCTTCTCCAGGGCAAAGCGTGTCATGGAGCCAGGGACACAGGCCAGTTATCTTTTGTAAGATAACTTTATTTCTAAACTGTGCGCCTGTGTCGTCACACCACTTTCTCTCTCTTCTGTTGGTACAGAACAATTTCTCACTTGCCGTGAAGCTGCTGAAGGAGCTGCATAAGGAGTCCAAGACAAGAGCCGACTGGCAGGTGAAGTGGGTGCAGAGCTACTGCCAGCTGAGCCACTGCCGTAGCCGAGCCCAGAGCCCCCTGGAGCAGATCCGCACCATGCTGAAAACGGTCCCTCTGTTGGGTAACTAGGCCGCTGTGGTCCCCTTAAATCTCAGGGTGCTCTTTCATGCTGTATGTGTGTCTTCGTGCTGCTGCATCTGACCTGTGGGCGTTCAATCGAGGTAGTCATTTTAGTACATGCGGCTAGGGTGCCAGAGAGAATGATGTCATTCCCTTGGGAATACAGGAAAGGATTGGAAACCAGGAAATTAAGTATGTTAATAGTGTCCAGCGTGGCGTTTGGAGCTTTTATTTCCTTATAAAATTAAATGGAAATGGAAGTTGCTCTCTTCAATACTTAACCAAATGATAGGTCTAGAAGTTGCATTATTTTGTAAACTTTAAATTTACAGATAAGGTGTAAAAATTAAACATATAGGACCTTTTTCCTCCTTAGTTCTCTCTTCAGGATAATAAAACCTTTAAGCCTGAGGGGAAAAGCTTTCTGGGTTTGGGTTGGATCTGATACTCCTGCCCCGCAGCCGTGCGCCCAAAGGTCTGCGGCTGCGCCCAGCAGGACCGCAGCACCCGAGCGTTGTGCCGGAGCAGCAGGCGCTGTAAAGGCACCAAGGAGGGAGGACGCTCTCCAGATGACCCCAGAAAATCATCCTACCGCGCCGAAGTCATCACGGGCGTTTTCATGCGGGAGGGAGAGGTGGGGTGGGGAGAGGGGCCGTACTCGGTGATCCCCAGTGCGTCAAGAGAACAGTAACGAGGGGTCACGGTAACAGTCGTCCTGCAGTTGGAGCGCGGTGTACAGCGGCCGCCGGAGCTGAGCAGCGCAGCGAGCGGGGCAGGCCGTGAGCAGGCGGCGTGCTGCCAGACCTGCGAGCACACACCGCTGGCTGCCTGCCGGCTGCCTGAGCTCCTCGCCCAGCACCACGGGATGAGACGTGGAACCAGAATTTTCAACACAGTTGTGGCAGTTTCTTTATCAGCCAGCGGTATCTAAAATCTACACTGGATTATTGCTGTATACATACAGATGCCTTAAAAAGCCACGTTCTGTTTTGTTTTTTAACAGAATTAGGCACTTTGACACAATATGCAGTGATGATACGTAAGTAGTTCATTCTTAGGTTTAATTGCTTAGCCTTTGTGGCCTTTGATACAGTTACTCCTAACAAAGAGCCTTTTTTTATTAGTGAGTCCTTCAAGAAGGGCTTTACCCAGTACTGGAAGCCAGTTTCTTGTACTTCCAAGATTTATTTTAGTTACTTTCTTAATGGAAACCAACTTTTGTACACTGTGAATTTTCTCTTTGTAATTTATGATAGTTGTTTACTTCAGAAAATATTTCAGTTCTTTTCTTTTTTTTTTTTTGTTCCAGCAGATGAGAACACCACATCAGGTTACTTAAACAAAAATACGCTGGCTTCCTGTGATCAGAACATGCTCTTGGGTACAACTTTCAGGATCATGGCTAACGCTCTCAGCAGCGATCCCTCCTGCATGGCTGACATGGAAAGGAGCAAGGCTAGCCTGCTCTTGGAGCTTTCCGGATCCAGCACAGAGAGCGCAGAGAGCGTAATGAGAACTGGGAGAGGGAGGGTTTCGTGTGTGTATGTGTGTGTGTGTGTGTGTGTGTGTGTGTGTGTCTTTCATGGCCGCCTTTCAGGCTCCGGGAAAGGAACAATGAGGGTGTCACTGGTTTTTTTTTGTAATACGTTTGACAGTTATGCACAGCCAAGTTTCTTATGTGGAAAATTGACATACTGCGTGTGTTTCCTGTTTGTTTGAATGGTAAACATTTTTTTAAGCATAATAATGAGAAATTTTTATTGGATTGATGTGGATAGTCCTTCCATGGACTTTGTTAATGAGATTTCAACACAGTTGCCATTCAAGCGTTCCCAGCAGCCTGTGGGACAAAAGTCCCCTCCACTTCCTTGCCCAGTACGCGCGCTGCTTCGCTTTGTTCAGGTTATTTTTTATTTTCGGTAGTTAACCAGCCTCTGCTCGTCTCGGTGTGTCCTGTCCCACTTCAGCTGTCGCCCGTCCTCTCTCGCGTAACGTCTGCGACATCTGTGAGGGGCTGCGCCTCAGGGGCACCTTCCGCTCCTCCCAGAAGCTCCCCTCAGAGGGTCCTGGCCTCGGTGACCTGGGGGAGCTATGGGTGGCTCAGATGTCTGGCCAACACTCAGCTTGACTTGGCTATTTTTTTGGGTGGTTTTTATAGCCTCAGGATCTTATTCGTATTACTTACTCCCTCACAGCTAGGGCAAACTCTGTTTCCTGTTAACATAGCTTTTGGTGTTACTGGTTTGTTTGTTTCTTTGTTTGGAGACCGGGTCTCACTGTGCTGCCCAGGCTGTCCTCAAACTCATAGGCCCAAGTGATTCTCTTGCCTGGACCTCCTGAGTGTGCAGGATTACAGGCGTGTGCCGCTGTGCCTAGCCTTCCGGTGCTGTGTTGGAGTCGTCAGTACAGTGAACCATCTGTGCATGGCAGGTAACTGCGGGTCTGTACCAGAGAGCGTTCCTGCACCTCTCCAGAGCCGTGCAGATTGCTGAGGACGCCCAGCCTTCCTGCCGGGGCCATGGGCCCGCAGCTGGTGTGATCGAAGCGTATATGACGCTGGTGGATTTCTGTGACCAGCAACTCCGCAGGGCCGAAGAGAGCACACCGGGTGAATCAAAAAAGACGGAAACAAGTTAGTGTTCCATTACGTCAGCAGAAAGTCTTAAGGGTCTTGTGAACACTTTCGGTTTTCTGTTTATTTTCAAATGCAGGTACTTTGAGGGTCTGATTTCTTCCTCAGAAATAGTGGCATCTCCAGCCAACACAGCTCGGATTTAAGTGGAGTCCAGCTGTCTCCCGTGTTTCTATGTGCTTCGTTTGCACCTTCATAGTTTGCTTGCCGTTTGGTATTGGCTCATGCGGCCTGAACCTTGCCACTGGCGTGATGCAGTCACCAGCAGCTGCCCTTCGTGTTCTCAGGCCAGGATGCAAATTGTGCTTTGTGCAGAATGTACATATATTCTAATGAAAGAATGTACATATATTCTAATGAATGTACATATATTCTAATGTACATATATTCTAATCATTATCCTAATGAAAGGATAAGACTTCAAGATACAAGCTCAAAAAGTGTGTCTGGTGTCGATCTAAAGTGGTCGTTCAGAAGCCAGGCGCGGTGGTGCATGCCTACAATCCCAGTATCTAGGAGGCTGAGACAGGAAGACTGCAAGTTTAAGCCCAGTCTGGGCCACTTAGTAATAGTGAATAAACAAGAGTCTGTCTCAAAATACAAAATTAAATAATGGGCTGGGAACGTAGCTCAGTGCAAAGGCCCCGGGCTCAGCCCTCAGTACCTGCCCCCTCCCCAAGTTAGAAAGAAGTGTGCATTCAAAAGAGAACAATGACATACTAAAAAATACAAGCTGAAAAGGGACACTGTAAGCGTTTGTCACAAGCGTAGTTTATGTATAAGTAGACGTACTGACCATTGTTTGCCCTTTTGCTTTCCTTGATAGTTACTGATTCTGCAGAACTGCGCGTATATCCAGCACTTGTGGTGGAGAAGATGTTGAAAGCTTTAAAATTAAATTCCACTGATGCCAGGCTGAAGTTTCCTAGATTACTTCAGATTTTAGAACAGTATCCAGAGGAGACCTTGAGCCTAATGACGAAAGAGGTTGGTGTCTTTGTCTCAGCGAGCAGAAGAGAACTGTATAGGACTAAAAGCCATGCTCTAATTTAAGGCCGAGGGTGTCAGTGTGGACAGTACACTTACTACAACTTCTTCCCACCGGCACTGAATTCTGCCACATGGCAAAAACACGGTGAATTTAAAACGGCACGAAAGAGTTCCCTTTACTCACTTCCCGCTCTGGGTGGGGATGAGGACCCTGGGTCTGTACGAGGTTCCGAAGAAACTGAGGAGAGGTGTGTCTGAGGCCGAGAGGGGGATTTTGTGCGGAGGCTTGCAGCCCGCACAGATGGAGCTGCCGTCCGTGGCGTGTTAGTGCCTTACGCTCAGCTGTTGCTTAGCGCAGAGAGAACCGCCAACTTGGGTCGCCCATCCTGGTGAAGCATGCCTGCTGGCAGCTTCGTGTCCAGGGAGGCCCGAAGGCGTGCTGTTGGGAGTGAGGGCTGTGTGTGCGCGTGGAGCGGCCTGGACCTTGCCCTGCCCTGCCCCGCGCTCCTCAGCCTACCTGGAACTGTGCCCACTGGCCACGATCATGTCCTATGGGCACGATCTGTGTGCAGGGAAAACTGCATCTGCCGGGGTGCAGAGCCATCTGACAGGTTCCTTAGGTTTTCGTACATGTGTAAGTGGACAGGGGGCTGACGGGGCTTTGATTTGAAACTGTCAGTTCAAAAAAGGGTTTCCTGGGAACTCTGTTAGCTCTTCATAGTGAGTGTTCAAACAGTGCTGGTCTCGGCCAAGGATACCAGTGTGATTGTCAGGGTCCAGCTGTACCTTCCTCTTGCTGTGGATTCTTCAAGTGGGTTTGAAATGGGAGATTAAAATAAAGTCAGAAATGTAGCATATCTGTGTTTTTCTTAAGGATAAGTGAACTAATAGTTAAATAACTGTTAGGATTTTGGTTTTTCCCAAAATAATATTATATTTATATATGACAAAAATAGCATTTTGAGGTTGTGAAGAAGTAAATGGATATCAGTGTGTGTTGTTATGACACTAGGTGGACACTTTCAGAGGAACAGCCAAACCTCCGAGCTGCACGGACCAGCTGCTGGTACCCTCACACTTGCTGCCCTGTGCTCAGTGCGGAGGAAGCTAGGGAGCTTGCCCAGCTCCTCCTTACGCCAGTGATTTAAGTACCTCGAACTTACCTTGAAAATAACACCTGAAAAACATTAGAAGAACACATGAACACATTTTTTAAAACAATCTCAGAGTATAGAGACAAAAACCAGAAGCCAAAGGGAAAATAATTGGACAGCTCTGTACACAAAAATAAAAAACCACCAGATGCCATATGCAAAGTCTAAAAAAAAAGCTGAAAGAAAAATACTTGCAACACATGGAACAGAGAACTGACATCTCCTGTTTTTGGAATAAATGATCACAACAGAAGAATAGAAAGCAGTCAGAGGAAATGCGTGCATGATAAAATATATAAGGCAAATAAATCTGGATTATTCAGCCTCACTAATAATGAAATGTGAAAATTTAACTTAAACATTGTTTAGTTCTCAGATTAACAGTGTTTTGAGTGAAACTTCATTGAGTCTAGTGTTAGTAAGGATTCAGGGAAATATTTAGTGTAATACTTTCAGAAATGAAAATTTCAAAAATCTTTCTGGATTTTCTAGCAGTGCATCTGACAAGTGGTAATGTTCACACTAATTTTACTCCTGAAAATTTGTCCTACAGTTGTACAACTCAAGCACAGACATACGTATAAAAGGTTCTCCATTGTACATTAGTATAGTAGCAAAAAATTGGAAAACATCCTTCATGTTCATTATAAAGTGGAATACTACTATACAGCTGTTAAAAGGAAGGAAGTAAATCTTTCTAAGAAAAGCCACAATACGTCTAGTACAGTTCTGTTCTTGTAAATGAAGAGTAGGTGTTCACAAACACAGGAAATGAAGAATACAGCTGTTGAGCTCCAAGGAATAAACTTTATTATGTTTTTGGGTTTGGTTTTTCTTTTTTTTTCTTTGGTATTAGCCGTGCATTACTTTTATGGTGAGACAGCGTTAAGTGTTGTGTTCCTTATTAAGTTACAGCTCTCTGTGTTTTAGATTTCCACCATTCCTTGCTGGCAGTTCATCGGCTGGATCAGCCACATGGTAGCTTTACTGGACAAAGAGGAAGCCGGCGCAGTTCAGCACACCGTGGAAGAAATTGCTGAGCACTACCCGCAGGCGGTCGTTTACCCTTTTATCATCAGCAGCGAGAGCTATTCCTTCAAAGACACTTCTGCCGGTCATAAGAATAAGGAGTTTGTGGCAAGGTGATGTGAAAGAAAAACTGGGTTAATCAAATTTTACAGAATACAAAAAAAATGTGTGTGTAAAACCAGGTACCGGAAGCTTCCGTTTGTCTTCAGTTGGCTTCAGGCTGTCCTTGCAGCATAGAAAGTCTTGGGCATCTGTTTAAATGTATCTTTTTTGGGTATGATACTCATTCAGTATCTCTCCTTTTTTTTTAAATTGAGTTTATTGGTACATTTTAGATATACGTAATGATCGCATTCATTATAGGGAGTTTGTGTCTGTACGTGATATATTTAGGTTCCTCTTTTTTTCCCAATCCCCTCTGCTCTCTTCAACCCCGTTTCCCTCCCTACTTACAAAACTTTGTTTCCATTTATCCTTTCCGTGCTTGCCTTTATGCTCATAGTAATATTGGTGGAGACAGACTAGATGAGGTGCTTTTTGCAATCAGTCCCTGAAATCCTTCCTTTAATTTAGATACATAAGAAGCCCCTTCTGTGCAAGGACTCGGGAGACGGGCTGTGGTGCCCTTTCCACTTCCTCCGTTGATTTTGAGTGGAGACGTTGGCACAGCGGGTAGTGGTGTGCCTTTTTCCAGAATACCTCGGTGTTCCGCGTGCGTTCGCCGTCAGGAGCTGCTTTTGTCACAGGCTGCTTTGCCTCAGTACTTTGGGTGCTTTGCTTTGGAAGAGATAAAGCGTAAGCTTAGCAAAGCAGTGTGTCAGCGCATGCCTGCCTGACACAGTCTCTGAACAGTGTCTCTGTGACTGGATTGTTTTTTAAAAACTGGAGACAAAAATATGTCAAGAAAGTGACTTTTCCTTTCATAACTTCGGAAAATCTGTATTTCAAATTGTATATCTCAGAGTACCTACATCTACAGCAAGATCTACTTTCTCCTTAAGAATTACACCTCTTGAGAGAGAAGACATTTTCTACTTCATCTAATATTGGGTGGAACTGTGAAATTGCTCCTTCCTTAGACTGTGTAGTTAGTATTACACACATATATTTATATACCTTTATATAGTATATACATTATATATTATATATACATGTGTCTTGGTTACTGTTTCTCTCGCTGAAACAAAATGCCCAACATCCAAAATTAAGGAAGGAAAGGTTTATTTAGCTCACAGTTTGTGGAGGTTTCAGTCCGTAATCACCTGGCTCCAAGGCAGGGTGGCCTGGCACAGGGGCAGCAGTGCAAGGCGGCAGAAGATGGCAAAAGCAGCAAGAGCCAAAAAGGTTGGGGGGAAAGCAAGCCTCTTTCCCTCCCTTATATTGTGCGCCTGCTACCCACCCTCACCGTCTCTGTGTCCTCCTCTTCCTCAAGCTCAGGATGTTTACAAAGCGAGGACTCTGGCCCTCTGCTAGTTCAACTTCCAAACTTCACAATTGGATGCAGTGTATCAACCTTTACAGTATATATGTATGTATATAATGGACCTTGCTCTTCAGAAAATGTTTGGTTACCTATACCTGGTAAATATTTTTTATAGGATTAAAAGTAAATTGGATCAAGGAGGAGTAATTCAAGATTTTATTAATGCCCTGGAACAACTCTCTAATCCTGATATGCTCTTTAAGGTAACAGAACAGCTTTTGACACATAAAACAACTTGTGCCGGGCGTGGTAGGTAGCGCATGCCTGTAATCCCAGCACTGGGGAGGCTGAGGCAGGAGGATTAACACAAGTTTGAGGCCAGCTTGCACTACAAAGCAAGACCCTGTCTCACAATACTTATAAAAAACAAACAGACATGATTCTTGATTAGTTTCTTTTTCTTTCTATTTATTTATTTCGTACAGGACTGGGTTGCTGATACAAAAGATGAACTAGAAAGAAACCCTGTCAACAAAAGAAATATTGAAAAATTGTACAGAAGGATGTATGCGGCCTTGGGCGACCCACAGGCTCCGGGCGTGGGGCCTTTCAGAAGGAGGTTTATTCAGGTATGGACATTTGTCCTACCCTTATGGTAGCAGAAGCACCGGGAAGATCATTATGTACTTTTGAATGCTTGCTAATAAATCTGATCTTAAAATGTCTGTGGAATCTGTAAGCAAGGTACTGAGAAGATATGTTCAGGTCAGATCATAGCAGATAGGTCAGTAGGCAAAACCTCCAGGTTGTATTACATTCTGTTGTTCATGTTCAGATTCTTAGGTCTGAAGGTTACATATGGTTTAGTATTTTTAACTCTCAGAATGACTTAGTCTTAGAACGTTTTCATCACCAGCACAAGTAGCCCCCTGTCCATTCACAGCTACTCACCCGTGCCATTTCCTGCTCCTGCCAGGCACTACACTACTTCCTGTCTCCTGAGGATTTGGGCTCTTCTAGACTTTTCATATGAAAGAAATCGTACAGTGTCTATCTGGCCTGTTTCATTTAGCGTATGTTCAGAGTTCAGCCACGCTGTAACGTGAGTCAGCACCCCGATCCTTTCGATTGCTGAGTATTACCCCACTCTGGATATACCATATTTTGTTTATCCTTTCATCAGTTGATGAATATTAGGGGTATTTCCACTTTTTAGCTCTGAAGAATAATGCCACATATGCTGCATGTAGGGAGGCACATTTTCAGTTCTCGTGTAGAGTAGAAAACCACTTTGACCTTTAACTGTTTCTTTCCTTTTATCTCCTGACTTAAACTTATAGCCAGGGATTTTATTTTGTTTCTTGTATTTAGTAATTATTATACTGTCTGCTGTGAAATAGGCATCTTTAATGAGCTGACTAATTTTGGTAAGTCGAGATTGCTTTTAGTGGATTATTCCTGCTTGCAGTAGGGTGAGTTCTTAAAGGTAGGAATGTAGGAGGATACCTGACTACGTGTGGCCTCAGTGTGACTATGAAAACTTTCTGAAAGTGACGATAACACCATAAACCCCCGTTTTTGCCGTAGGACATATTATAGGCTTCACATCGTGTTACATATGTGTTGCTGGCTTTTGGATATGCAAGGGTCTCAGGACAGAAACTGATTAAATGAAGTTGTAAAGTGTACTTCAATCCCATGGGTTAGCATTTATAAAATCATACAATACTGATTTTGGACTAGTGTCATTTTTCTGTGTTTTTGCTAAACCAGTGACCCGCACACTTTGTGTACAGGCCCCGCCCCGCCAGTCTCTTGTCACCAGAACTTGCAGAAGCAGCTCTAGATGGGGCCTATGCAGACGGCCTGGGTGGCGGCATCCAACAAAATACTGTTTGTTAAAGCAGGCCGTGGGCTGGGTGTGACTTACGGGCCAGAAAAGCTAGAGCTTAAAGGCAGGCAGCTTGCCCACAGATCGGGGAGGGAGCTAGACCCAGGCGGTGCCTCAGAGGACCCAGGGCACCCCGGTGAAATGCGCTGGTCTCGGCACTGCCTCCGTCCTGCAGCCTGCTGGTCCTGCCGCCAGTGCCCTGTCTCTGACCACACGGAGAATGGCTGCACTTGGAAAAATTCTATGCAGCCCGCAGTGAGGACGGCACCTTATCCCTCTGAGGTTGTGACCACTTCCTCTCTCTGCCTGCCGGACACCAGAGAACTGTGCCCTAAACATCGCTCAGCTTGGACTGCTCTTCTTCCCAGCTGCCGCTGAGCTTGGCTGCAACTGACCCTTGCCCGGGGACAGCAGCGTGGTGGCAGAAAAGTCCCAGCATTCCTCCCAGGCAAGGCCTGGGGTGTTTTGGAGATTAATTTTTTTTTTTTTTTTGGTCCGGTACCGGGAACCGAACTCACGACCTTGCGCTTGCCAGGCAGGCGCTTTGCCGCTGAGCTAAATCCCCAGCCCCGAGATTAATTTTTTGTACTTTGAAAAAGATCTATCCAGAACTCTGTACATCAGACCAAACCAACAGATAATTCCCATTAATTTAAACAATAACCTACCAAAATAAATTGCCTCATTTTAGAGGCAAATAGCTAAATATTCCATGTACACTAAAGAATTGATTATATACTTTTAATTCATCTATAGATCACAGAAGAAATCTATTTTTGTCAATTTTCGTATAATGAATTATCTTAAAATAGAGCATATAATTCTTGTATACCAGATTTATATTATGCAATTAGTTTTGAATTGGGTAAAACGTTCTGTAATTAGTGATGATCCGTAAATCTTGAAAACTATTAAGTTGACAGTGATACTTTTGGATTTAGTTTTATTTTTGTTTATAGTAGGATTATCATTCAAATCAATATTTAAGACTAACACAAAGAAAACATTGACATATTCCAAAGTAGTGTACTTCTAACACTAATTGTTTTGGGACTGTAAGTTAATGTTTATTATGATTTTTGATCCCAAAGTGTCTTAGAACATCCCTGAGAAAGCAGCATTGGTATATTTTTCTCTTGAACTCTTATGAAGAACAGGCTATCCATGTTTACTGAGGCAGCACCTTTATTTTGTTGGTTGAAACTTTACTGCTAATAATTCATGTCACCATAATGATGTGGACCCAGAAGTAGACCATGCACACAAAGAAGTTAAAGAACCTTGCCAAATATTAGAACTTATAACGAAAGTCATTCTAACCGTGCTCTTCCAAAGGAACACAAGCCATAGACAGAAGGCAGACCCCAGATTTTTTAAGGTGTGGAAGTATTTGAGGGATGTGTAAGTATACACCTTAAAGGCACAGAAGAAGCCATATAATTGGGACTTGTTTGTGAAGAGAACTCACAAGCTGAGAGCCTTTTCCAAAGTTCACACCAGTGTTTATAGTACATTATTATTTATTTCAGGCCTTTGGAAAGGAATTTGATAAACACTTTGGGAAAGGCGGTTCTAAGCTGCCTCAAATGAAGCTCAGTGACTTTAGCACCATTACAGACGTGCTGCTTTCTAAAATGAGGAAAGATTCCCCCGGGAATCTGAAAGAATGCTCGCCCTGGATGAGTGAGTTCAAAGTGCAGTTCCTGAGAGATGAGCTGGAGATTCCCGGTGAGTGAACGCTCAGCGGTGCCAAAAGCAGGCTTTGATGAGGACAGAGCAACAGCAAGAACTGTTGGCTTCTGAAGTAGTGATGCTGGGGTCTAGACAGTTACCACTTCTTTTTCCAGAATTTTAAGCTTCCCCGTGTTGTTTATCACTAGGAAATCCATAATTACTATGAATTAATGCACTGTTCTAAATGGCTAATGAGATAATAGTTGTCTACTTCAGGTTATGACAGGTGTTCAGATTTTCATCTGGTAATTATGATAACTGGTAATCATAGATTTCCTCTGAACGTACCCATGCTTTGCTCCTGAGTAACTTTTCTTCAGAAATATAATACCTTACTTCCTGGGGTGTGTGTGTTGGTCCCATAAAAGGAACCAGGTAATGGAAATGACTGACCTGCGGAGAAGAGAGGATTTGTGGAATTGAGGATGGAGACATGTAGCAAGTTGACCAGATGTAAAACAGGCATCATTTTCCTTTCCTTTTTTATTTGTTTTGGATTTTTTTTTTTTTTTTTCTGTTTTGCTCTTATTTTTTGAGCCAGGGTTTTGCCGTGTAGTTTAGCTGGCCCTGAGTTGACTGCGTAGCGCAGCCTGGCCTCAAACTTGGGCCCTTGGCCCGTACCCATCTCCTGAATCCTGGCATTACAGGCATACACCAGCCTGCCTGGCACACAAGGCATGATTTTTCAAAAGAAATCTGTAACTCTCTGTTCTTCACCCTGCAATTTGCCAGAAGGAAAAAAAATTGAATCTGGTTACTCATGTTCTCATCCTGGTGAGTAGAAGAAGTGTATCTGGACATGTCTCATACTGTTCACTGGGCAGTTGTGTTCTGTTTCAAGAAAAGTATTTACGTAGGAGCCTCCTGCTATGCAGTCCGCTGCGCCTGCCTTGAAATTAGGCAGTGCTTCAGTGCATTACATTATTTTTCTTTAAACAGAAACCTTCGGTAAATCTTTTTCATATTAGATGTTTTTTCAAATTAGATCAAGATATGTTTTTCATGTATTTTGTTTTAGAGACAGGTTCTTGTAATGTAGTTCAGGCTGGCCTTGAACTCAGGGTGATCCTCCTGCCACAGCCTCCCAGGTGCTGGGGTTATACGCATACACCACCATGCTCAGCAACAGATATATTTTAAAATACAGAGGTTCTATCATAAGCTGTCTCTGATAAACTCTGTCGCTTATTTTAGGTCAGTATCACGGCAGGGGAAAGCCATTGCCTGAATACCATGCGCGGATCTCTGGCTTTGATGAGCGGGTAGGTATGAGATTCTGTGACCCTCCCATTACCGGGATGAGGACTATTGGTGTGTTGTGTGTTGCTCGGCAGGCATGAAAACGTATTTGTCTCTACTAAAAAAGGGGTAGCTTGTGTAGCTTGTGTAGCTCTCAAATTGTATGGAGTTTTCTGATTGACTGAATTTCTTAATAGAATGGCTCCAATATTTTAACACTATTTTTAAGGATCTAATAAAGAGTAAATTGTGTGTCCAATATAAAATGTGTGGAATGTAACCTATTACACAATGTTGTCATTTTGGATATTGCTTATTGCTAAGGATACCCAATTCGTAAGCACTTATTTGGAACCAAGAGTATTACATTCCCATGGGCATAGCATTTGGGCACGAACAGGTAACAGAAATGTTTTGCTGGCTTTAAACTGTGCTGGCCCGGGTTCTCTGACCGTATCTGCAGAGGGTTCTCTCTCTGAGGAATGCACGCAACCAGGCTTACTTTCCCCTTTTGACAGTGATGATGGACTCGCCTCTGACCATACTTAAAATATTTTCTTCATTCGTAAAGGTAAAAGTAATGGCTTCTATTAGAAGGCCGAAGCGCATTGTCATCCGAGGCCACGACGAGCGGGAGTACCCTGTCCTCGTGAAGGGCGGCGAGGACCTGCGGCAGGACCAGCGCATCGAGCAGCTCTTCGAGGTCATGAACGTCATCCTGTCCCGTGATGCCGCCTGCAGTCAGAGGCACATGCAGCTGAGGACGTACCGTGTGGTGCCCATGACTTCCAGGTTCGACAGGCGCGGGTGATCCCGGGGTGGGGTCCTTGTGTGACTGTCCTCAGAGGGTGAGGGCAGGAGGTGCTGGGCGTGTCGGTGCTTCCACCCCACAGGCAGAATGCCCACCTGGGCTCACAAAGCGGACCCTCGCGGGAAAGCAAGGGACAAGTAGACAAGAAGAGATCTCTTCCCTTGATTCTCCGGAACACATTTCCTAATAAAGAGCAATTGGAGTTTGTATTTATTCATAAACGGTATGTTTCTCTTCAGATTAGGATTAATTGAATGGATTGAAAATACTTCTACCCTGAAGGACTTTCTGTTGAACAACATGTCCCCGGAGGAGAAGGAAGCTTACATGAGGTAGTGTGAAGCCGGCTGCTGCTTCCCAGGGCCGCCCAGCCCCCGGCCTGCTTGTCCGAGCCCCGACCCTCCTTCTGGCGTCCGCGCTTTCTCCTTTACCTGTCACCCCGCGACGCGGCCCCTGTAACCGGTGCTCTAAAATCCCTCCCCGGCCTGGCCTGGAAGCTGCCCGGGCTGGCTGAGGGAAAGGAATGGAGTATAAGGTATAATCAGAGGTTGCATATGTTTACCACCATCTTCTTTTTAAGTCTTAACTTGGGAAAAAACCTTAAAGGAAATAAAATGAATAGCTCACAGAGCTGCAGCTACATTTACTTAAATACTTCCCCTGTGATAGGCGCTGTTCTAGTTCTTAATGTCTGTGAACTACTTCTCTCAGCAACCTGCAGGCTAAGTGTTATTTCTGTACAGATGAAGCAGCTGAGGTCCAGAGGGGTTAAGTCATTCGTCCCGTGTCACCCAGCCCAGAAAGGGTGCTGCCGGGATTAGTATCGATGAATTCTGGATCACACTTTGTGTTTTTCTTTGTCCTTTTCCCTATTTTCCACTTTTTCTGTGATGAACATATATTTTTTAATCAGAAAGGTTTTGTAATTTGGCTTTTGTTTTTCTAAATGCAAATAAGGACCATGCGGTGCAAGACATGCTGAAAGTAGCATTGCCGGGTTTTGGTGACAGCTGTCGGATGAAGGGAGAGGAAACCGCACTCTCATTCGGTCCTTAAGTGTTTAAATAGGAGCAAGATTTTCCTCAGTCAGGATCGGTTTCCGTAAAATTAAACGTGTTCTCATCCAACCCACCCTTTTTTTTTTTACTGTGGCGCTGGGAACAAACCCTGTCCACTTCTAATTCTACACACTTGAGTGCTTTGCCTAGCATTGCCTCTCACTTCCCTGCAAGACCGGGAAGCTGAGGAAGACATCTTCCCGGCCTCAGAAGTCCCAGGTCTCACCCGGTGCTAGGACTTGTTCCTCGTGAGCTCCCCAGCCTCCTCCTGGGAGGCAGGTGGCCCCCCGGAATCAAGAAGGGTGAGCGTGGGGTCAGAGGGTCAGGTGCCTTCCACGCGGGGAGAGGGAGGAACCACGCCAGCTCCTGATGCTGCTTACAGCCAGGCACTTCCCGCTCGCGGCTATTACACACGTTGCTACTTTTTCCTTAATTTAATACGTTGAAGTTTCACAGCTAGGAGTTTCATCTCTGTTAAAACTAAGAGGAGAGAGCCTGGTGCAGGGCACCCCGCAGACCTGCAGTCCAGCCTCAGGAGGCTGTTGCCCAACCATAGCAGGGTCACATGGGAAAATCGGAGGAGAGAATTTAGATTAAAATGCTCTAATCTATTTGTGAACTTAACATAGTAATAACCGAGGACAAATTAGTTTAAATGATTGAACTGCTAAGGCACATTTTTTTTTAAATCATTGTCTTTAGTTTTTGTTTTGTTTTTGGTTGTTTTTTTTGGGGTTTTTTTTTTTGTTTTTTGTTTTTTTTTTGGTGTTTTTTCCAGTACCAGGAATCGAACTCACGACCTTGCACTTGCCTAAATCCCCAGCCCCTGTCTTTAGTTTTTGGGTTTTTGTTTTCTTTCTTTTTTTTTTTAAGGAAGACTTGGTAAGGCTTTTGTCACAAAGCCACAAGTAGCCAAGAAATACAAATGCCACATTTGCCCAGATACTGCCTTCATCCTATGAGCCGTTATTAAAAACAGCTTCGGGGGCTGGGGATTTAGCTCAGCGGCAAAAGCGCCTGCCTGGCGAGCGCAAGGTCGTGAGTTCGGTTCCCGGTACCGGAGAAAAACCAAAACCAAAAAAAAACAGCTTCGCGGGTTCAAGTGAAGCATCCATTGTCATTTAAGAAAATAATGCACCACAGCCGTGGATCTCACGTGTATCTGCGAAAGAAGACACAGCTGTGCCCGCAGTGAGATGCAGATGGCTTTACCCTGTTCATCAAGTACACGGGCGTTTTGTCTGCCACTGCTCCGCGCGGCCTGTGCGGTGCACTGACTTGTAGGAAGCAGTTCTAGCCCGGTTCCGGGTCACACCTGGGTCACTGATGCTTATGGTTAGCTCATCCTGTTCTTCTCTGGGTGAAGCAGAGAATTTATTGCATAGGATTGCTTTGTGCCTGAATCTTTGCATAGGAAATTGCTCCGGTTTCTTTTGGAGTCATGAAGAATGAATAGTGGCACAGTGAAAATCTAGACCCGAAGTACCATGGGTTTCATGTGAACGCTGAACAGGAATAGAAGTTATGTTGATTTTTCCCTGCCACTTCCATTTCCCAGTGAACTGCTGGTGGGCTTTGCCTCTACAATGAGACAAGGCTAAAGACCTCCCTGATTCTGGTTCGCTTTCTCTTGTTAGTGGTGACATCAGAGCACCGTTGATTGACTACAAAGAATGGCTGGCCAGAATGTCCGGAAGACATGTTGGAAGTTACGCGTTAATGTACAAGTAAGTTTTGGTTTTCCTTTGTTTTAATCAGTTACTTTTTCTCAGAGTTGCATATTTACTTTTGATTCTTACAAAGTTTTGCCTTGAAGAGATCATCAAAACCTAGTTATTTCATATTTAAGCTTCAGTATAAATAGAGTTAGAATTTTTATTTCACGTTGTAAGGAAATTGTTCTGAGATGGTTTTGTATTACTCGATCATAGGGGAGCTAATCGTACAGAAACGGTCATGGCTTTTAGAAAAAGAGAAAGTAAAGTGCCTGCTGATCTCCTAAAGTAAGTACACTTGTGACTTCACAGATGTCTCAGGGGTATAGCAAAGACCACACATGGTGCCTTAGTCACTTTCTTACCGCTCGGACATACTGTCTGACACCCGCAGCTGAAAGGACGAGAGGGTTGTTTTTGGCTCACCGTCCTAGAGGGTTCAGTTCATGGCTGGCCGGCTCTGAGGCAGAAGCAGCGTGGCAGAAGGCGAGGGGAAGGAAGCTGCTCACATGGTGCTGGCCAGGAAGCAGAGAGCAAAGGGAGGAGCCAGAGAGGGGGATGCACCTTCCGGGTCAGCCCAGTGACCCAGCTCCGGCCAGACCCGCCTCAGCAAGTCACCGCGTCGCTCCGATCCGGCCGCTTCCCAAAACCCCAGCTCTGACCGCCTGCGGCACTGGGGCACGTTCCAGGTCTGACCCCTGACGCATGGCTGCTCTCTCCCAGGCGGGCCTTTGTGAAGATGAGCACTGGCCCCGAGGCCTTCCTGGCACTTCGCACCCACTTCTGCACCTCTCACGCGCTGCTGTGCATCAGCCACTGGCTCCTCGGCATCGGAGACAGACACCTGAACAACTTCATGGTGGCCATGGAGACGGGTGGCGTGATCGGAATCGATTTTGGACACGCATTTGGATCAGCCACCCAGGTATGTCTGCCTTACTCTTGTTGGCTACTTTAGGGTCCTCGTGTGGCTTTATAACACTTTCTTTTTTGTTTTCTGGATTTTTGAGACAGGGCCTCACTATGTAGTCGAGGCTGGTCTTGAACTCACTGTGTAGCCCAGGGTGGCCTTGAACTTGAAGCAGTCTTCCTGCCTCAGCCTCCTAAGTGCTGGGATTACAGGCATGCAACATCACCCCTGGCTCTAGCACCTTATAGACACGAATGGTTTTTAAAGAAGAAATGATTTGTTAAGTTGATTTTTGTCATGGTCATTAAATCTGACAAAAGAAATCTCATTGCAGCCTCATTGTAGGCTTGTTTGGCAGGTCATGGGAGATGTGATGATAATTTATGTAATCAAGTCAGGAATAAAATGCATTTCTGTATAAAATGAGGCCTTGACAGAAGTTTTGTGAAGCCCCATCGTTAAAGTGTCTTGCGTCCAACATGACACCAGCCTTTTCTCTGCCATTAACCTCTGGGTGTTCCCAGGGTGCGTCTTAATCTGCAGACTCTGTGACCCTCCACACACACCTCCGCTTTTCTCCTGGGGAGCTGGTACCTGTACGTGCCACATCGTGATGCTTTTAATAGATCTCCAGCTTGAGTGTATTCTTTTCTCTTGTTCAGTTTCTGCCGGTCCCTGAGTTGATGCCTTTCCGCCTGACGCGCCAGTTTCTCAGTCTGATGTTACCAATGAAGGAAACGGGCCTCGTGTGCAGCGTCATGGTGCACGCGCTGCGGGCCTTCCGCTCGGACGCCGACCTGCTCACAAACACCATGGATGTGTTCGTACGGGAGCCGTCCTTCGATTGGAAAGTAGGTTTTTCTGTGTGTTTGTCATGTTTATCGCCGTGTGCCAGTGGCTCATTCAGTGTCTCCGCTTACGTAGTGAAAATGTGTCAGGTCGTGTTTACAAAAATATCTGCATCGTTGTGTGCCGCCTTTCTCAACGTTCACGTCTGGGCTCTCTTAGCCTGAAAACCAGGTAAGAGACAGAAACTATTTGGAGACAGCTGTAGCTTCAAGCAAGTGTATTTCTAACTGGAAGTGGGCATGTGGACCTGCTGGTGATTGGTGGATCTGATTTCTCTCTGACGCAGCTTTTGGTTTAAAACTCGTCCGCATGAACTCTTCCTGGATTGCTAAGACAGTGCTGTCATGAGCCCGAAGGAGATCCAGGGCTGGGGATTTAGCTCAGCAGCACAGCGCCTTCCTGGCAAGCGCAAGGTCGTGGGTTCAATTCCCAGTACCGGAAGAAAAAACAAAAAAAAAAAAAAAGAGAGATCCAGAATCCAGCCCCCTAGGAATCCAGCCTAGCGGTGCCCGTCCTAGAGGAGCGGTATTTCCCGCCTCCCTGCGGCCCTCAAGCTCGCGGTCACTGTGGTGCGGGTCCCCCCTGGAATCAGTGTAAAAGGCGGTAGGGCTGATCCCAGTTACAGGCGTTTCAGGATCGTTACTTGATTTAATCTGCCTGAATGTGATTGTGTAGATTGTTACAATAAGTAAAGTCATGTTCTTTTCTTTAGAATTTTGAACAGAAAATGCTGAAAAAAGGAGGATCATGGATTCAAAAAGTAAATGTAACTGAAAAAAATTGGTATCCTCGACAGAAAATACATTACACCAAAAGAAAGTTAGCAGGTGCCAATCCGGCTGTTATTACTTGGTAAGATTGTTATTTGTACAGAAAGCAAACAGAATGCCAACAAGCTGTTTCTGGAAGAACAGATACACTGTATGTCCAAAAAGAGCACTTCGGGCCTGTGGCCGTGGTGTGGCTGTCCTGGCTGCTCGGGGGTGCCGGGGGTTGAGACAGGGTCTCACTATGCACTTCAGGCTGATCTTGAGCTCACTGGGTAGCCCAGGCTGGTCTCGAACTCACAACAATCCTGCCTCAACCTCCTGACTGCTGGGATTACAGGCGTGCACCACCACTCCCAGCTAGGTTAGCTTTTAGAATACTATAAAGCATGCAAAAAAAACATAGGGGTGCTGGGTATGGGGGCACACACCTGTAATCCCTGCACTCTTGGAGGCTGAGGCAGGAGGGATGCAAGTTGACACCCAGCCTGGGCAACTTAATGATTTCGCAAGACCTTGTTTCAAAATTTAAAAAAACTTAATGATCTGGGGATGTAGCTTAGTGCCGAGGGCCTGGGTTCAACCCCTAGTACCGGCGGGGGAGAGAAAACAGAACTTCTGTGCTTCACAGGGTACTTTTGTGCTTTGGTGGGGTATCTCGGATAAGTAAGCAAGCTGTGCATGTAGCTCTGGGAAATCAGGTATGCAGCATGTGCAAGGCCGTGAGTCCCGTCGCTGGGCCTGCAAATAAAAGAAAGTAAAAGGACAGCCCCACCAACTGGGGGGAAATATTTGCTAGTATCTGACAAAGGTTTTATGTACAAAATAATGCAATAACTCTTACAGCCCAATAAGAAGACACATAGCACAGTTTAAAAATGGCCGAAGAAATCAGACTGACCTTCCTTTAAATAAATTACACACATGGCCAGTAAGCACATGAAAAAATCTCAGCATAACTAGTTGTCAGGGAAATGCAAACAAGGCAGCTCGTCACACCCAGGAAGGTGGCTGTAACAGCTGTGGGCAAGGGTGCAGAGACGCTGGGATCCACATGCCCTGCTGGTAGGATCAGGAAATGGCACAATTAGCCAGGCATGGTGGTGCACACCTGTAATTCCAGCACTTGGAGGCTGAGGCAGGAGGATCACTGAGTTCCTGGCTGGCCTGAGCCACTCAGTGAGTTCAAGGCCGGTGGTGAACTATACAGCTGAGAGCCAGTCTCAAAAAAAGAAAATGGTGGAATTTCTGGGGACATGGCCTGACAGTGTTTCAAAATGTTCAACCTAGAGTTGTTCTTTACTCAGCAGTACATTTCCCAGGTAACTACCCAGGAGAAACAAAAAGCGTACATCGCCCCCAGAACTTGACAGTGAATGTTAATAGGAACACTGTTAGTGTTTTATTTTACTTCACATCTAACCTTTGGCTTTAAGATTATGATCAACAGGTAATTCATAAATGAGAGAGAATGTTACTTCAGAATAGCTATGAATGCAGGCAACAAAGGAAAAGCAATCTTTGTGGTTTTACATTTGTTCAATTTCTGTGACTTTATTTTTTATTACCTATTTATTTAGTTGTGTAATTTTTTTTTCCCAGTGATGAATTATTCCTGGGTCATGAGAAGTCACCTGCCTTTACGAGTTTCACAGCTGTCGCTCGGGGCAGCAGAGATCACAACGTCCGTGCGCAGCAGCCGGAGAGCGGGCTTTCGGAAGAGACCCAAGTGAGGTGCTTGCTGGACCAGGCGACAGACCCCAACATCCTCGGCAGAGCTTGGGAAGGGTGGGAGCCCTGGATGTGAGGTCTGTGGGCGTCGGCAGCTAGGGAGCGGTCTTGTGAACTCTCTGACTTGATCTGATTTGCAGAAGCCCTTCAGAGAAGGAATCTGTTTAGTGATAGAATTTTGTAGCGTGCGTTTTAATCAAGATCATGAGAAGTAGATGAATATTGATATGAATCAAAGAGTAGGTTTCTTGTAATAAAAAAAATACTTGTGGGCTCACCAGAATAATGATTAAAAAATAAATGAGGCTGGAGAAGCTGGCAATGTCAATAAACAGTGTTACGTCTAAATATCACCTAGAACGTGCTCATCCCTTACACACATGGAGATAACCCCCAGAAGACCTTGTCATAAGATTTTATACAAGCAAAGCCAACAGCACAACGGATACACAAGCACTGTAGCAATAATAAGGAAAAAAGGTAAAGCTGTAACCACAGCATATTTCAAAGTGATTGCACTGGGTATTTCTCTAGGTTTTTCCTTTCTTTATGCCCTTTTGACATATTAGGATAGATGTGCTCTACCAGAGGAAGAAGTCTCTATTTAGAAGAGAAATCCTGGATCTTAGCACTCCCCTGTTCTACTCTCACTCCCGGTGGAAGATGGATGAAAGTGCTTTGTACCCAGGCCCAAGAGAACTTCAGAGATCCACGTGTGAGGACGGGGAAGGACAGGACGCACACAGCCTAGGACAGGAGGGCGGGCGGCTGCGAAGGTGCCCGTGGGGCAGCTTGGGTTTGTCACTGCCCCGTTCGCGTCTGTGAATGGTCTCAAAAGCACCGTGGGTATTTATGTGGAGGTTACAAATACATCTGAGCCAATAGATGAATTTCTGCAGACATCAAATCTGAATAAAGAAGATCAACTAGAGGTTGGGGATTTAGCTCAGCAGCACAGCACCTGCCTGGCAAGCGTGAGGTCGTGAGTTCAATTCCCAGTACTGGAAAAAAAAAAAAAAGGAGGATCAACTATAGTTAACTGAGAGAACCACATGTGGCTGATGGCCACCACACTGGACCTCAGAACTCTAGCATTCTTTAAATAAAGACATTTGTGTAACTAGGTTCACATTGATATTACTGTACAATACGACAGTACATTCTGTGTCATTACTAACTGGCGATCTTTATACTACATGGAGGTGTTTTCACTCTTGTATGTTTGCAGGCATGATAAATACGTTCATGGGGGGAACTGGTACACACACATTACATCTTGATCCCTTTACTTCCTCTCTCTCTCCCTCCTACCCGCAACCCCCAGGTCCCCTTTCCCTTTTTACAGGCCCACCTCCCTGCTTCCTGTTAGCTGTCTTTTATTTTGCTGTTTAAATTAGCTATACTTTGAGCTTCTCATGTAAGAGAAGCCATGCGCTATTTAACGGGTGACAACTCCCGTGACAGCTCCCGTGACAGCATCCCCGCCTTGTTGCCTTCCATTCGTTGAGACACGGCCCGTCTTTGGTCATGAGTGCTGAGAGTTCTGTGGAGGCTCTGAGCGGCTGGCTGGTTCCTAAAGGTTGAAATGAATGTGTCAGCATGGTTGTGGCTCTGGCGTGTCGCCGGCTTACGCACGAAGGCGCTGGTGTAGCTGTGCCGGGAGGCCGCCCGCAGCGCAGCCCCGCCTTCCCGCCGGAGGGCCGGCATGGCGCGTGCGCCTCACTCCACCTCGGTATTTCACCTGTTTGGTTGCTTTTGTCTTCTTTGCATTCTTTATATTTGTTCTGGTTTGGATGATATTTTGCAAGGGAACAATATAATACAATACAGGACACATTTTACATGATTATTTATAATAGTCTCCTAAAAAAATTATAGGCAAAAGAGTGCAGGAAATTGTCCACACACTATAGACCAGGAATCCAGCTGAGGACCTGTGATAATGCCCTGCATGAGTCCAGCTGAGGATCCAGAGCCCATAACAATATCTCACGCTGGCCTGTTTCACGGATCTGTGCTGGGAAGGCCCAGAGGTCAGTGGTGGAGTCTAGGAAGTCTGTGGCAGCAGGATGACGGATCTGTGATAGCAGGCTGAGGGATCTGCACTGGGGCCAGGAAGCAACGCACAAAGTAAGAACCAGAGCTCCTCCGAAAAGTACCACAGCCATCCTCAGCAACAGTGAGGTCCAGAGCACCTCAAAGGATGAAGACAGCTGAGTTCCCATCAGGGAAGCCAATGCAGCAAGCTTCTCCAGAAGACTGGCAGTGCACCTTCTTCCCCTCCGGAGCCAGGAAGCGATGCCCAGAGTGAGGACGAGAGCCCCTCCCAAAGCAAACCAAAGCCATTCTCGGCACCAAGCTCCTCGGAGGATGAAAACAGCCAAGTTCATCAGGAAAGCCAGCATGACGAGCTCCTCCAAAACAACCAAGAGCTCCTTACAGCTTCTACCAGCTCCAACAGCCTCTATCAGCTCCCAGCAGCCTCCTTCTCCTTCTCCAGTTCTGCCTCTTATACTGCTGGCAACAGTCCCCAGGTGAACCTCCCACACCCAGCACCACACTTACCCAGTTCAACTGGGGGTTATAAGTTGACCACTAGTTATCAATCCATTGCAATATTTTAAATTACTTTCTGGAAATTGAACAAGGAATAGAACGGTCTGGTGCGGTGTATGTTTTTATAAAATACATGAACTCAAAATTCATTGGGTCAGTAAATAATGTGCTGAGTGTGCAATTCCCAGCACTCTAAAGGCTGAAACAGGAAGATCGAAATTTCTAGCCCAATGGGGGCAATTGATCCACTTGGTGGGCCCCTGTCTCAGACTATACAAAAAGGGTCTGTGGATGTAGTCCAGTGGCTCACTGCAAAAACCCTGGCTTAAATCCCTAGCACTACAAAATCAAATCAAAGCAAAACAAAACAAGAAATAACATCAGTATGTTACAGTGATGGCAAACCCTTTAGAGACAGAGTGCCAGACTGCAACCCGAAACCCATGTATTTATCGCAAGGTGCCAACACTGTGATGAAACCTGAACACTGAAGTTTCAGCTTAGAAAAAACAACTCTACATTAACATCTTTTGTCTTAAAAGAAAAACAGTAGCACACATACCATTGCCACCACTGGTATATAATGTGGAAGTTCAGTTTCAAGTTCTTGTAGCAAGGGGGGATGATGCACACCTGTAATCCCAGCACCCTGGGAGACTGAGGCGGGAGGATTGCAAGTTCGAGCCCAGCTTGGGCAATTTAGCAAGATCTTGTCTCCAAGAAAAGAGTTTCTTTATTGAAAAAAGGTACTGTGGAGGTGTTGAGTGTCATTTCTGGAGCAAACCAGTTTCTGATTGCCAGTGAAAGAAGTCGTGTTAGGTCAGCTGGGAGCGGAAGTGGTGGGGACAGCAGGCAGCTGGCAGGGAGGGGATGCCTCATAGTAGGGCAGAAGTTCTCCCACAAGTTTTTGATCAATTTTTTTGACTGAGCTTCATAGATAACTAGAAACCTGCACTTTGTTCTTATAAAGATCTTTTCTTGTACTTTGAAGAATCGTTGTCATTTGGGTGTGGTGGCACGTACCTGTAATCCCAGAATTCAGGAGGCTGAGGCAGGAGGATTGCTTCAAATTCAAGGCCAGCTTCGGCTTCATAGTGAGCTTGTAGCCAGCCTGAACTACATAGTAGGACTTGTCTCAAAAAACAGAAAAAGAATCATTTCTCCCGGGTATGGACACATACCTGTGATTCCAGCTATTCAGAAGACTGAGGCAGGAGGATCACCATACCCAAGGCCAGCCTGAGCAATTTAGCAAAACCTTGTCTCAAAACTTTAAATTTTTAAATTTTATTTATTTATTTTTTTGTGTGACACAGTCTCTCACTATGCAGTTCAGGTTGGTCTTGAACTCACCATGTAGCCCCGGTCAAACTCCTGCCTGTATCCAGGGTGCTGGGATTATAGGCATGTGCCGCCACCCCCAGAACAAAATAAAAAATTCTAGAAGGACCGGGAATGTACCTACGTGATAGAGCCCTCACCTTCCATGTGTGAGCCCTTGGGTTCAATCCGCAGTATGATCAAAGAACAAGAATCCATCCCTATAACATTGAATTCTTCTCAGTTAATTTTTGAACCTTACCCCATGAAGTAGCAGAATCCTTCATTAGATTAAAAATTTTTTAAAATTGATTTTAGGGGCTAGGGATTTAGCTCAGCAGCACAGTGCCTGCCTGGCAAGTGCAAGGTCGTGAGTTTGATTCCCGGTACTGGAGAAAAACCAAAAAAAAAAAAATTTATTTCAAAAACAGTGCTGCATTGGGTTGGGTTGATTTGGTACCAAATCTGAAACAGTAGTCTTACTTCGAGGGTTACACCTTGGTGTTTTACAGCCTGGTGCCTTGATGGAGCAAAGACACATAATAAATTTCCTCTAATGACAATAAATTTCCTTTACTGATAAACTAGGGAATTTTAAATACCATTACCATTTGTCCCCTAAAATAAGACCTAACTGGAAAATAAGTGCTGGCGTGATTATTTTTAGGATGCTCATAATCTAAGCCCAACTCCAAAAATAAGACCTGGTTAAGATTGTTAGCCAAAAAATAAAAAAGATTGTCAGCCAGGTGGATGCATTTAGTACGTCTGTTGCAACACATGATGGAGATATCGAATTATAAGATAATATGTCAATATAAGCTATTATTGACGTTAATACTTCGGCGTTAATATAAACCATAGTAAAGTATGTGTAAATACCCAAGTGAGCGCCTTTGGACAAGATGGAAATGCCTCTGGAGACACGAACTAGAGATGTATTGCTGAGTGACCAAGCGGGGTAGAGACACAGCACACAAATAATGCGCACACTTGAGAACAGATGCTGTGTCTAGTGGGAGTCTTTATAATTCAATACACTGTGCATTGTAGCGGACATACTTCATGGCCTCATGTGAAATGAATGTTTTCTGAATTGTGTGTTTTTTATCTTTTGTATGGACCATGGTTCTTAACGATGTAGTGGTATATGTCTAGATGTCCTCCTCAAAGCCTCATGTTTTTATAGGTGGGGCTTTTTGGAACTGGCTTGATCTAGGGCATGGTATGTAGATTAAGGGTGTACGAATATGGATTACGGGTGTGATGACTGGATCCGTCCACTGATTGGTTTAGCATTGCTTCCATGGTGGTGACGGGAGACCGCACCCTGCATGTAGATGGCACCAGTCAGTAGGCCTGTGGCCTGGATGGAATGTAAAAGGACAGAAGGTAGTCAGGCTTCGCGGCTTGCTGATACTTCCTGCCTGCCCTGCCGTGGACTGTTTCTCCTCTTCAATGTTCCTCTGCCATGCCCACCTGCCGTGGCACCCGCTGACTATGGGCTTCTCTTAGATACTTGTCTCGTTGCTGAGACAAAGTACCCAACATCCAAAGTTAAGGGAGGGAAGGTTTATTGAGCTCATAGTTTGTAGAGGTTTCTGTGCGTAATTGGCTGGCTCCAAGGCGGGGTGGTGTCCAAGAGGAGAGACAGCTCTTGGTGGCCAGGAGGTAGCAAAGCAACAAGGGACAACTACGCCTCTTTCTGTCCCTAGTATCTTATCCAGGCTACTCGGGGAGGGAGGCATCACACACCCTACTCCTCGTGCCCTTGATCCTAGCATCGCGCCAGGAATCAATCCCAGCATCACACACTCTCGATCCAGCCACCTCTGGAAAAGCCCCACCTATGACCACATGAGGCTTTGAGAGGACGTCTAGATACAAGCCACCACAGACAATCCTCTACCAACTGTGAGGTTAAGTAAATCTTTACTCCTTTAACTCTGGGTGTCAGGTTTTTTGTCGCAGCAACAAAAGAAAGTAACTAAGACAACGGTCATCATTTTCATTGCTGCTCCTGTCTGTGAGTCTGGAGTTAACACTTGATTCAGTGGGAACTGTGAAGCCCAGCCTGCAAGAGGCGACGAATGCAGGGGAGAAGGTCACCGCTGCGTTGCCACCGGGCCACCAGCAGGCCACATGGACAGGAAGTGCCCTT
The DNA here is from genome assembly GCF_000276665.1 of Chinchilla lanigera. NCBI lineage: Eukaryota > Metazoa > Chordata > Mammalia > Rodentia > Chinchillidae > Chinchilla > Chinchilla lanigera. The sequence continues at coordinate 7,728,016 of NW_004955454.1, read as the reverse complement.
AGAACAGGTCTGATGCTGCTCGTGAGAGTCGGGCCAGTGGTTTTACCAGAAATGGGGTCTCAAGAAATTCAGCCAGAATTCAGGGTTTGGAGAGTTATGATGATCCCGAGGAAGATGATATGACTGTATTTGAATAAATTTAGATTTTTGTACTTGAGTGAATACAGATTATCATACATTAAAAAAGACATCCCCCTGAAAATAAGCCCCACTGCATTTTTTTAGAGCAGAAGTGAATACAAGACCTGGTTTTATTTTCAGGAAATATGGTATCATGTTTGTATTCTCTGTTGAGGCAAAGGAGGAAAAATCCAACTGGCCCAATTAATAGAAAACGAAAACTTTATCATGCAGAAAGGACAGGAGACGACAGAAAACTAAGGGAGTAAATGCCCAAGATGCCTGCTTAGGAGGAAAGTCAGAGGTAGTAGGTGAGTCCTTGACAAGGAACCGTGAACTCCAGGGGTTTTGCAAATCGAATAGGACCTAGCAGCTGCAAGGTGTGTGGGGCTGCCTGCGGCCACCCAGCTTCAGGGTCCCTCCGTCACCTGTGGCTGCCGCTGTCCCACCTCCGCTTGCCAGGCCCACTTGGGCAGGTGAAGCTTTACGGAGGAGCCCCGGTGTCAGAGCCGGTGAGCACACAGCCAGCCGCCTGGGCCCCGCAGCCTAAGCCTGCCCCAGGCCCCTGCGCCTGCCCCAGTGGCCTCTGCCCGATACCCCTCCCGTGGTCCTGCTGGGCCCTCACAGGGCTGTGAGGCTGCAGGGCCCCCCTCCCCTTGCTCAGGAAAACACCCCAAAGTTCCAGTCTAGAAAGTAGAGGCTGTGTTCAGGTGTCATGCTCCTCCACCGACCTCCACAGTTGATCAAGTCCTTTAGTCTCCGAGCTCTGTGACGCTTTCTCAGACTGTCCTTGTTTCTTGTGACCTGAGTAGTTCTGAACTGGACTGACTCCCGATTTGTGTGCCCCGTGGTCGGACTGGTGCTGAGATGCACTCTTCTCTGCCCGGGTCTCAAGGCCCTTGGTACCACCAGCTTCTCTCTGATGACACCCACCCAATCACTTGGTAAGGGGGTGCCGACCTGCAGGGCAGAAGGTCACCGCTGCGTTGCCACTGGACCACCAGCAGGCCACATGGACAAGAAGTGCTCTTAGAACAGGTCTGTTGCTGCTCATGACCCCCGTTCCAGTCCACATGTGCAGCAGGAGGAGTCCCAGAACGCAGCACTTCCGTCCAGGGGCCTCGGGCAGGGTTCCAGCCCAGCCCCTGGGAGACGCGCCATTAAGAGATGGACTGCAAGGAACTGGCCAGTGTGTCTGAGGCCTGGCCCAGTCGGGGTGAAACGGCACAGGCTCGGGAGGGGCAGCTGAAACGCAGGCGGGGTAAGGGGCCGCCTTCTCTAGGTCCACATACCACCCCTTGGCATCAGGCCAGCCCTGACGTGAGCCTGGGGCTCCCTGAGAGTCATCTGGTCAGAGATGGCAGTTGTGCTAGGCAAGCGGCCGTGCCTGTAATCCCCGCAGGAAGGCTGGGGCAGGAGGAGTCCGCGTTCAAGCCTCACCTAGGCTACTTAGAGAGCCTGTCTCAGATTTAAAAGAAAGGCTGGGGATACAGCTCGGTGGTGATGCGCCCTTGGGCTCCATCCCCAGTGGGTTCCATCCCCAGATGTCCTCATGGCAGTGCGGGACAGAGTGACGCACAGTACTAACTCACATTCCGAGAGGGTGCGTCCCTTCTCCCTCATTTCTTTATCCACGGACTCATTTGTGTGTATCAGATATATTCATTATATGAATTTTATACTTTGGGTTATAGTCTAATGCTATTGGTAGTAATTATTAATACTAATACTATTCATTCTGTTGCTCAAATTCCATTTTTACTGTCACTACATGATATTCCAGCCTCCTGTATTTTCTTATGCCTGAGCCCAAGAATCAGCCTTAAATCTAAACAGCCTTGGTTTCTTTGACCAGAAAATGGTATTTAGAAACCAAATCTGCAACTACTCAGGAGGCTGAGGCAGGAAGATTGCAAGTTTGAGCCAGCCTGGACAACTTAGTTACTTCTTGAGATCCTATCTCAAAAAAAAAAAAAAAAAAAAAAGAAGAAAAGAAAAGAAAAAATCTGACCCAAAGTTTTCATATTTTAAACTAGATTTGTATTGTCCATTGCTATATTTATGGGTAAATTTTTTTAAGTCTTGTATATATTTATTTTATCAAGATGAAATTTACAAAAAGTTTTAACTTTTATTTTTCACTTTAACCATTTGAAAGTGTGTAATTCAGTGTCACTTAGTACTTTTATAATGCTGTGCAAACATGGTATCTAGTTCTAAATTTTTAACATACCAAAAGGAAAGCCCTCTCTGGTAGACAGGCTCCTCACACTCGCCCTCTAGGCCCTGGTACCCCTGAGCCGGCCTCCTCTCGGGAAATCGGTCTCCCCTGGGTATTTCATAGAAGTGGAATCCTAGGACACTTGACTTTTGAGGTCTAGCTCTCTTCACTTTACATGTTGTTGAGGCTTTTTTTAATCTGTGCCATAACATATGAGTACTTCATTCCATTTTGTTGATACACCACATCTTGCTAAGTCATTCATAACTGATGGACACTTGTATCACAAGGGTTGTTTCCACCTTACTGTGAATGATGAACACCCATAAATGCAAGTTTTTGAGTGAATTCCTGTTTTCAGTTCTTTGGGAACATAAAACCAGTGGCAGACTTTGTGGTCACAAATATTAATTCTGTGTTTAACTTTCTGAGGAACTCCCAAACTGCTATATGCAGCAGCTGCACTATTTTACATTCCTACCAGCAAGACATGCCGTATCCTGGAAAATATTTTTTTCTTTCTTTCTTTAAATAGCTATTGAGAGGAAGTAAATTGTTACTTCATTGTGGTTTTGCGTTCACCAGTGGCTAATGACGTGCCATTTTGGCCATTTGTATATCTTTTTTTTTTTTTGAGAAATGTGTGCTCCAGTCCTCTGACTACTTTGTAATCAGGTCATTTGTCTTTTTGTTGAGTCCCAGGGTTTTTAAAAATATATTCTTGATACTAGATCTCTATTATAATATGATTTGAAAATAATTTCTCCCATTTATCTTCCTTTTTCAGTAGCTTGGTGGTGTCCTCTTGAGATGGGAGATTAGGGGGAGGCTGAGCTGGCTGGGAGGTAGGTGTGATCTGTTAACTATACAGGACCCTGGACACATGTGCAGAACTCAAGCAGGTTTTTAATAGGATGATGTTGAGGTTTGGGGGCTTATTTTGCAAGGTGAACAATATAACACAGGACACTTAGTTTATAAGATTACTTACAATAGTCACCCGAAGAATCACATACAGGACAGTACAGGAAATCTATCCACACACTACTGACCAGGAATCCAGCTGAAGGCCTGGATCCGACAATAATGTCCTTCATGAGCCCAGCTATAGCCCATACCAATGCTTCCCACGAATCCAGCTGGAGGCCCAGAGCCCACAATGCAGGCCTGTTTCACAGATCTGCACTGGGAAGGCCCAAAGGTCAGTGGTGGAATCTAGAAATCTGTGCCAGCGGGATGAGGGACTGTGCTAGCAGGCTGAGGGATCTGCCCTGGAGCCAGGAAGCGATGCCCAAAATAAGAACCAGAGCTCCCCTGAAAAGTACCACAGCCATCCTCAGCAACAGTGAGGTCCCAAGCTCCTCCGATGGTGAAGACAGCTGAGCTCCTATTAGGAAAGCCAAGGCAGCAAAGCCAGCTCTGCCTCCGCCTGATCTCCCATCTCAAGAGGACACCATCAAGCTACTGAAAAAGGAAGCTGATAAATGGGACAAATTCTTTTCAGATCATATTATAATGAGTATCTAGTATCAAGAATATATTTTTAAAAACCATGGGACAACAAAAACACAAATGACCTGATTACAAAGAGACTGGCAGTGCACCAACTTCCCCTCTGGAGCCAGGAAGCGATGCTCAGAGTGAGGACCAGAGCTCCCCCAAAGTGAACCAAAGCTAGTCTCAGTGCCAACAAGGTCCCGAGCTCCTTGAAGGATGAAAACAGCCAAGTTCATCGGGAAGCCAGCATGACGAGCTCCTCCAAAAGAACCAAGAGCTCCTTACAGCTTCCACCAGCTCCCATCCGCCTAACTTCTCCAGTTCTGCCTCTTATGCTGCTGGCAACAGTCCCCAGGTGGGCCTCCCACACCCAGCACCACGCTCACTCAGTTCAGCTGGGGGTTATAAATTAACCACCAGTTGTCAGTCCCCTGCAGATGGCCTAGACCTGACATCAGCTTCAGGCGTGGAATCCCAGCACCAACTCTCGGGACCCATATGTAGATGTTCTCTCGGTTTCCTCGAGATTTGGACAGTGTGAAAGGCAGCCATGAGGAGTGGTGCTGTCATAACTTTCCACAATAGCCTATGCTGTGTTTCCAGCCACAGTGTGTACCTTTACCTTTACTCTCTCCTCCTTTTTCTCTTTCTTGGCCTAAGCTTACTCTATAGAGTCAGTTTCTCCCCCACTCTTCACTGTGCTTTCTTGAATAAACCTTGACACTGCTTTTTTGCTGGTTTGGTTTAAGGCAAGAAGGCTCTGGAATGTAACTCCACAAGGAGAGGTAAGCAACCCAGAACCTGGTAACGTTTCCTTGGTGAACCACTTTTAGAAACAGGCCACCCCATAACACTCTTAAGTACAAAAGTTTTCATTTTGATGATGTCAGATTTATTTTTTGTTGTTGCATACGGTTTTGATTTCATATTTAAGAATCTTTTGACACACAGGGGGATTACTGAGTTCAAGACCAGCCTGGGCTGCACAGTTCAAGGCCAGCCTGGACTGCGTAGGGAGACCTTCCTTGTCTCAAAGCAAAACAAAGAACATCTTTTGAAATAAAGAAAAGATGGTAGGAAAGGAGGAGGAGATATTTTGAGAAGAGGAAGGGGACCAGTGGCCAACGCTGGAAATTGGTCACATGTGTGGGGAGGAGATAAGACCTTCTGAGAACAAAGAACACCTGAGCAAGCCATTAGTTGTTCCTAGGCAAGGCTGTGTCATGTGACACTGATTTGTCACATGTATAAATACATGCCCCAGGTGGTTGAGCAGTTTCCTTTCCTCCCATCAGGAGAGGGAGGGCTCCACCTGACCTCAGCTTTTGTCTCTTTATTTTTCCCACCATTTCATTTCCCCCATCCCCCAAACTCCAAGAGCCAAGCCAGTATGTGGCAAATCAGGGTAGTTTAGAAGGGGTGGAGGTGAGTAGACAGAATGGGGATTGAAAATGACCAACATACCATTGGGTGTGGGGGCGCAAGCCTATAATCCCCCAACTCTGAGACCTGAGGCAGAAGGATAAGTTCGAGCCCACACTAGGTAACTTCGTGACTTTGCAACAGCCTGTCTCAAAAGGATGAAATGTACTGCAGATGTAGTTCAGGCTTAGGAGGTTCAATCCCCAGTACACATATGCATATGTGCCATTTCCCCAAAATAAAGGTAACTGTTATATATTGCAAACATGTACCAATTTTTAAAATTTCAAAAAAAGAATCTGGCAGGGTGGGTGTGGTGGTGCATGCCTGTAATCCCAGAACTTGGGAGGCTGAGGCAGGAGGATCACTGTGAGTTCAAGACCAGCCTGGGCTACAAAGTGAGCTCAAGGCCAGCCTGACCTGCATAGTGAGATCCTGTCTCAAAAAGACAAAATAACAACAACAAAAACCAAAAAGAGAATCTGTTGCCAAATTGAAGTTGACAAAGAACTATTTTCTTCCACGTTTAATAGTTTTAGCTATTATTTATGTCTTTGATCCATTTTGAATTAAAATTTTTGTATGTGCTATTATGTAGGATTCTAAATTACTTTTTTAAAAATGTGGATACATTGTCTCAGCAGCATTTGTCAAAAAGAGTGTTTTCTATTCACTAGATGGTATTAATGCAATTATTGAACACCAATTAGCCATTAAAGCCTGGGTTCATTTTTTGATCCTCTGTTCTATTCCACTGCTCTGTATGTCTTTCCTTATGGTAATAACATAGTATATTGTTTCCTATAGTTTGTGATAAGTGTAACTCCTCCAATTTTGTTATTCTTTTTCAAGACTATTTTGTGGTTCTAGTGACTAAATCCACGGCTCCATGTATGCTAGGCAACTGCCTTACCACCGAACTACATTTCCGTCCCTTTTTACTTTCATTTCCAATGCAGTCTGCTGAATTGCCCAGGTTAGTCTTGAACTTGCAATCCTGTTATGATAGTCCCCTGAGTAGCTGGGAATATAGGTGTGCACCACCACACTCACCCCAAGATTATTTTGATTGGGTATGTTGCAGTTTAGATTTAAAATGTCCCCCAAAAGTCTTATGTTCAGAGCTCAGGCCTGGTCAGAGGGGGTGGGTCACTGTGGGAAAAGTGGAAGGGTGTATTCTTATCCCTGGTTCTTCCCTTATCTCTGGTTCATGACTATCATGGATGGAGCAGGTTTTCTCTGTTATCATCTTCCACCATGCCATTTCTGCCTTGGAACTAACCAACCATGGACTGAACCCAGTAACGCCATGAGCTAAACAATCTTCTGCTCCCTTCAGTTGCAGGTGTCCACTATTTCTTGTCCCGGTGATAGGAAAATAACGAATACAGAAAACTGGTATAAGAGAACTGGAGTTATTGTTGCCCATATGGTTTAGAGGTCTTCAGGACTTTTTTGCAGGAGTTTGAAGATGTCTGCTAGAGGAGCCTTACAATACTGTAAGCAGAGTAGGCAGAGATTAAGGAGACATTCTTGGCAGAGCACAGAAGACTAGAATGCTTATAGTAATGTGGACAGTAAAGGCCAGGTCATGAGGTTTCAGTTTGGATTTAAGGACTCAGTTGGAAACTGGGCTAGAGACCATGCATGCTTTATTCTAGCTAAGAACTTACTTATATTTTGTCCATGTCCTGAGACCTTGTGTGAGGCTGAACCTAAAGGTGGTAGGCTAATTAATCTGGCAGAGGAAATTTCAAGGCAGCTTAGTATTCAGACTATGGCATGGGTAGTTCTGGCACATTTAGACAGATTTATAGTAAGAACCACGAGCACAAAGTAGAACTGAAAAAATGTAAAACCTTTGTAGTTTTAACAGGAAGGAAGTGACTGCAAAGTTGGGTCCAAAGAGAGCACGGTTACTGGAGAGATTAATGTCAATGGAAAGAGGCCAACGGCTTTGCATCAGGACCATAGGAAATGGTATCTTGAAGGCCTCTCAGGGAATGGTGAGACCCCACTCATTGCACACTGAAGGGTGTAAAAGGGTAAACATAATGAAAGATGTTGCTTTGAAAAGACAGCCCCATGGTGCCCTGCTCATTCACAGCTTCTTAAAGAAGTACTTCCCAGAGCTGAACCATCCATTCAGAAGCTGCTTCACCATGGCCCAAGTGTGCCTGGCTAATCTACAAGTTGGTGGTGGAAACCAGCTTCATCCACGTGGTGCTAGTTTCTGAGACATGCAGAATACAAGAGTTGTGGGATCACAGAGGCTTCCACCCAAATTTGAGAAGGCAAAAACGTGTGACCAGGCCACAGTCTCTGCCAGGAGGCACTGAGAGAATGATACGTGAAGCTGTAAGAGGGAAGGTGAAGGTGAAGGACAAACTCCAGGAGGTTAGAAATGCTAGGAATGCAGAATATCTGCTGAAAAAAGAATGCAGGCAGTGAGTGAAGCAACAGAGAAGTCATGCGGGCTGCAACCAGCAAGCCCACAGGGACAGGGCTGCACAAGCCCTTTGGAGCTCCCATCACACCACCACCTGACCCAGGTGCTGGACACAGAGCTACATAATTTAACATCTGTCCTACTGGTTTTTGGTTTTGTTTTGGCTGAGGTCCTCTCTATTCACCAGGCCTCCATTTTAGAATGGGATTTTTAAAAAACTTTTTACTAATACATATTTGTCATACATATTGATCATATTTTCATCATAGGGAATAATATATCTAATTCTTCTTTTACATAACATATCTTAATTGTTCTTTTTTTCTCCATTCCCCTCCCCTCCCTTCAACCCTTGTCTCTCCCCATTACACAAGCTGTTTCCATTTTTCCTTCCTTTCTCTTTTTTTCCTTCCTTTTCTTCCCCTTCCCCCTCCATTGCTCCCCTTTGTGTTTGAATATGCTTTTCCTACTTATGATCATCTGTCCTCCATGAGGTCCATTATTTACACTTCAATCTCTGTTTTCATAATACTATGGTTTTCTATGTATAGGTCTTTCATTTCCTTTGTTAGATTATTTTGGGGGTTTTTGTTTGTTTGGTTGGTTTTGGTTTTGGTTTTTTGAGACAGGGTCTTGGTATGTAGTTCAAGCTGGCCTTGAACTCACTATGTAGCCCAGGCTAGCCTTGAGTTTATGGAGATCCTCCTGCTTCAGCCTCCCAAGTGGTGGGATTATAAGCATGCACTACCCTGCCTGGCTTTGTTACACTGATTATAAAGCATTTTTATCTTGATGCTGTTGTGAAAGTTGTGGTTTCCCTAATTTCTCTCTCAATGAATTTGTTTCTTGTGTATAGGAATACTATTGATTTTGAGTATTTTTTTTTTGGTACCAGAAATCAAACTCATGACCTTGCACTTACTAAGCAGGTACTGTGCCGCTGAACTACAGCTCCAGCCCCGCTACTGATTTTTGAGTGTTGACTTTGTATCTTCCTATGCTGCTAATTTGTTTATTAATTATAAAAGTCTTTTAGTGGAGTTTTTGGGGTCTTATGTAGAATATCATGTCATCTGCATATAATGATAATTTAACTTTCTCATTTCCTATCCATATTTTATTTCTTTCTCTTGTCTGATTGCTCTGGCTAATGTTTCCAGAACTATACTGAACAGAAGTGGTGATAGTGGGCATCCTTTTCTTATTCTTGATTTTCAAGTGAAAGCATTCAGTTTTTGACCATTTACTAGGATGTTGGCTATTGGTTTGTCATAGATGGTGTTTATCCTTTATGAAAGACTTTATATAACAATTTTCTATAAGGTTTTTTTGTCATGAATGGGGAAAAAGTCAAATGATTTTTCTGCATTGAGATGATCATGTGGTTTTTGTCTTTGGTTTTGTTAATGTGGTGTATTACATTTATTATTATTATTATTATTTTTTTTTTTTTTGGTACTGGGAATCAAACTCAGGACCTTGCTCTTGCCAGGCAAGCATTGTGCCACTGGCCCATGCATTTACTGATTTGCATATGCTGAACCATTCCTGCATCCCTGGATGAATTCCACTTGGTCATGGTGTATAATCTTCTTGCTGCATTCTGTTTCCCAGTATCTTATGGAGGATTTTTGCATATATGATCATTGAGATTTGCTATAGTTCTCTCTTTTGGTTGGATTCATCTCTGGTTTTGGTATCGTGATAATGCTTGTTTCCAGGAATGACTTTGGGAGTATTGCTTTCCTTTCAATTTCATTTAAGAGTTTGAAGAATAGTGAGGGCAAGCCAGGATTACACCTGTAATCCTACCACTCTGGGACACTGAGGCAGTAATATTGCAAGTTCAAACCTAGCCTGGGCAACACAGTGACTTGGTGAGACCCTTCTCAAAATAAAAACATGGCCGGGCATGGTGGCACATGACTATAATCCCAGCACTTAGCAGGCTGAGGTGGGAGGATTGCCATGATTTTGAGGGTAGCCTGGGCTAGATAATGAGTTTTAGGCTAGCCTTGTCTACAAAGCAAGACTCTGTCTATGAATGAATGAATGAATAAATGAAATATGTATATTAAAAAATGGTCCTGAGATGTAGTTCAGTGTGAAGGCCCTGGATTCAATCCTTAGTACCATACACATATACAAAATCTGAGAGGAAGCCTTCTTGATTCCTTAGCTCTTGCCTTATGTATGCCTAAACAACCATCATCATATGGATGACAGCATAAGCAGCAGTGGCCAGGACCCCTTGGACCACGGCTGCAGTGGCTCCTGAATGCCTGAATGGCTGAGCACTGGTGAAACAAATCCCAGGAAATCAATTTCCTGAGTGACCCTTCTCAAGTGGGGGTTCCAGGGCCTCTCTTCTCAACTTAAAGATTTATACTTTTATTCCCTTAAGACTACAATGGGTGGGGTCTTGCTGATTTCTCCTTGTCTTGGTTCAAATACCTGGTGACTTTTTAATGGTGTTTATCTCTTCAGCAATCACTCCCTTTGGCCTCAACCTTATATGTACTTCTTTTCTTGTTGAAAAACTGAAATTTTCCAAATCTTTATGCCTGCTTTTTGTTCCTGATTCTTATAAATTTGGATAAAGGCCCTAACAATACCCATGCCACTGCCTGAACATTGGGCTACCTTGAAATTTACTGCATCAGATTAACTATTCTGTTGCCCTTAAACTTAGCCTCATAAAGTGTTAGAACAAGGACAAAATGTACACAAATTCTTTCCCAGAGGCAGGTAGTCCATCATGGCCACATGCATGCTGGAGAGACAGAGGATCCAGGAGCTGCTCATTCCAAGAGTTGGAAACCTTAGAACAAGATCACACCCCAGGACAAGAAGGATCAAAGATGCAGCACCAGTCTGAGACTAAAGATCTTGAGGATCCCTGGAGATTTGCTTGTGTGGATCCACATTAAAATGCTGAATAAGCTGAAGTCTGACTTCCACAGGTTATGGCAATAGCAGAAGATACCTACTCAAGTTAGAAATTTAGGCTGACTTCCTCTTTCTTCCCTTTTCATCCCATCTGGACTACAAGGCTATTGGATGGTGCCATCCACAATCAGGGTGGATCTTCCCACTTCACTTTGCTGGCCTACACACCAATCATTCCTGGAAATGTCCCTCAGAGACACACCTAGAAGTGTGCTTTATTCATACATCAGGAATCTCTTAATCCAGGCAATCTGAAGATCAAGATTAGCTGTCACAAGTCCCACTACAATTATACATAAATCTGTGCATCAGCTTTTCCATTTTTGCAGAAAGGGCTGTCAGGATTTTGAGAGGAATTGCACTAGATCTGTAGATTACTTTGGGCAGTATTGTCACCTTAACATATTAAGTCTTTCAGCCCCTGAATGTGGATCTCTTTCCACTTAATTAGACCCTCTTTGCTTTCAGTAATGTTTTCTGATTCCAGGGGTGGAACCCAAGGCCTTCAGCATACTAAGCATGCATCCAACCAAGCCTTTGGATTCACCTTTTTAATGAAATTTTCTTCTTTTCATCTCTTGTATCAAGTCTTAAATCTATTTTGTTGATACTGTGTAACTTACCCCTACCCAACTTTGTTACTATTTGCATAATAACTGATTAGGAAGAAATTCCTGTCATTTTTGCTGTTTTTTCCCCCAAAAGCGTCATATCTTTTTCTGTTCCTGACATCATCCAGTACTGCCATGTTTTTAAAAATGTTTTTCTAGTGCACTATTTTTTCCCCTATTTTTTCCCACTATTTTTTCTCATAGTCTTCTTTTTGGGGATAGTAGGGTTGGAACCCAGGGCCACTTCAACACTGAGCTACATCCCCAGCCTTTTACTTTTTTTATTTTGAAGCAAGGTTTCACAACTTTGCCCAGGCTGGGCTCAAATTTCAAATCCTCCTACCTCAGCCTCTCAGAGTGCTGGGATTACAGGTATGCACCATGAGGCCTGGTTTATAGTCCTTATTTTTTAATCTAAAAAAGGCAAAGAAAAGTAAAATGATTTGCCAAAGATCACACACAAAATTTTCTTCATTTCAGAAAATCTTATTGAATGCAAAATATTTACTTGAAAGATTAAGAACTCCTAGAGAAAAAATATAGTGTCGTGGCTTCTTAACCTAACAGTGTTTGCATTTTACTAGGGGAAAACAAGTTTTCTCTTCCTCCTCCTCCTCTTCCTGTTTTGTTTTGATTTGTTTTGTTTTGTTTTACTGTAGATGTAAACCGGAGCCTCCTGCTTGCTACCCAAGTACCCTAAGGATGACCAGCACCCCGGTTTCCTTTCATATTTAAATCTCAGAGTGTCAGAATATATTTGTTGCCTTGCTTGTTTTTTTTTTTTTAATAAAACATTTTTTAAAAGTTTTTTTCCTCCCCCAGTGAGGGCCTTTCTCATGCTGCGTAAGTGCTCTACCAACGGAGGTACATCCCCACCCTAGAGCAGCTTTAAAATCACAGGAAAAAAAGTGAGTGAACAGTACAGAGAGTTTCTGGATGCCCCCAATACACGTACGTGTGCATGTGCATGCGCATGAGCGCGCGTGCGCGCACGCACACACACACACACACACACACACACACACACACACACACGGCCTCCCTTGCAAACAACCGTAGTGTGTCGCATTTGTTAAAGGTGATGAACTCACCATAGCACACAATATCGAGTCTGAAAGTTTGTGTGGGTGATGCGCATTTTATGAAGTGAGATAAATGTGCAGTGCCGTGTACCTACCATCACAGTGCCTCACAGAATAGTTTCCCTGCTGTAAAAATCCCCCACGCCCCTTCTAGTCATCCTTTCTCTCTCCCCTGAACTGCTCACAACATGCACCCCCCTCTCCTAGTTCTCTCTGCCCTCTCCTCTTCTTTCCCCCCTCCCCTCCACCTGGTAGTCTCCTTAGGCACACGTGGGTGCACCTGATAGTGTCCCACAGGACTCTTAGGGGCCATGCATTTTTCTTCTGTTTGGTTTTCCTGATTGCATGGCTTCAATTATCTTATATTCAAGTTTCCTGACTTTTTTCCTTTTTTCCTTGTGTTTTGTTTTGTTTTGTTGAGACATGGTCTCAGTCTGGCCTTGAACTATGTAGCCCAGGCTGGCCCAACTCATCATGATCCTCCTGCCTCAGCCTCCCAAGTGCTGGGATTACAGGCGTGCACCATCACGCCTGTTTGCTGCTTCTTTCTTATACCTTTCAAACCTGTGCCTATAACCCTCCAGTGAATTTTCCAACTACTCAACTCCGCAATTTCTATTTGGCTCTTTTGATATTTTCTCTTTATTAATATTTTCCATCATTCTTCTGCTTGCCTTCATTCTCTGCGCATGGTTTGCCTTAATTCCAAGGATTTTAATACAGGTGGAGCCCTCAATTCTCTCTGCCAATTTTGCTGACGTTCCTCTCAAATTCTTAAAATTTCTGTTTTGCACTTTTACTTTCTTTGAGTATGTTTAAGTACTTTCAACTTAATCTCTTCCAGGTTTGGTTTTAATAATCTCTGAGTCTCACGCATGCATTGAAAAGAAGATACAAGCAAGTAAACGGCCTTTGGGGCTCCCAATCCACAGAATCAAATACCTGTCCTTAGCGCTATTTAGCAGTTCGGAGGTTCGTTCTCTCACGTGCTGGAGGCGGACGTGCGTGCAGAAATTTCTGTCCATCACCCGTGCTTGATCAAACACGGGCGCTGACAACACGAGGGACGAGTGGCCCAAACACCCCCTGGTTTTACTGTTTTGGACCTTGTCCTCTTTTTCTAAACACAGATATTGGGAGGCTTATCTTTAAAAGTCCACATTTTTGGAAATAAATGTTTAGTGTACATGTACGGCTGTCTTGACACAGAACACAGAAAAATGGGGCACAGTTAGAACGCCTTCGCCCCAAGGCAGGAGGGAAACAATCTCATCTGATAGCTGAGCACAACGCTCATAAGAGGGCGCTAAAGTCAACAAAGTTTACCCTTTCTGGAAACTTCTGTTCATATTTAAATTCAGTTACAGCTCCGCAAAAGCACTTCGCATTTTCAGCATTTGATTTAGAGGGCACGGCGCGGAGAAGGACTGAAGTGTGCCCGCGGGCTCCCCAAACTGCGCGTGGCCGCTCGGCCCCGGAGCCGCGGGCCTTCCCGCGCTG
>NW_004955454.1:7712977-7714056 GCF_000276665.1 Chinchilla lanigera | reverse complement strand
GGGCCCCCGCGCCCCGGGGCGCTTCCTGCCTCCGCCCCTCTCCGGGCCGGTGCCGAGGACCCCCGAGGGCAGGCCGGCACCCTCCGAGCCCGGCTCCGACAGGCCGCCTAAGCGCGTCCATGGCATCGCTGCCAACTGAAGTTTAATGCACAGGCTTATTACAGCTGGACTCTTGTCAGAAATCAATAGCGCTCCTCATTGGAAATAGCCTCCCGACGGTCTCCGCGAGGGTACGGCTAATCGCATGAGAACACACCACGGCCCCGCACGGGCTGGCGACAGCCCCAACAGCGCGTCTGCGGCTTCCTAGGCGATTAAGAACCTCACGCGCAATCCCCGCACTGCGGGAGGCCGAGGACCGAGTCCCGCCTGGGCAATTCGGAGACCCTAAGAAGGAGGGGACAGGGCGGGAAGGAGGTCCAGGGTGAAGCCGCTGGTTTCCATTTCCAGTCACACACACGCACACGCACACACACACACACACACACACACGCAGGAATCGGACAAGCCAGTCCTCCGCCCTTTCTCTGCATGTGCCCGAGCGCACTGGGTGCGCTCCCGGGCTTCGTGCTCCGCAGGCGTTTCATAACGTGTAACCCTGCCCGGCCCGCAGCGCGGGAGCCGCCGAGGACGAGGGGCGGTCGTTGCTCCAACCCGGGAGGCTACGGGAGGACCTGCGGGACGGAGCGGGTCTGCGGCGGGGCGGGTGCAAACCTGCGCCTGAGCGCAGAGGCCCGCCCAGGTCGCGCGACCTCGCAAACGACGCCGTCCTCGCCGCGCCTGGCCGCGTCCTGCTTTGCGGGTCCCGCCGCGCGGCCCAGGCCGGCCTCGGCCCGGCTCGGGTTCCGGAGACCCCCGGCCTTGCCGCCGCGCCCCGCCCCGACGTCTTCTGCGTGTTGACACCCGCACGCGCGGTTACTGCCCTGCAGCTACCGGTGTGAAGTTTCTTCCTCCTGGGAAAGCACCCACCGCGTCGAACGCCAGAGCGCCTCTTTTCGGAATACTCAGCCCGGAAAGGAGCCTGGACTGGGAAGGTGCTAAGGCCGGACACCGCCGCCAGGTGGCACAGCCTTCGGCGG
>NW_004955454.1:7558645-7711680 GCF_000276665.1 Chinchilla lanigera | reverse complement strand
CGGGGCCGAGCCCGGCGCCCGGCCCCGCGCGAGAGAAGGGCTCCGGCAAGAGGGGCCCGGACCGCGGCAGCCCCGAGTACCGGCAGCGGCGCGAGCGCAACAACATCGCCGTGCGCAAGAGCCGCGACAAGGCCAAGCGGCGCAACCAGGAGATGCAGCAGAAGCTGGTGGAGCTGTCGGCCGAGAACGAGAAGCTGCACCAGCGCGTGGAGCAGCTCACCAGGGACCTGGCCGGCCTGCGGCAGTTCTTCAAACAGCTGCCCAGCCCGCCCTTCCTGCCGCCCGCCGGCGCCGCCGACTGCCGGTAACGCGCGGCCGGGCGGAGAGACTCACCAACGACCGATACCTCAGCCCGACGGCCCGGGGCGCGGGCAGCCGCGCCGGCTGCAGTTTCTTTGGGACGAGGGAGCGAAAGGAAGCTCCAGCCTGGACTTGCTGCCTCTGGACCGCGAGAGAAGCTATACGTGTTTATTTTCCCTTAAATTATTTTTATAATGGTAGCTTTTTCTACATTTTACTCCTGTCGATGCAGCTAAGGTACATTTGTAAAAAAGAAAAAGACCTTCCAGACAAACTCTTTGTATTGCAGATAAAAGGTTTTTAAAAGACTGAGCATGCTCTTTTTTATATTAATTTTTACAGTATTTGTAAGAATAAAGCATTTAAACTCGCGCCTGCTTCCTGTGTTCGCAGCGAGCGCCGCACACCCGCCTGGGAAGCGCGCGTCCCGGGACCCGGCGGCGGCGGCGGCGGCGAGCGGACAGGTGTGCGCCCGCGAGGGAGCCGTCCGGACGCCGAGGCCGCTTGCTCTTGAAGCATTAGGGCCACCTCCACGTGTGCTGCGTGGCTTGGGAAGGTCGGTGAAGCCCGACTGGGCACTCTTAGTTACTCGAGCAGCTTTAGGCCGAAGGTGCCCCCGCAGAGCATGCAGATGCGGCGGGGCAGCGGTGGACTTGGGGACCCTGCTGAGAACACCCCGGGAGCGCCCTAACCTTAGACAGCCGCTGCCGGGGTGGGGGAGGGGGCGGGGGGGACCGCACAGCGCGGCTCGAGTGGCCCAGAACCTTGTCTTCACTGGGTCGGGCTCTCCTGGGACTCTGCTTTCACTTTCCTGCCTCCCGGACAAGATGGAGTAGATCTTCCAAGTGTCCTGCAAGAGGTGCAGGGGCAGCCCCAGAGCCACTGCGCACCGGCTGTCCTGCCAGCAGAAGTGTTTCTACGCCTCACCCAAAGCCATCTGCTTTTCCTTAAGAAAACTGGGTGACGGGCACCTTTTCTCTAAGCGTGTATCATGCAATTGATTAACCACGGCTCTCACGATGTTGCTACAAGGAAACAAAATATTCGGTGCTCACACTGATTGGTAGCTTAAATCTGTGCCAGCAAAGCAAATGGTAACTGACTGCTAAAAGTCGGTGTAATCTTTGTTCCGTGTGCACTCTCTGGAACCATCCCACAGGCGTGTGGCAGAACGGAGCTGCTTGTATCTGTTCATTACAGCTCTCATCACGCTGGTTAAATATTGTACACTTTACGGGCAACAGTTTTACCTCTGACATAGTTCTCCACAACATTTTCCCAAAAATACTGAAATGCATAATGCTTGATGTAGACATTTGTTTATTGTAGCACACCACAATATGGGACATAAGATTTTAAGTTCTGCAGGGTATACTTGGGGTGAGGGGTTAAAACAAATACTGTAAGGAAAAGATAAATCATGGTAAAAAAAATTGGATACTTTGAAGCTACAACTGTACAACATAATTCTTTCAGATAGATTGATATTACAGCCCAAGATAAATACAAAAGAAAGATCCCAGGCTGAGTTGACCTTTCAAAACATGTTCCTTCATATGAATTTTATAGAAAGGTGATGAAAAAATAAAAAAGATGTTTTAATTTAGAATTTACAAAACCATCCTAAATTTGCCCTAGGAAAGTTCAAACTTTTATTTTAAGATCGTAAAATCTATTTGCTCTGTCCATAGTTAACAAATAACTACCTCAACAGCCCCCACCCTCGCCCTCGCAAAGTTCACAGATCCACCGGCCAGGGCGGGCGCTTCTCCGGAGCTGCTCCTGCGCTCAGAAGCTCGATTTCCTCCAATCCAACGCAGCTGGCTGGGTGGGTGGTGATGGACTGGACAAAACAGCTTAACAGCCCCACCTCCTTTCCGAGGACACTCTTCACTTCATAGCTCTGCAGCGATAAAGGCATGCTGGTTAAAGCAAATAAAGTGAGCCCTGGACATTCTGTTCCCTGCAGCAGAACGGGACAGGCCTGAGCAGAGGCCCTTCCCCTGGACTCTGACCTTCCCTGCTCAGATGGTGAGGGTTTTTTTTTGGGGGGGGGCGGTAACGTGCTGCCTATAAAAGCCCCCTTTACTAGGGCAAATGAAGGAAATCCTACATTCGGATAACAACATTCTTGTTTTTATGTATCATGTAAAGTATCAGTGCTTCAGTGATGAGCTGATGAGCTGACCTAGGGAAGGAACTGGGGCACAGACGTGCGAAGGATCTGCCTCTCTCCCAGCTGGGCAGGCTGGGGCCGGGTGTGTGGCTCACAGCTGTCTCCCACTTCCTTTCGGACACTTCTCCAATCTAGCAATACTTCCGGTCAAAGGATTTCCTGGTAGTTCGCCCCACACTTCCCTCTTCAGTAGGATCCCATTTGTTCTCGGGTTAGACTGGGCTGAATGCCTCTTGCTGTGCTGTAGTAATGAGACTAAGCGTCTTCTTAGTCTCGGGCAAGTTTCATCTCCAGATGGGAACACAGGTACTTCGTGGCTGTGGCTGTCCCTGTCAAGGCTGTGCTCCGGTGTGGCCTCTGCACACTGCACTGTCGAGCAGGTGCGCTGGAGGGTGGGGGCTGAAAGCAGCACTCGGAGCTGGGGATAAATGACAGCTCCGGCCTCCTGGGAGACTGAAGCCGAAGAAGGCGCGCAGATGCTACGTGAACCTCCACAGCGTTCTGCATAGTGTGTATTAGTGCTCATCCCTCTGTCACTGATGTGTCACGCCCAAGGACACGGAAGCTGGAGAAGCCAGATGATGTGGCCAGAACAGTCTGACTCTTTGTGCCCTTCTCATCAAAGGGGGTCTCACTGCCCTCGCCCTGCTTCTGGGCTGGTCACAGTGATTATGTTGCAGAACGAGGTACAGGAGAACAGGCTCAAATACTGTCCCAAGCTTGGTTAGGAGAGACGCCAGGGTTCTCTGTGGCTCTCAGCACTCAGACGGGGGCTATGAGGGAGTCCAGTCAGAGCCCCGGCCAGACACGGAATGGAGCTTTGGTGAGCCCAGCCCGCCCTCGGAGCACCGACTCACGTCCAGTGGAGGAGAGATGGGCTGTCCTGCCGGAACTGCAGGTCCACGTGCAGAATACATGTTGAAGCCACTAAGTCTTGAGATGATTTGTTCTGTAGCAATAACCATCCGGGATCAGTCTGGGATATGAACGTGACTCTGACGCCAGCTCACTTTCTCACCTGTTACACTGTTTCACTGTCCCACCTGTTATACGGGCAGGGTGTGACACACCTAGCCTACTTACTGCGATCTGTAAGGATTTCTGGCTTCTTTGGTTAAAAAAGTAAGTCTCAAAAGTATAGCTTAGTGGAGAGTTCAGAGTGGAGAGTTCAGAGTGAGAGCTGCCGGCCACGGCGGGAAGAGAAGGAAGTGGACAGTGCGGGGAGGGCCTTCCTGCACGCTCGCATGTGGCCAGCACGGAAGTCCATGGCCGCTCACTCATCTGGGCACTATGGGTTTACCGTGAGCCCACTGCCTGGCACTGAAGAGGGGGCAGCGACCAGGACAGCCTTGAGGCTGCAGGTCTGGAGGGAGGGTACCATTCTGTAGAACGAGGGGTGACCATTCGCTGCTGGGAGGAAATAGGAAAGCTGGGTGAGTCTTTGGTGTCTCTTACTCTTTTAGCTAGCCTTGTATGTTGTGAGTATGAAGATTTGGCCCAGGCATTCCTAGGATACTCTGAGTTAAAACTACAGAACTCTGACTTCAAAAACAGTATTAAAAATATTTCTTTTCCGAGCCAGGTGTGGTGGCACATTCTTATGGGAGGCTGAGGCAGGAGGCTGAGGCTGGAGGACTGCAAGTTCAAAGTCATCCTGGGCAACTTCGTGAGACCCTGTGTCAAGGTTTAAAAATAAACTGGCTAGAGATATAACCCAGTGAAAAGATTCTAGTTTCAATTCTCAGTATTGAGGGGAAAAATCTACTTACAGTGATAGGTTTGGCTCCATCTCCTACAAATGGAGTTTAAATTATACATCTTTTATATTTAGGGAAAATTAAGATGAGGTTACAAAAACTGTGCCACTAAATTCACATGCACTATTCATATGAACATGTATGAGGATATATATGATATGTGTCTCGATCGTTAAAAGCCACAGTACATATAGCCCCTTAATTTTTTTTTCCTGAAAGGTAAAGGAACAAATTCTAAATTCCGTATCACTACAATGTTACCACTGAGAAACGACATGAATGATGGCCATTCCTCTTATTTTCACATCGGCTGCTTAACCATGGAACAGCAAAGGCATAAAACTCGATGCTCGTGTATCCTAACTGGAAACAGTATGTTTGCTCCAGGGAACGCTTCTTGTGGAAAGCCCTAATTTGATTCTTTTGGATTTTGGTAGATGTGCACTCTCACATAATCCAGACCAGAAAACTGCTCTGTATGTCTACGCACAAGCTTCTCTCAGCTCCTTTTCCAGTCAGACACACAGGCGTAATCAGCCACGGCAGGTACAGCTGGCGGGGGTAAGGTGCTTCCTAAGACACGCACCTCTAGGTTTGGAACGTGCCCTCGATCCATTAGGGTGGGCTCTGAGACCAGAGCACTTGCAAAGATGACGCCTGGGGTTGTGACACTATGCCCCTTCACACAACACGTACATGTATGCACACATACACGTGTGAGCATGCACACCAGCACATGCACACTCACATTCACATGATACATACACCTCCTCTTGTGCTCTTTATAAGCAGAGCTTTACCTAGTTGCACAGTTAAATGTGTGAGAGGAACAAGGCATCTCAGCCAGTAGGAAGCAAAGGGCAGGTGGGAGGATCTCTGCTAGGGTTTTCTGGTCTCCAGGTTTGTAAATGAGCCCTGGGATCAGCAGGCAATGCATAGCACTGCCCATCACTGGAGGCTTCCTGGAGGAAGTACCAGGCTGCCTTCCTGGGAGCCTGAAGGCACCCAGATGGTCACCAGCCTGCAATGCCCAGCTTTCATCCAGAGACTGTGCAGCTGGATCAGTGGGTGAGCTATGTGCCACACCAAGGGGTCCTTGGTTTTAGTTTCTAGGTGTGGGGTTTATTTTATTTTTTTGGTTTTTCTGAGACAGGGTCTCCCTATGTAGTGCAGACTGGCCTTGGACTCACTATATAGCCCAGGCTGGCCTCAAGCAATCCTCCTTACAGCAATCCTCCTGCCTCAGCCTCCTGAGTGCTGGTATTGCAGGCGTGTGCCACTATGCCCAGTTTAGGTGTTGGGTTTGAGTTTGTTGTGAGTTCTCAAGCAGGAGTGTTTCTAGTGCTTTTCCTCACCATTCTCGAGAGATTTATTTCTTGAAATCCCTCATCTACCCATCTGTAGTGTCTGCCCAACTCCTGTCACCCACCTTAGAAACCTCCAACTTATCAACCTTGGGTGGCCAAAAGGCAGTAGACAAGAAATCAGCTGAAAGGCATGGCTGTCTCATCACCTACTCAACATGGAAGCTTCCCTAAGTCCCCGTCACAAGTCCCATCTGGGCTGGCCAACTCTGCCAGCGGCTCACGTCTGTGGGGCTGACAACTCTGCCTCTGTGAGCTGCCCGTGGTGAGCCTTGCGCTCCCTAACTGCAGAAGGTGGATCTTGCCCCACCAGGACGGTGGGAAGCTGAACAGGGACACACATGAGAAAGTGGTGAGCTTGGTGCTTAGCTTACGGTGACTGCTGCCTTTTGCACAATCAGGAAACACTTGCGTTTGCACCCTCCGGCAGCCTGGTCTGTGCATCAGTCCCTACTTGTGCAGTGGCAGCAGGCAGCTCAGAGGAAGGCTCCAAGCTGGAGCACAGGTCACCAAGCAGCTTTAGAGCTGGTGGGCTTCATCTTACAGGGACAGAAACTCTCTTCAGAGCTCTGCAAGTGATGCTGCTGTGAAGCCAGGGCCGAGAACAGCGTAGGCCAGTAATCCTCAAAGATTCTGCCCGTGATTTTATCCGCATTCCAATTTAATCCAAACTCCGACAGCCTTGGCCTCCATGAAAGAGGGTCAACTGCTGTTCTGTGAGGCAGGGCTGCCGCCCCACTGAATGCAGGGCTGGGACAGGGGCTGGCCAGGGCTGGAGGGAGCAGGCAGGGCCTTGGGGAGGAGCCCCACAGAACGGATCGAGTCACCACACCTTCTGGGTGGAATGAGAGCTTGAACGTGGCCATGAGGACCATTAGAAAAAGGCTTCTGTTTACGGGCCTGAGTTGTTCGAGGGATGATCAGCCTTACCTGTCCCCCGTCCCGGGAGGCTGGCCCGTCAGCTCCTGGGATGTGGACCCTGTGTCAGATGCCTCTCAACCTGGGCTCCTGCCCTGCTACCTCGCAGCCCAGTGCCTGCTTCCTGGGCCCTTCTCTGGGTTTAGGAATGTAGTAATTCGAGCCATCCATAATGCCTTTAAATGGCTCTGACAAGATAGGTGGCATCTTAAGGACAGAGGTCCCATTATAAAGAAATTTACAATGCCGAAACTGCCTTTGGCCCATAAATTAAATACTTCGGTGACTGTCTTCTCAGACCGTCAGAGCACACGAGCTTTACCAAGCTTTACTGCAGTAACTCTTGAGACAGGCAAGTAAGTTGTGAGGAATCGCAGCAACGTGTGCAATCACACAGGGTCGGGAAGACCCAGGAACGAAACACCGAAATGTATCCAGGCGACGCTGTTCCATGACTGTGAAGCCCTGGCAGGGGGCTCTGGTCTCCAGGCTGCGCTACCATAACCAAAGCCACAGAAACATCCCCGTGTCCACCCCCAGGTCTGTAGAGAGGAAAGGCTCTCGCGAAGCCAGGTGGCCATCTGTATCCATGTTTCACTGTGAGCGCCACAGCACCTTACGGTGGGATTTGCTGTAACCGAACATACACGGCAGAGGGGCTTCTTCGGGGTCGGCAGGGGAATGCACACCTGGCTGCCCCCCCGCCCGACTTACCCCATCCTCGCAGGCGGCAAACCTCAGCAGTGAAGAAATACTGCTCTGCAACAGCTGCAATAACAGGGAAATGGGGCTGGGTCAACCACACCAGTGCAGTAAGTGCTCCCGCTAAAACAGCTCCCGTCCAGAAAGTTAACAAGTGAAACCTAAAGTTCCTATCTCTTCGTCAGAGCTTCAGTCTGAGTCTTAAATAAACGGATAGTGTGTTCACACAGCGCCCTCCCCCGCTTCCCACAGGTGCTCCTAGGAGTGCTGGTCCACCCGCGAGTCCCACACCGGGAAGACCACGCATGTGCCCTGCCTCCTACCTTGACCTTCACGCTGCACTGGGGCCTTGCGGGGCAGTCCAGAAAGACCTGCAGGTGCCTCTTCAGAACAGGAGACGTGACCACTCGGGAGCAGTCCCCACAGGAAAAGGCGCCTCTGGTGTGTGGAGACGCACGGGAAGAGAAGCAACAGGGAACAGGCCTCAGAGGAGATCTGCTGCAGCAGATACCTCTCTAAGCACGCGTGTTTGCACACTGAGAAAGGAGGGTTCTGCTCAGAACCAAATTCCAGAGCTCAGCCAGGAACTGGGCTTGTATGAAGGATGAATGCCGGCTTAGGCAGCAGAGACGGGAGGCTGTACGGGGGCCCCGGGCAGTCAGAGGTATGTGCCATTAACATGTCAGGTGGAGCAAGCCTCCCAGGAAGTGAAGCAAGGCCCTCTGGGGGTCTGGAGCCGTGCTTAGCCACCAGCTCTTTGCTCCCATGCTGCTCCCCACTGGACCCACACACCCTGGTCTCTCCACACAAGTCAATGATGCCTTGCGTACGCGTAGGGCACTACCACAAAGGCATCAAGAGGACATTGGATGCTTATTTCCAAGTAAGTTAGCTGGATATGCTGGTACACACCTGTAACCCCGGCTGAGGCAGGCTGGGGCTGAGGCAGGCTGAGGCAGGAGGATCACAAGTTTGTGACTCACATGGGCAACTTAGTGATTTAGCAAGATCTTGCCTCAAGATAAAAAATAAAAGGGGGTGGGCCTAGAGATGTAGCTCAGTGTAAAGGCCCTGGTTCAACTCCCAGTACTGAAAAAGAGGGAAGAAATTAAAAAGAAGCAGGCAAACAAAGAGCATGCTCTTTCCTTCTGTCACAAGACAAAGTCCATTCGGGAGGGCAGGGAGCTAATTCCAAAGGAACAGACTGCACGGACATGCGGCCCCTACTGTGACCTGGGGGAGGAGGCGCTGGCAGAAAAGCTGGGCAGGGAAGAGACAGCTGGCCAGGGGCTGCCCCCTGATCTCTAGAAAAGTCTGCCCACTGCCAAGGGAACACTGTGCAGGCACGCGTGTGCCTCAGTCGTTCACACGGCCTCCTTTTCTTTCTCTCCCTGATCATAAAGAAGCCGAGGGCAAAAACCCAGGGGGAGCGGCAAGAACAGCAGAACTCCCTGTGAGGAAACCCGCCGGCCCCATGGCTTCTCCCTGCAGTCCAGCTGGGGCTGGCTCCTGGGGAAGCCGCCAGAGACAGCAGCGCTGTGGGGCCCCGGGGCTGGGCTGCTGCTCTGCCGGTCAGAGCCCTGGGGCTTCAGGCCAGCCTTACCTGTCTTCCAGCCTTTGTTCCAGTCGCCCGCTGCCGCACTGGTCACACACAGGCCAGGAGAAAGCAGTGCTCTCATCCACATCGACCACAGTGCCTAGGGCCGAGGAGAGGAGAGGCAGACGCTCAGGAGTTCTGCCTGAGAGCTCAGACGACACCAGGGCCTTTAGAATGTTCCCTCACTTGTGAGTTTACCTGAATGTTCCTCAGCTTTTTGTAATTTCCATTTATTGCATACATGAAATCCTGACAATGAAAACTAAGTTTTAAAATGTGTCTACACCATCACCAGCTAGCCAGGATTTCTTTGACTTTGTTGTTTTCTGAGACAAGGCTTTGCTGTGTAGCCCAGCTGGCCTCAGATTGGAAATTCTCCTGCCTCAACCTTCCAAATGCTAGAGATTACAGGCATGGACCACCATTCCCAGTTCAGATTTTTTTTAAGGTAATGAATTTTATTGAGGGAAGAATGATGGAAATTTAGAAAAACAAAAACCAAGATTTTGGTTTTCTTTTAAAAGGACATAAAATACCTGACAAATTTAAGAGATTGAGAATCAAAATATTAAAAAGTTGCATGTATCCTATTCTTTACTTTTTATATCTGTGATAAATTTTGGAGTATATACCAATTATTTGCTATAATGCAGTCCCACAGGTAAGCATTTATTTGAAAATTTAAACTGAGTGTAGTGGTGCATGCCTATAAACTCAGCAACTTGGGAAGCTAAGGTGGGAGGATGGCAAGTTTGAGGCCAGCCTGGGCCACTCAGTGAGACCTTGCCTCAAAAATAAAACATAAAAAGGGGCAGGGATATAGCTCTGTGGTAGACTACCCATGGGTTTGATCTCTAGTACAGTAAAAAATAAAGTCATTAATGAGATCTCTGATAATAGTATATGCGGGTTTCCATGCTCACATTCAGAATGCCTCAGACTGCTAAGAAGTACACTGTCTTAGTATGGGGAGATAAATTACTTCCAAAGTTTTAAAACTTTTTCATCCCTTAAAGATCAGTGGGGCACTTTGGACCTTAAGTAAGCAAAGCAGACATCATGGACCTGCACCTATCTTTCTTGGCTGTTCAGTGTCTTTCTTTCTCTCCCTGTCTCGCTCTCTTTCTTTCTGGTGGTCCTGAGGATTGAATCCAGAGACTTGTGCATACTATGTAAACTCTCTACCACTGAGATATATCCTCAGCTCCCTACTCCTTTTGGTACTAGGGACTGAACCCATGGCCTTTGCACTGAGTACCTATCCCCAAGCCCTTTTTAAATATTTTGAGACAGTGTTTCTCTAAGCTCCCCAGCTGGCACTCAAATCTTTGATCCCACCGCCTTAGTCGCCCAGAGTCCTGGGATTATAGGCATGTGTCACTACATCTAGCTATATTCCCATTCTTGAAACAAGAGGTTTATTCCCTACTAGAATAAACACTAAGAAAAAATTTATCTGTAGAGGGTAAAACAGAATTATAAGAACTACAAAGCTTGGTTTATTAAAATGCATTCATGCAATGCAGACTTGAATGACGGCTTGAAATTTAGAATAATAGGTCTTGATTTTGAAAGGGCTGCCTCAGATAATGACATTGTCCTTACAAATCTAATCAAAAGTGAGGGTCAAAGAGATAAAACATAAAGTCAATAAAGTCTTATAATGCATCCAGAAAGGGCTGTCGGCTAATTCATAATAGGCGCACGCAGAAGGAGGCTCAAGGGGCAGAAACGAGCAGCTGTGTCCCTGAACAGCACTACGTCCCACCCCCGCCTGCACACCCAGCACCAAGCTGGTTCTGAGCAGCGCTTGGGAAACAACTGCTAAATAAATTAATAAAAGTAAGCTCTACTAATAAAAGTTCCTTTTTACCCTGGATATTTGTGGGTGTTAACAGCATCTACATTTATATGGAATTAAGTAATTTCCTCTGACTTAGAGAATAAGGCAAGAGTTGAGGAAATATGGGGTCTACAAGCCATTGGAAATCATTTAGGGCAAAGTTAAATGAATTTTAAGGGATGGCTGGGAAGTACATTATTAATCAGTTACCGCTGAGAACGTTCACCTAAACGAACATCTGAAAGACAGAAAACACCAGTTTTTGCCAGGTGAGCCCAGCCTCCCTGGCCTGCCTGCCAGCTGCTGTGAAAGCCTTCTCTGTGCCCGTCTTGCATACAGAAATCTCTCGCAATTCACCCTCGCCCCTTTGCTTTGCTAATGAGAAGAAATTGGGGCTCGAAGTTTTATCTTCTTCTATCTAGAGGCGGAAACCTGCTTGGAGGGCAGCACTCTGCCACTCCTGCCCAGAGACAGGTGTCACCAGGGTGCCTGCCGTATCGACTCCCCCCGTGAACATAAGGTGCCCAGCCACAGGCGAGGGGGGATTAAGACATGCGAGCAGTGTGAGGGAAAGAAAAATCAACAGAGCCAAACACCCAGAAAATAACCCAGCAAGAAATGTGCACAGACTGGGGACTGACAGGTACCGTGCAGATGACGAGGCAGGTGTCCTCAGCTGGGAGCGGACACTTTCCTCTCACAGAAGCTCCGTTTCCTAGGAGCGCTGCACACCTTCCCACTGGCACTGTCCTCAGGGGGGTGCGGGGTCTGCTGGCGCCCGGCTCTGAGAGCTCGCTCACCGTTCAGCCATCTGAGTGCACACGCTCGGCTGACCCAGCTGCACCTGTGAGGTGCCGGGTCCCAGCCCTCACTTCCTGCAGGTGTGAAGGAGCCCACCGGGGGTAAGCCCATCTGGGGATAAGGCATCACTGAGTCCTTCTGGGACAGAGGGCAGACCGGGTGAGGGTGAGGGGCCAGGGGAGACACTGTCACTGTCACGGAGCACTGTGGACTTCAGCTTCCCCCGTGGATCTCCCCCTCAGGCCAGCGTGAACACCTCGCTGGAGTGGGTCACCCCCAGGCTGCACGCAAGGTAGGTTTTTACCAACCAATGCTACTGTGTAGCTGGGTCTTTGCTTTCCCTTTTGGCCCCGTCAACTGATTCTCATCAGACGATCCCGCAGCACTCAGTCCTGCTCTGTGATAATCGTCTGCTCATACAACTCATATGGGTGGCCATGGACCTGCAGGGCAGCTTCAGAGCAAGCCTGAAAGCAGAGGAGCCTGCAGGGAATGCTAGATAAAAATGGCAAGATGGGAGGAAAAAAACCTTGGATCTACCTGAAAAGCAAAGGAGCATTAGGGAAAGACTACATGAAAGTAAAATAAAATATTACACATTTCGGGGGCATGGGGGCACACATGTGCCTGTAATCCCAGTTACCTGGGCAGACGAGGCAAGAAGATCACTTGAGCCCAGGAGTTCAAGGCCAGTCTGGGCAACATATCCAGATGCATCTCTTAAAAAAAAAACAAACCCAACCAACCAAATAGAAAAAAACCTTTTATCTTTCTTAGTCTAGTACTGCAAAAACAAAACCCAGCAACCACTGAGTTCAATTTGCTGCGAGAACAGTACCTTCATGTGTATGTGCTTAACAACAGAGCATCCAAATACATGGGGAAAAGGAGGAAACTCTGAGAAGAGACAAACAAATTCACCATATAGTAGGAGATTTGAATACCGCTATATGAGTAACTGACATATCCAGCAGGCAGAAAATTGTAAGAGTAGAGCTGAATTGACGGCACCGTCCACCAATAGGATTTAATTGATACTACTGAATTCTCCATTCAGCAGCAGCAGAACATACATTCCTCTCATTACTCCTTTATTTAGGGACAGGGTCTGACTGTAGCCCAGACTGGCCTCAAACGTGTGAGCCTCCTGTCTTAGCCTCCACACTTGAGCTATAGGCATGAGCCACCGAGCCCGGCCAGGACACACATTTTTCTCAAGTCACACCAACACTCACCAAGAAAGACCACATCCTAGGCCATGAAACAGATCCTTAACAAATCTGAAAGGTTGTCCTCAGACCACAGAGAAATTAAAACTAGAAATCAGTAACACAGACATAGCCGGAAAGCCCCAAAATATTTAGAGATTAAATAACTCAAGAGCTCTCAAGAGAAATTAAAGAATATTTTGAACCAAACGAAAATAAAAATATATCAAAAAAAATCTTTTCTTTTTTTTTTTGGGTATCAGGAATCAAACTCATGACCTCAGGCTTGCCAGGCAAGCGCTTATGCCACTGAGCTACATCCCCGGCCCCCAAAATTTGTATAGTATGCAGCAAAAGCGCAGTACTTGGGGGAAATTTACAGCATTGAATGCATATGTTAGACATGCATTTAATGATCTGAAATAAATAATC
The DNA here is from genome assembly GCF_000276665.1 of Chinchilla lanigera. NCBI lineage: Eukaryota > Metazoa > Chordata > Mammalia > Rodentia > Chinchillidae > Chinchilla > Chinchilla lanigera. The sequence continues at coordinate 7,698,582 of NW_004955454.1, read as the reverse complement.
TAAGTTTTCATTTTTAGGAAACAAGGAAAAGAGTAAATTTAAATCATGTATGGAGAATAAAGGCAATAGCAAAAATTACAGCAGAAGTCAAAGAAACTGGAAACAAAATTAATAGAGAAAATACACATCAAGAAACTTCAAATTTGGTTTTTTGGAAAAAATCAATAAAAACTAATAAACTTCAGCGAGGTTAACCAAAAGTAAAAAGGAGAAGATATAAATTAGTAATAGCAAAAATGAAAGGGCCATTATTACTGATTCCACAGCAAGTCTAATGCACTATATAAAAAATGACTGCATACCACCTCATGGGATTTATTCCAAGTATGCAAAGCTAGTTCAACCATTTAAAAATCAACTACTATAATCTACCACATTAATATATAATTTTTGCAAAATTAGATTAGATTGATAGCTGTAGAAAGGCCATTTGACAAAATCTAAAGCTCAATTGTGATAAAAAAAACTCTCAGAAAACTAGGAATAAAGGAGAGCTTCTTCAACTTGGTATAGAACATCTACGAAAACATCTACCGTTTGAGTAAACCTAGCTGATGAATGTTTGAGGAGCCTCAAGACAAGAGCTGAAAGCAGAGCAGCAAAGCAAAATCAGATCACAGCTAGGGATACAGCTCAGGGGTCAGCACTTGCCCAGTATGCATGAGGCCCTGGGTCCAGTCCCCAGGATGGGAGAGGCGGATCAGAAAGACAGAATTTTCAAGAGAAACATTATGGAAGGAAAGGATTACTCAATGGTTTGATACAATTTTCAAGGCGTTAGGAAAAAATTAGCTGCGGTTCAGGCAATGCAAAGAAAATGAAAGTCAACACAAAACTTCATGAAAAAATGAAAAAGATCATACAAAAAATGAAATAGAAGGGCCAGGGATTTAGCTCAGTGGTGCAGTACCTGCCTGGCAAGTGTGAGATTGTGAGTTTGAGTCCTGGTACAAAAAAAAAAGGAAAGAAGAAAGAAAATAGAATTGTGGTATAGTATTTTCCCGTGCAGTGAAAAATATATAATTATAATTTATTGATCTTCATCTTTAAGAATCAACTTATAGACAAAGTGTGTAAGGCTTAATTATGGTTATGAAACAAAATGCTACTAATCTTAATACAGAGGACAGAAACAAGGATAATTAAGTACGAAAGAAGAGTACAGGAAAAGTGCAGAAGCAGCCAGGCATGGTGGCACATGCCTGTAATCCCAGCACTTGGGAGGCTGAGGCAGGAGCATGACTGTCTGAGGCCAGCTTGGGCTACAAGGTAACTTCAAGGCCAGCCTGAACCATGAAGGGAAACCCTGTCTCAAAAAGAAAAAAAAAAAAGAAGTGCAGGAGAGTTAGTATTTTTTTCTTCCTAAGTGACAGTATCTTTAGCAGATGGAACAACAACAAAGCCCCTACAATTTCAGGTAAGAAACTGCATGGTATCGGCTTACGGTCAGGAATAGGGCAAGGAAGTCCCCTTTATCACTGCTATTCTACATAATACTAGAAGTCCTAGCTAGTGTAACAAGACAAGAGAAGGAAATAAAAGGTATATACAGCATGCGAAGATTTTGGGTTCAATCATCAGCATTCATGTATGTGTAAATAAAAACATAAATAAGTAAATTTTTTAAATGCTACAGAGATTGAGGAAGAAATAAAATTGTCTTTGTTCAAGTATGACACACTTTTTTTTTGGTACTGGGAACTGAACACAGGGATTCACCCTGGCCAGGCAAGTGCTGTGGCTTTGAACTATATCCCCGGCCCAAGGACATACTTTTCTATACAGAGAAATCCTAAAGTGACAGTTCTATGCGACCATGTATTTGATGATGACTGCGATACAGGGTTAACATACAAAATGTAACTGCGTCCCTATATACTAGCAATGAGCAATCTGAATTTGAAATTAAAAGCCCAAGACCACTCACATGAACACAAAACAAATGAAGCATTTAGGCATAAATCTAACAAAATTTCACAAGATCTGTCAAGAAGTAAAAAACTTCTGCTAAGAGAAATCACAGAAGATACAGTGGTACTGTGGTTCACGAACTTGACTTTCCATGATTCTGGTCACAAACTGATTTGGACGAGAACCAAATCAAATATCCCCACAAGGTCGCACAACCATGGCACTTGATTCGGTTCTCGTCCAACTCAGTGTGTGACCAGTCATGGAAAGAGTCAAGTTCGGGAACCGCGGCGCCACTGTGTCAACAACACGCCGCTAGTCCACGAGCACGGATGCGGAGAACACTAAGCATTGTGAAGTCGTCAGCCTGGGCCAGTGTCATCTACAGACTCAGTGTAATTCCAGTCAGAGTCCCAGCAAAGCCATTTTGTGCAACATCAACAAACTGATCCTACAGTTTATATGGAAAGGCAAAAGGCTAGAATAGCCAAGATAACATTGAAAAACAAAAACTGGAGGACTTACACGACCCAAGTTGAAGACATATAATGGAGTGACAGTAATCAATACAGTGTGCTTCTGGCAAGAGAATATAGACACACTGAACAGAGCAGAGAGCCCAGCTGGGGGCCAGGGTTAATGGCACATGCACAGCACACATGCACAGCACACAGGGACTCGGGAGGTGCGCGCGTCTACACTGGGCGATCCGATCTGCTCCGCTGTTGGCTCACGGACCTGGGCGGTACCTCTCTGTGGTGCCCTCAGTCCGGATAGCTTGTCCACTGAGGACTGCAGACTGTGTCCATGAACTCTATCCTCACAGCCTATCCGCTCAAGGGATCCGCCCTGTGCCCAACTGCACAGCTCAGGCGCGCCGAGCAGCTGCACACTAGGGGCAGCTTTTTGCTGGCTCGCTGATGGCCCTATTCCACCTGACCTCAAAAGCCCTCTGCCCTCCTTACCCCTTCCTGCCAACATCTCTCCCTGCTTTGCACCGTACTCTATGTACTGTGCTCTGGAACTGCTTCATATAAAAATGTGATCACAAGGGTGAGGTCCTGAGTTTGATTTCCAGTACCAAAAAAAAAAAAAGATCATACCACATGAGCAAAGCAGGGGAAAGCAGAACAGGGCAGAACAAACTTGGTCCCAGGTTGGTCCACGTGGGGCTCCCCACCTCACCCTTCACTGTCCCTACCGCTACCCCAGCACGTGGAGGTTTTACAACTGCCCCAGCGCCTCTGTGGATTTTCCAAGTGCCCTTCCACCTGCCTAGAAGGCCTGTGTCAAGTCTGTCTGACAAATCCAGATAGTCAAGGGCTACTGTGATGCCTGTGCCTCCCTTCCTAGGTCCTGATAGCAGAAGTATTGAGTTGTTTATTTTCTCCACTAGACTGTGCTATCTCATTTAATTCTTAATGCTTTATGACTGACTCTCATATCCCTATTTTACAGATGGGGAAATGGAGGCCTCATGTGATCTGTGGCTTTTATGTGGCATCAGCGGCCTCCAGGACCTCTACACCCCACAGCCATCCTTTGCCCCATCAACTCACGACCACATTTGAGTTTCAGCACCAATATCAAAGGGAGAAATGCAAAACGGAAAACCCAAGTGGCCTCACCACAGCCAGCAAGTACTCAGTCTCACAAAGCAGGGCATGATTCATTGAAAGCAACAGGAAACAGAGGGATCACAAATTTTGTCATTACAACTGTTCAGAAAAATTATAAAAAGTATCAGGAGCTCAGTGTGGTGGCACACACTGTACTCCCAGGCTACTTGGGAGGCTGAAGCTGGAGGACTGTCAATTTGAGACCAGCCTCAGCAACTCAGTGAGACCCTGTCAAAAAAAAAAAAAAAAATTTAGAAACTACTGCTGGCCAAGAGCCGGGAAAATGGAACCCCGAGTTTGGCATTTGTTTGTTTTAGAAGTTTGATGTTTTATACACTGTTTAGAAAGTATTTTTTTTTTTTTTTTTGTCTTTTTGAGACAGGGTCTCACTATGCAGGTCAGGCTGACCTTGAGCTCACTTTGTAGCCCAGGCTGGCCTCGAACTCGCAACGATCCTCCTGCCTCAGCCTCCTGAGTGCTGGGATTACAGGTGTGCGCCACCACACCTGGTTCTAGAAAGTAATTTAGCTATAATTTTTATTATTAAAGATATACAAATCCATAATGTAGCCATTCTGGAAAATACTTCATCAATCTTCAGAATGATTAAATGCAGGGCTGCCATGTGACCCAGAAATTTCATTTTTGGATACATTCCCTAGACTTTAAAATAGGCATTCAAACAAAAACTTGTCCATGATTATTCACAGCAGCTCTATTCCTGTACATAAGGACCAGCTCTTTGCTAAGAGTTAAAAGAATGGAAACAACCTAGATGTCCATCAGCTGATAAAAGAATAAACAAAATGTGGTGTGTCCGTACAATGAAATATTTTTCTGCCATAAAAGGAATAAAATTCCAAAAAATATCACATCATGGATGAATGTTGAAAGCATTATGCCAAGTCAAAGATGCCAATCAAGAAAACCCACATATTACATGGTTCTGTCTATAGGAAAGGCCAGGAGAGGCAAATCCACAGAACAGGAAGTAGACAGATACTGTTGTCTCCTAGACCAGGGTGTGGGAGGTGGGGGCGACAGGGAGTATCTGACGGTGTGGGCTTTCCTTCTGTTCCAGTGTTAGGCTGCAGTGATGGCTGGACCATCTGTGAATATACTGAAAACACTTTTTCTTTTTTCCTTTGTGGTACCAGGAATTGAACCCAGAGACGCACGTAAGCTACGTATGAACTCTAGTGCTGAGTTACATCCCAAGATCTTTTAATTTTATTTTGAGACAGGATCCAGTAAGTTGTCAAGGATGGCCTTAACTTTGTGATCCTCCAGCCTTAGCCTCCCAAGTAGCTAACTAAGATCAGAACTGTGTGTTACCACATTTCTCCCGAATTGTAGGGTGTATGAGTTGTATGTCAATAAAACTGTTTAAAGAAACACATGACCCTAATCTCCTGAAGTCTTCCTTTATAGAAACAAGCAGGGAATGATGTCCCCAAATAGCCTTGTCTACAACTGTAATACAGGAACATCCTAGTTACCCATTACTGGAGGAACTTTGTTCATGAGGAACTATTATTTGACTATGAAAAATGTACAACAGATCTCCATCCCCTGAACAGACATCAGGTAGACCATGTTTTGTTTTGTTGTCTTCTTGAGACAGGGTTTCACTATGTAGTTCAGGTTGGTTGTGAACTCCGTTTGTAGCCCAGGCTGGCCTTGAACTTGAAGTCATTGTGATCCTTCTGCCTCAGTCTCCCAAATGCTGGGATTACAGGCATATGAAAAATGCCTGACTTTGGCTAGAACATTAAATGACAGAAGTGACAGAATAATGTGTAACTAGCCCTCCTTTCTCTCCTTTTCTTTTAACTGGGTCTCCCCCTATGTAATTCAGACTGGCCTCAAACTCACTATGTAGCCCAGGCTGGCCTCAAACTCATAGGGATCCTCCTGCCTCAGCCTCCCCAGTGCTAAAATTATAGGCATGTGCCACCATGCACAGCTGTTTTAATTAAAAAATTTTTTTGAGATAGGGTTTTAATATGTAGCCCAAGCTGGACTTGAATTCATGCCATGTAGTTTAGGCTGTCCTGGAACTTGTATCCTCCTGCCTCAGCCTTCTGAGGGCTGGAATTACAGCCTTGTACCACCACACCTGGAAATGCTTGCTTTTTTTTTTAAACTTTATAAAAATTATGTAGGAAGCCAGGTATGGTTTTGCACACCTGTAATCCTAGCACTTAGGAGCCTGAGGCAGGAGGATCATGAATTTGAGGCCAGCTTAAGCTATATAATGAGTTCAAGGCCAACCTCAACTACACAGTGAGGCCCTGTCACAAAGGGGGGTAAAAAAAGAAAGCATTAATGTTATTTTCAGCTCCAGATTCATATATGCAAGTAACTACCAAAGCATCTTCTCAGATGTAACAAGAATACCCAACCTCTCCAACAGAACTTGGTGGTCCTCTCAGAGCTGCCTCCATGGTGTCCTGCTTCAGCAATACCGACAGCAGCACCCTCATCTCCTTGCCTGGGCCAGACGTGGAGGTGGCCGCATGTCCTCGCCCTTTGTCTGTGCCCTGTTCCTTCTTGGCCCTGTTCATCACCCAAGCCACCAGTTTCCTTCCTGAATAAATCCACCCCTGCGTTTACTTCTCTGTTGCTACCATCACTGTGCCGGCCCCTCCATCTGCTCTGAAGGGATGGGGTCAGCCCACACCCTCTCCGGAGACGGCAGAGCACACTCCTGACTCAGCTGGCCCTTCTGCTTCTCCTCGCCATTCACTTCTCCACAGCTGCCTACGCTGTCCACCTTTGCTCACCAGCTCTCCTCTCAGTCGCCTCTGCAACTCCTGCTCCCTCCCCAGCCCCTGATATAATGTGCTCCACTCCGTAGATCTCAGCTCCAGTGTCCTGCCTTCAGGAAGCCGCCTTTGGTCTCCCAGACATGGTGAGGGCCCTATTAATAGCTGAAACACTGGAAATGCTGCTGTCCTGCCATTTTTTGTGCCCTTATCTGACTTGCACAATTTACAGCTTAGATCTAGATGTCCCGCCAAAGCCTCGTGTGCTCAGAAGCAGGGTCTTGTGGAAGGTGACTGGATTATGGCCAACTACAGGGGGCTTGGTGCTGAAGGCAGGGCCTGGTCAGAAACGGTGTGTCACTGGGGGTATGGCCTGGAGGACCTCTCTCCCTCGTGGCTCCTCCCTTTTCTACTTCCCAGCCACCACGAGGGGAGCAGCTTTTCCTCTACCACGCCCCTCTGTCATCCTGTCCTGCCTTGGAGCCAGCAGACTGTGGGTTGAGATCTCTACAACATATGAGCTACAATAAACCTTTCCTCCTTTATTTTTATTTTATTTTATTTTATTTTTTTGGTTTTTCTCCGGTACCTTTCCTCCTTTAAATTGTGGGTGTTAGATATTTTGTTCCAGCAAGAAGGAATGTGATTAAGACACACATCTTTCTATACAGACTCTAAATCCAAGAGGCAAGAACCTCTTCCCATTCTGTTCTTGTTACTCCATGTCTGGTACATAGAGACAATCAACAAAACCTTGTTGAGTAAATGCATACACAGTAGCACACTATTTAAGACAACACAGACGCCATTTCCGAAGAGATGGCTGCCCACCTTGTACACTACAAATGGAGTTGACAGGGGTGAGGGAGTCCAGTTCATCCAGTTCCACTGGGCCAGTCAGCTCACAGGAATCAGCACCAGAGGCCACACACAAAAGGGGCTTTTGAAGCAAGAGGACAGTCCGTTCAACACAAATAATCTGGCCTGCCAAAAGAGACAGTTCAGATTAGTGAAGCCCTGAAGAAAAGTGTGAGTTCTGCCAGTAAAGACATCCTCCTTTACCAGCCTCCCCTCAAGCCATGTAGGTGAGAAGGTGAGTGTGTGGGGCTGCCTGCTCCGAAAGCCAGGCCACACGCAGTGCGACGCATGTGCGGAAGTACAGCCCCAGGCCCCAGGGGGCTGGGACGGGAAAGTGCACCAATATGGGATTCAAATTCAGTTTGAAAGGCAATGGGTTAGAGTATGCAAATTTTATCTTAATAACATATAAAAAATAACAGGTAAGACTTTAGTTTGATCCCTAAAAAGAAGGACGCTGACTTAAAGCCTATACATTCAAAATGTTCTGGTTTTTGGTTTGTTTTTTAAAAGGGGCCGCCCAGGCCACGGCTTTAGGTAGTTTTTGCACCGGCACGGGGTGCTGCCAACGAGAACCCCGGAGTACCCGGCGGTGTGTCCACAGGCCTGCCAGCATCGCGCAGATGCCGGCCCTGACCAGGTGCCGTGACAGGGTGAGCAGAAGCCCAAGGCCCAGGTAACATGGACCCCTCCACCCGGTAGGCTGGCTCTGCACTGGGCTTTGTGAAGGTATCAGCAGTGCTGAGCAAAATGGAGGCATCTGGAAGCTCCCAGGGCCGCTGCGTGGGCACCATTCGCCCCAACCAAAGCTCCTGAGAGGAGGCCAGCACACCGTGGTCTCTGACAGCATCTCTGAAGAAGACGCTGTGAGGCGCAGCCACGGTGAGCGCCTGCAGAACTTCCGGGCACAGCACACACGAGGGGGCCACACAGACTGGCAGGGTCTTGGGCAGGTGGGGGCCGCTCCGAGTCTTCGTTTGCAGGCTGATGTCGGTCACAAGCAGCCATATCTCCCTTTGCTCCAAAAGAAGCAGACTCTTCAGCTGCAATTTAAAAGTAAAGGCTACTAACTATTCTTACATTCAACACTGATTTTAAAAAACAATAACCTTAGGAGACTAACATCAACAATTTAAGATATTATTTTGAAAATACTTCAGATACATAGTAGAGTTTGCACGTCTTGGTCACTAACATGGCTGTGCCCGGCCCTGCACTTGTTGAAGGGGTCCTTCCTGGACACAGCCCGCCTTTTGGTGGCAGTGCTCTCCTCGGGCCTGTTCAGGTAGCATTCCTGTTCTTTCCCACTGATCTGACGTTTGTATGCTTACAATGTTATCTCCTCTCTTGTGTACCTGCATTTTCTCTCTGGGTAGCTGCAAGTTTCCAGAGGGTTAGAAACAGATCTCAGTCACCCTCAGACTTTGTACAAGGCCTTGGTATAGAGCAGGTGACACACGTTTGTTGTATCTACAACAGCTTTTGTTTTTCTCCTCTTTGTCTTTCTTCTTTTCTTTTACTATAATCCTTTTATTTTTTCCCTTATCTATAAAAGTTGTAATGCTTTTACAAGTTCAATTAAACTGGGATTCTCCCTCTGTCTTAGATCAGGGCTCAGGATTCAGTAGATTTAAATGGGCCAAGGACAGCCAGTTGGGTGGGGCGTTTGAGTGTTTTGCTAGCTGAGGTCCAATGGAAATGCCGGCACAGATGGGAGGGTCAGGCTGAGGATTCTACATGGCTGGTTAACAGGACTGGGCAGAGAAGATAAACTGCATGGTAGGGAGCTGTGGGCGGGGGTGAAGCGACCCTGTGTGGTTGGGATGTTGGAGTCAGTAATTCTAAAGAAAATGGAGCCAGGTTTTTCACTGTGAGACAGGGAGTTATACATATGCAAGTGGGGAAAGTCGAGTAAATTCTGTGGCAATGGTCTGTGTTGGAGGCACTGGCATGGAATTATGACTTTATCAGGAATAAGGCAAGGGAGTTCACCCTTACCATTCTTGTCAATATAGTACTCCAAACTTCAGCCACAGAAACCAGGCAAGAGAAAGACATAAAAGGTATATAGGGAGGAAAGGAGGACGTCATCTATCTTTATTTGCAGACGACATGATCCTAGACCACTCAAAAATTACACCAAAAGACCCCTACAACTAATAAATAACTTCAGCAACGCAGCAAGATGGAAAATCAGCACACAAAGCCAGTGACACCCTGTACATCAACAGGGAGTCCACTGAGAGGGAAACTATGAAAACAGTCCTGTTTTTAATAGCTTTGAAAAAATGAAATACCAAAAAAAGAAAGAAAGACCTCTATAATGAAAACTGTAGTACTCTGAAAAAAGAGATAGAAGAGGACATCAGAAAATGGATTCATCCCCTATTCCTGAACAGGCAGAACTAATATTATTAAAATAGCCATATTACCAAAAATGACATATAGATTTAATGTAATATCAATCAAAATACCAAAAGCATTCTTCATAGAACTAGAAAAAAATCCTATAAGATATATGTAATCAGAAGACACCCAGAATAGCAAAAGCAACCCTGGGCAACCAGAGCAAAGCAGGAGGCTTCACAAGCCTGCATTTTAAGTACTATGACAAAGCTACAGTGATAAAAATAGCATGGTACTGGCACAAAAACAGACACGTGGATCAAGGGAACAGAACTGAAGATGCAGAAACTACTCTAGGCACATTCAGCCACTGATCTTTGATAGAGGGGCCAAAAACATAAATCTGGAGAACAGATCACCTCTTTAACAAACGGTACTGGGAAAGCTGATCATCTGCATGCAGAAGGTGAATCTAGACCTTTACCTCTCCCATCAATCCCAGTGGATCACTGGCCTAGATATTAAAACAGAAACACTCAAATCTGCTGCAAGGTAAAGCAGGTAAAACTCCTGAAGACACAGGCATGGGCAAAATCTCTCTGAACAGAACCCTTAAGTGGGTAAGAAATAACGCCAAGACTCAACATAAGCTCTGGTCCAGCATAGGAAACAACCAAGAGTGAAGAGAAAACCTACAGAACTGGAAAAAAATCTTGCCAGCTACATCTTGGAGAAAGCAGTAATATCTAGATAAAAAACTAAAAAAATTATGCCCCCCAATAAAAGATCTAATAAAAACTGAGCAATTGAAATGAACAGTACAAATGGCCAATACAATTTCTGGAAAGTACAAACGGCCAATAAGTACATTTTAAAAAACAAGATTCACTATCTTTGGCCACTAGAGAAATACAAATCAAAACAACTCTGAGATTTCATCTTACTCCAGAAAGAAGGGCCATTATTAAGAACTCAGAAACAAACGCTTATGAGGTCTTGGCAAAAAAGGAGGCCTTCTACATTGTTGGTGGGACATAGACTGGTATAATCACTATGGAACAACGTGAAGATTCTTCAGAAAACTAAAAAAAATTTTTTTTGTGTGTGTTTTTGAGACAGGTTTTCACTATGCAGTTCAGACTGGCCTTGAGTTCACTTTGTAGCCCAGGCTGGACTCAAACTCAAAACTTGGAGTGATCCTCCTGCCTCATCCTCCTGAGTTCTGGGATTACAGGTGTGCACCACCACACCCAGATTCAACACTGTGATTTCAGATGTCTGGCCGAAAGTGAGACAGAATAAATAAATGTGTGCTTTTAAAGCCATCTAGTTTTGGGAACTTTACATGGAAGCTCTACGAAATTGATGCAGATACATAGTGCATAGTTCTATTCACATAACAATCATAAAATAACACAATGACACAGATGCAGAACACAGTGGTTGCCAGGGTCAGGGACAGGGAAAGGAATAGATGTGGCCAAAGAGGGGACTTCAAGAGGATCTGTGGTGACAGCAGGGTACACAGAGTGTGTTCATGATCATATGTGTGACAAACTCCACAGAAACACACACACACACACACACACACACACACACACACACACACAGAGTACATGTACAACTGGTGAAACCTGCATCAGCTGTATGGCCCGCACCAGCATCAGTTTCTTGGTTTTGTACTGCGGTTTCTGTGGGTGTGGGGTGGTAGCGTGGATAAGCTAACGGGTAATCCCTGTTTATTTCCTGCAAACTACTGTGAACCTATAATTACTTCAACATAAAAGTAAATTAAAATAATCTCAGAAAAAAGAAAAAATCTCTTTCACTTTCATGACTTAACCACCAGCGTCTGGCACCGGAGAAAAACAAAAAAACAAAACAAAACAAAAAAAAAACCACCAGCGTAATGGAAATACACCCAGATCTTCTCTGGTGACTCAGGTTCCGGCAGTGACTCACAGTGCCATCCTAAAAGTCAGTCCTCCCTGCAGAGCGTGCAGGCAATCGGCCTAGCCACAGGCTGACCCGGGACTCAGCTTGTTTCGCTTCCTCCTGAGGAGGCTGGTTTCTGGTGATTCTGTTTCCCACAAAAGCAGAATGCAGGCTATAAACAGAATTTCAGTGGATTAAGGAATCTATTCCTTTGGGTTCTGGTCCTTGACTAGTTCCTGACCACAGAACCACCAACTCCCAGCTACACACGCCCACCGCACCTGCATGGTGGGAGCCCATCTCTCATATGGGGGGATCAGAGCACACTCCCGAGCCCCCCGAGGCGGGGCTCCTCCATCCAATGAGGTGGACGCCTCAAGGCCTGTCTTCATTTGCCCTGTGCTTCCCTGCACCGAGAATCAAGCTGAGCATGAGACACAGCTTTTCTTACTCTCAGCCTCTGGTCTCAGCTGAGGGCTGCAGGCAGAAGCAAGTGCTGCTCAAGTCTCTGAAGACCACGTTCTATGTGCAGAGTAAGTGGAGCCTGCTCCTGAACGTGCCTCGCCTTGAAGCCTGGAATGTGCTTGGGAGTAACAGGAATGTGCTTGATGCTGAGCGTGTCTTCACACACTGAGCATTCTGCAGATGTGCAGAGGAACATGAAGTCAGCCTCCAGTTTGCCTCAGATTTGAAAATAGGACACATCCTGTGCCCAGTCCCCATCTTCACTGGCCCTGCCATCCTGCCTGCTGAGCTTGGCACTGGGACAGCTCAAAGGCGACCCATGAACAACTCACAGACCTGGGGGTCAGGAAACCACAACCTGTAGCGATCTGGCCTGCTACCCAACTATGTGTGGCCTACAAACTAAGCACGGCCTTTACACTTACTTAAGGCTTTTACAGTCTAAATGGCTGAGAGAAATCACGAGAATATTTTGTAACACATGAACAGTATATGAAATTCAAATTTTAGTGTCTATAAATAAATGGTTTTGAAACAGAGTCCTGCTTATCCATTTATGAGAGACAATATGGCTGCTTTTGCACAGCAAGGTAGAGTTTAATAGCGGCTACAGAAATAATATTCCCTGAGAAGCCTAAAATATTGACTGCCTGGCCCTTTAAAGGAGCAGTTTGCCCATTCCTGATACAGATGAGGATCACACTTGCAATAACAGAATTTTAGTAGTATTTATATATTTGCAACTTATCAGTAATTCAATCAGAAGTTAGGTATATTCTTTTAGTCATCTTGTATCTCTTTCACTGTCTATGGATGATTAGATAAAAGTAAAATAAATGTTCAAAATAGAGATGCCCAACTCTGAATAAATTTGGCGAGGTATGGTATGCACTCTGGGAGACTGAGGCACAAATCTGAGCCCAACCTGCACAAATGGGCAACACAGCAAGACTCTGGCTCCAAAAAAATGTTATAAGTGTTGGGGATGTAACTCGGTGTGAAGGCCCTGGGTTCAATCCTCAGTAATACCACACACACACACACACACTGGCTCCAAAAAAATGTTATAAGTGTTGGGGATGTAACTCGGTGTGAAGGCCCTGGGTTCAATCCTCAGTAATACCACACACACACACACACACACACACACACGCACACGCACACGCATGTGTGTGCGCACTGAAGGAACAAAGGAAAGAAAAAGAAAAAATAACTCAGGATACTTATACACCAAAGAAAGGCTCCCAAACCAGGTAGCTGAACTGTGGCTGTACACAAAGCACATGAATGTTTTAGAGCTTCATATTAAGTGTGTGTGAGAGAAATTGTGTTAGGGTACTTCAGCAACAATAAGAAAGGCCAGGGGAATAGATGTTTCGTCTTGATAACCAGGTATAGGTTTGTTTAAAAAGAGTCCCTGGGGCTACCCAACACAGCGCCTATGTCCGGTCGTGCTGGGTGCTTGGGTGGCCCTGGCCAGGCCCCCTGCCTGGGCTCCAGCTTCCCGGATGGGCAGTTTCCTGCTGTTCTCACCTGCCCGGCCACAGGTGAGACTGCAGCAGCCTGCTAAGGAGCAGGTACCCTAGGCCTTGTCTGCTTCCCTCACACGTCCTAGAGGCACTGCTTAGAGGGCTCCCAGTCTCATCTGCCCTGCAGCAGACCAGCGTACATCAACCACGAGTACATGAGGGCTTAACAAACAGTGGCAAATACTTGTAATTCCAGCAGATCAGAGGCTGAGGCAGGAGGACTGTAAGTTTGAACTTAGCCTGGGCAAGTTTGTGAGCCCTTGCCTCAAATTAAACACTAAAAAAGTGCTGGGGATGTAGCTCAGTTTAAAGGCCCTGGGTTTAACTCCCAGAACCGGGCACTTACCTGTCCCTCTCAGGTAAGGACATTTATGTGCTACTCCTTCAGGAGCTGAGGTCCCACAGAACCTAATCCACATTTTCAGATTGCCAAGGATGTCTCTTCCCTTTGTCTACTTCCAGCTGACCCAACAGCAAGCTCATCTATGCCATGCTGCTACTTCCTAGAGCTGCCCAAGGCCTCCCAGTGACTCCAGGAAGCTCTCAGAGTGCCCTGAAGTGACTGTGCCCAATCCCGAGGCTTCCGTTTTTCCTACATAAATGACGTCCCAGCTTCTTTCTTTCCTTCAACCTGCCTGTCAGAAAAGATCAATTTTTTTCTTAGGGTACTGGAAATTGAACTCAGGGCCTTGCGCTTGCCAGGTAGGACTGTGCGGCTGAGCTACATTCGCAGCTGAAAAGATCAAATATTAAGGTGCCAAGAATCTTGGAGGGCAGAGTTATCTCTGGGTTATTTTATATCTCAGTACTTAGCACAATGGCTGGCAGTCCACACCCATACTGGCATGAATGTACTAGGGCATCAGCGTGGTCATGCTTACCTAGATTTTATAAATGCTTTTCTATTTTGCACTCTTTTCTTTTTTCTTTTTTTGCAGTGGTACTGGGGATTGAACCCAGGGCTTTTGCACTGAGCTATATCCCCAGTCCTTTTTATTTTTTATTTTTGAGACAAGGTCTCATTAATTTCCTAAGTTGCCCATGCTGCGCTCAATCTTGTAAGCCTCCTTTGGCACTCCACTTTTAAACTAGGGGAAGAGGGAGGGCAGGAGGGTGGATTACCTGTGGTCTTTGATAAATCACCCTCGCATAGAAACTGCACCGGGCACCCAGATGGTCAGTCTGGAAAGACATTGAGAATGATTGGTAACCTGAAAGCACATCGTCATGGCAGAGCTACTTGAAGAACTTGTTAGAAAGAAAGATGTCACCTGGAGAATTTCTCCTAAGTAGTGGAGAACTGGAGGCTGATAAAGCTTAGAAACGGAGTCTTCTTCAATGATATCAATATGTTCCAGACTAGGACGAGCTGAGAAGATGTAACAGAAGGCAGGAGGAGGAAGAGGTGTTTCCACCTGTTTAAATTGAAAGCAAAGGCAGAAGGTGATTATGTTGTGAAAGTCTCAAATATACTATCAAAATCTGTTCTTCATATATGCATTGTTTATAGACACATGTTTTCTCTGGAAGGCCATGCAGGACACAGATGAGGTTGTTTACTTCTGGGACCAAGCATAAGAAATTCTGTACTTTTGAATTTATTACCAACTTAGTATTTCAAACTGGGCACAGCGGTGCACGCCTTATCATCCCAGATACTCAAAAGGCTGAGGAAGGAGAATTCCAAGCTCAAGCCCAGCCTGGGAAACTTAGTGCATCCTGTCTCAAAATAAAAATAAATAAATAAATGACATTAAAAGGGGCTGGGATGTAACTTAGTAGTAGAGCACTTGCCTAGCATGTGTGAAGCCCTGGGGTTTAATCCCCAGTCTAAAAAATTAATTGCATTTTAGAAATCCATTCTTCAGAGTATATTGAAAATATATAGAAATTACTTCTTAAAATGGGCATTTTTGATAAGTGCTCTGCTCTCTGCCAGAGGACAGGATCATACATACACTCACTAAAAATTCTGCTACACAGAGAAGGCAGCCTCTTACTTTCAGCTTTAGGAGCTATGACTGTAGCTTCCCAAGCAACCACTCACCAGCCTGCTGGACAAGGCCTGAGATGGGGAGAAGGAAACACCTTTTAATGTTTTGCTGCCTGTGAGCCCCTGTGGTAAACAATTTGAATTGGCAGGAAAATGAAAATTCCTGGCTACTCTGTTCGGCTCACTGGTAACTGATCACTGGTAATTCAGTATTGATTTTATGAGATTGGAAGGGGGTGGGAAAAACACCATGTCTGGTTTGGTATGAGACTAAGGTCCTGACTGTTGCAGAGGTGTTTGCAACAGTAGTTTAAAATTCATCATAAAGCCAGGTATGGTGGCACACACGTGTCATTTTAGCAGCTCTGGAGGCTGAGGGAGGGTTGCAAGTTCGAGGCCAGCCTGGGCAATTTAGCAAGACCTTGTCTCTGAATAAAATTAAAAACCAAAACAAAAAAGAGGGCTGGCAGTGTAGATCAGTGCAAAGGCCCTGGGTTCAATCCCCAGCACCACCAAAACAACAAACAACAACTAAAACAAAAAAACTATAAAGTAACCCGACGAACATGATATGCTGCCCAGCAGAGGAAGGGGCGAGGGTCTGGGCTCTGAGGTGAGACTAGGAGACCCCAAACCCAGTCCTGGCTCATACTCAGATGCTACTACAGAGAAAGGAATGAGCTGCAGTGGGTCTTTGTTGCCCCTGTAGGGACATGGAGTGTACGGGCACTGGTGTGGCTCCAGCACGAGGCAGCACTCGGCCAGGGAGCTCGTCAGTGCTGGGCTTACCTCTCTGCAGGGCTGGCTGTGGCCAGAGACTTTAAGAGGCATCACTGGGGGCCACAGAGTGTCAAGCAGGCTGAATAGCCCTGGTGTCCTAGGACAAGAAAAGATACTGTCAAAGGTATTCGCTACCTCATACTGCCCACCAAGTGCCCACTCAGTGAGCTGGCTGAATGCTTAACAGACCCAAGGCTAGGAATCCACAATTCAAGATAGCTGACGATTCAGATGCGGAAGACAGAAGGCACCCAGACACGCGCAAACCTAGGAAACATAGTTTATTAAATTATGATACATCTGCACAATGAAATATCATCCAATCACCAAAACGGTTATGTAGAAAATGTACTTAGGAACACAGGAATACGGTGAAAAGCAGGCAACAAATTAAAACACCTTTGTGTGTGTGTGTGCAGACCTGTGCACTTACATATAATAAGCCAAAGGAGAAGCAGACATAAAACTATTTTTAGAGGTTATCTGAGGAGGACTTGGAGGTGATATATTTACTTTTTTTCTGGGTTATGTATCTATTGTATTTTTTCCAAAACAGACAAGCAGATGTACCTCAAGGTACATACAATGGGATTATGTCCTGATAAACCCATTGCAAACTGAAAACACTGTATGTTTAAAATGCATTTAATATGGCAACCTACCAAACACTGAACAACATAGCTTAGCAGCACAGTATACTACAAAGTACCAGCTGTTTCCTCTTGCGATCACATGCTGTCTGCAGTCTTTTTTTGTTTGTTTATGTGTTTCAGACAGGGTCTCACTAAATTGTCCAGGCTGGCCTTGAACTCTCAACCCAACTGCCTCAGCCTCCTCAGTGCTGGGATCAGCATCACACTGCTGATCTGTGGTCTTCAAAAAGATCAGAATTTGGAGTATAGTTTCTACTGAATGCACATGGCTTTTGCACCGGCAAATGTCAAAAAATATTAAGTTAAACCATTGTAAGTCAGGGATGATGTTTATAAGAAACGTATTTATTTAAATAGTAATGAAAATTACCTAAAACAGAAATATAGCTGAACCAAAGAAGCACAAACAGTATATGATTTCACTTATCTGGTTTTTCCCTTAGATCTGCCTGTGTGTCTAAGGCAAAGAAAGTTCTGACTTTTACTCAAACCCCTTGTTAATAAGGAGGGAGAACTGTATAGGTTTCTACCTTTATACACTGTGAGATCTTAAGAAAGACACTTAATTCCTAGCCCCTGTATCTTCCTTTCTGTAAAACTGAAAGTAATCAGTACTCAGCTGTTTGTTATCTCAGGTAGGAAAATGAGCATAATGCCCCCTACAAGGGTTCCTATTCTCACACTCGGTGCTTGATGCATCAGCCTTGTGATGTTGCTGCGGTTATTACTATTATTATTGTTAAAGCCATAAACCTTTATTCTGTTTTTGCAAAAACAGTTGTCAAGTTTAAATTAAGACTTTAATCCCACAGTTACTCTATAAAAAAGACAACAATTTAGAGAATGATAAAAGATGAGTGCAAAAAGATTCACTTCTCTGTACAACATAGAAAAAATAACAAGGGAGTGGTAGTGTAACTCAGTGGTAGACAGCTGCCTTGCATGTGTAAGGCGTGAGATTTGATCCATAGGACCACACCTACTACTCACATTACCACCACAACAAAAGAAAAAAACCAAAACAACAAAGACCACTCCCCTTTCCAGACAGTGTCAGAGTAGTCAACAATTGTCCAAAAATTTTAGAGTTGACCTGAAAATGTTCTGTGGAGTCCAATTCATAAAAACAAGATTCTGCAGTCAGTTAGGTTTGCTGTGTGGCATGTGGCTTGGCTAGATGGGCTCTTGCCCATTGCTGGTAGGAATGTAAAATGCCAAGGGCTATGGAAGCTCTGAATAAAGGCACTTTTTTTTTGGTCTTTTTGAGACAAGGTCTTCCTATGCAGTTCAGGCTGACCTTGAGCTCACTTTGTAGCCCAAGCTGGCCTTGACCTCACAACGATCCCCCTGCCTCTGCCTCCTGAGGCTGGGATTACAGGCGTGTGTCACCAGGCCCGGCTTCAATAAAGGTACTTGTAACAACCTGTTAAACAAAACGTTCTTCAGACTGAAACTGTGAAACCCTTTTTGGTGCAATCTCTATCTCCTGAGCGGTAGCATTCTCTTGGAATTCTCTGGGAGAAATACTGTTCTATATACACAACCTTAGAAAGTTCTTTTTGAATTCAGTGATGTTTGAGTACTGATTTAAAGTATGCTACTGGCTAAAGCTGGACAAGTGACACACATACTTTAATTTAGGTTCTTAGATAATGGATAGCTATGTATTAATAAAACATGTAGTATCATAAAACTCAGCTTCTCTACTGTTTTTAAAAAATAGACATGGTTCAGGAGCAGGGTAGGGAGTGGGGGGGATGCCTGTAGTCCCACACTTAGGAGGCTGAGATAAGAGGATTGCTGCAAGTTAGAGGCCAGCCTGGGCTACATGGGGAGACCCTGCCTCAAAAAACAATATCAAAAAAGTTAACTTTTGGCACCAAGTGTATGTTCTCACTATAATTCGCTCCTAACTGTTCACTTTTACACATGATTTCATTTAGTTACAGAAGAAATATATTCTCTTTAAAAATCCATCCCTTTAAAACGTTTAAACAGCAAAGCAACTGTCTGGCAGAGGTATGGCGGTACTAAGCTTGTTTTTTCAAAAGTTAATAAAAGCATTCATTCAAAAATCTTTTAAAATAAATACTTATGGGCTGGGGATATAATTCAGTGGCACAAGCACCTGCCTGGCAAGCACAAGGTGCTGAGTTTGATTCCTGGTACCAAATAAATAAAAAAAATAAATACTTCACTGAAGTAGAGAAAAAGGACACCAAGATAAAGTCATCAAGCTCGTGATATGATAAAAAATGTTGAGGCTGGGGTGTAGCTCAGTGGTAGAGGGCATGCCTGACATGCATGAGGTCCTGGGCTCAGTCCCAGCACTATAGCAAAAGAGATCAATTACACTGCGATGCCAGAATGAATTACTTGGAACATACTTTAAAATTTACAGATAATGTACAATGAATCTGTAACAAAAATTGAGTCACTAAAATATGACAACAAAGCTTACAGATACTCCACAGAAAGTTCCTGCATTAGAAATGAGCAGAGCAGCCGCCTAGGCTGCCCTCCCTCCTGCTCCTCACTGGTGGCTTCTCCAGCGGGCACCGCTCTGCTGGCATGTCACAGGGCAGACTACCTTCCAGATGGTGAAGGTGGAGCAGGTCAAGTTAGCTGGTCGTCTCCAAAGGGAAGGCCACACTTCTCACCACGACCTGTCACAGGTTCCCCTAATCCTCTAAGCTGTCATCTAAAAATCAGTTCCACTGGAAGAGTGGGACGAGGGAGGAGCTGGAAGCAGGTGCAGGGCACGTGGAGAAGGGAGGATGGCAGAGGCACTGCAGGGATCTGAGTTAGCCTGGGGAGTCCTGTGTCCCTGCTCAGGGCTCAGCAGAGGGCTTGAACGTGAGGCCTGAGGACATGCGGCTGACTGGGCAGCAGGAATCACAGGGCGCAGCAGGAACGGGTTTACCACACAAGCTTTCCTCAGCTCACACCCAGTTAACTGAAATGCTTCAGAGCCATAATCCTAACTATAGAGACCCATGCACTTTGTAAATAGGAAGCTATAAAGACATATGCACACAGTAAAATTCTGTTTACCAAACTGTACACTTTAAGTGGTTAAAATCATACATTTTATGTCATGCATATTGTACCACAATAAAAATTTTATTTACCATGAAAAATAAATACCAAGTGATTTGACTAGTGTCTTTAGAGATTGCCAACAATAAATTACAAAGGCAAGGTGCAATAGAAATAAATACCCCAAGTACAAAATCCTTCTGCCTCAGCCTCCCAGAGTGCTGGGATGACAGGTGTGTACAACTACACCGGATCGGAACTGACATCTTCATACAGTGCTGTGCCTTTAACTCCTGATTGTCACATCCCTCTGCACTTACTTAGATTCTGTCTGACTCCTATAATCAGTGTAGTTTGTATTCTTTATGTGGTCTGGTGAATTTATACTTAAGTATTTCATTTTTTGAGCAAGGTAAGTAATATAGCATTTTGAATTTTTCTTTCCAAAAGTTGCTAGTATATAGGAAAATAACTGATTTTTGTATGAATGTACAAGATTTTTAACTAAATTTAAATCTTATACCCTGAAACTTTGCTAAACTCAGATGTAGAAGGGTATTTTTTATTTTATTTTATTTTATTTTATTTTATTTCATTTCATTTTATTTTATTTTAGATTCTTTGGGCTAGGTGTGCTGGTACGGGCCTATAATCCCAGCTACTCATAAGGCTGAGGCAGGACGACTGTAGATTCTGGGAACCTCAGTGAGGCCCTGTCTCAAAACATAAAATAAGCAAAGGGCTGAGAATGTAGCTCAGTGGTAAAGGGTTTGCCTGGCATGTGTTAGATTCTGAGTTCAAACCCCAATAAAAAGCCCAGAAAAAGACTTTGGGGGCTTTCTACATAGATCATAACGTCACCTCTAGGTAGGGACAGTTTGATTTCTTCCTTGCTAATCTGTATGCCTTTCTTGCCCTATTGTGCCTATTGACTGTTAAAAAATTCTGTCAGAACCTAACACTTGCGTTCCCACTAGGAAGCCAGGCCTGGTCGGGGAGACGAACTCTAAGAGAGCAGGCAGGCCAGTGAACACAACAGGGAGCACACGGAGGATGCATGAGAGTGACGATGACGGCAGGACGCTGAACATGAAGGATGAACAAAGGGTGACATTTAAAGGTCAAACTCACATCATAATCTTCCCGTAAATTAATCTAAAATGAGTTTTTTGCCTCTTCTCCCCCCACCCCCACCCCCACTCGTGTGCCCGCTAATGATGAGGTTACACTCCAGAGCTGGGCCAGGCTGACGGGAGCTACGGACCGATGCAGGTCTCCAGAGGAAGCCAAAAGGCAAGCCTGCTGCTCGTCATTTTGTCCATCTTTGCTTGAAACCAAATGGACTGGCTGTGTCAGTGAGGAAAAAAAGGCTTTCGAATACCATTGAGTGACTCAGATTTCAATAACGTGCTAAGGCTAGGACTGTGAAATTTGAAGTAGCTTCTGTTCCTACTTATTTATTTATTGTTTTGTGTTTTGAGTCAGGGTCTTGTTGTGTAGCTCAGGCTGCTCTTGAACTCACAAGACAGCCCTAGGTTGGCCTCAACTCACAATCCTCCAGCCTCAGCCTCCTGAGTTCTGGAACCAACAGGCTCAGCCCCCATATACACTGCTGCAAAAAGTACTTTTAAAAAAAGATAATTTCCTCAGGAAGTAGGCTGATTTACAGCTGCCATAATTTATCTGCCAACAGTCTCTTATATAGCTAGACTCATTTAATCTTAGCCTGTTAGAAAAGTTACTTACAGATGAACTTTCCTTGTGGGAAAAGTAGAAGCCTGAAAATTACCTTTCCAAGGAGAAAGCAAACACAGCCAAAGACTAAAGCTTGGATGCCAAGTTCTTTGACAGTGCCTGTATCTGGGGCCAGGTACCGAGGGGCGCAAAGCGGTGCTCTGTGGAGGCACATGCTCCTATGACTGGCACTATGCGCAGGAATGGATTAGGGAGCCCTTTAAGACTGTTCCTCTCTTCCAGTCTCTAACTTGAGGCCACCACTAAACGTGAACTGTTAGGGACACTCTGAGGCCTCTTCTACAATGGAATTACCATGGTGAACTCCTACCATCTTGTCTCATGAAACTCTGTAGTATCTCTAATGTTTTATTGAAGAATTATTTTCTTATTCTCTTTAATGGTTTGAGCAATCTTTCATTCTTACGTCTGGTAATCAGCAATGTAGTTGAGGACGGCGATGTGTAATGTAACAACCACTGCTGATTCGTATTATTTTGTCTTGAGACTCTGTATCACTTGGAATGTTCTTGCTTTGATTTGTTTATGTTCGTGATACTGGTATGCTGCTACTGTTCTATTTTTGGTTGGTTTGTTTCTCATTTACTACTCTCTTTAAAATAAAAAAAAAGAGGCCCCTTCTAAGAACACACTTTCACTCAGACCCTCCTCCAAGAGATGCAATAAAGATGGGGTACTGCATGATTTGAATCTAATAAAGCCTCCGCAGACTGAGACTTAGGACTCTAATAGAAGTGAGGGTCACTCAGAAAAAAATCCTGTTGACTCACATCCTTCAAGGTTTGGGTGGTCCATCAGCCCACCCCAACAGACTGTCATTCACTTGAGAAGTGCACAAACAGGGTGGGGTGCAAAAAGGACACCTTTCACCTGTAAGGTGCAAGTTCTGAGATCTCTCTGCTGCTTCCCCCATTGCTGTATTCTTCATTTTCTAAGGCTGCCACCATCCCTCCCTGCCCTGTGTCTCTGACTGAGGAGGACAGACGCTTCCGAAGTCTCCAGCCTTTGGTGAGCACGGTGAAGCTTGCAGTGGCTGCAGGACAGCAGCAGCAACAGGGACATGATCTCCCACCGAGGGAGCAGCCCTGAGGGTTAGAAACAGCTCAGCATCTCTGAAAAACACCTTCTGCAGGCTCATCTATGCGCTTGGGTGACTGAAGGCGGTTAATGCCGTGAGGGGCTTTGAGTACCAATTAAAACAGAGCTAAAATGAAACCTGAACATTTCCAACGTTTGTAATAAAAAATAACCATTAACTTCAGACATTTTCTGGTTGATGTTTTAATAATTATCAGATGCTTTTGTTTTTGTTTTTTGTAATACTTGGCTTGGATTGAACTCAGGGCCTTGTGTATGCTAGAAAACACTCTACACTGAGCTACATCCCAAGCCAAATGATCAGATTCTTAAGAGAAAAAACGTACTCCCAAGGTTATAAAGGGTTAAGAATAAGCAAAGAGGGCATTGTTATATGTAGCAACATCGATTTTTTTCTTAGAAAGAAAAAAAATCCACTTTCTTGGCTGATTTTGTTATTTCAGAGATATTCTAGAAGGTCAAAATCTAAGTGAAAAACAAAGGAATAACAAGGGGAGGAGACCAACTTAAAACCATCTCTGGAAAAAGTCCCACAAACTCAGTTCCAATGTCTGAAAGGATGTCAACACATAGATGTTTCTCCTGGAGCTAAAGGGAGCCAAGGGTGCCCTTGGGAAGAGCGGTGCGTGGAGCTGAGGAAGCTGCCTGTGAGCAGAGCACCTGGACGGGGTGCGCCCACCGTGAGTGTGGACGGGAGGAGGCCTGTCCTGGGAAGACAGCACCGCCCTTCCGATGGGCCTGAAGAGGCCACGGGAGCAGAGCGCGCCCAGGGACAGCATCAGTGAGGAATTTTAGAAACATGAAATGGGAACGAACCATATAGTGGCTATTTAAATTTTTAAAAATTATTTTAGTAAAAGATATATTGTCATTGTTTTCCTCCCCAAATACCCCCTTGTATCAAACATAGCATTCTTGCCATTTTATTTTTAAGTCATATTTAAAATTCTTTCTTTTTAGTATAAAAATAATTTATTTTGTCATAAGGAATGGCTTATTTTCCTCACCATTAATTCACAAAGGCAGCAAGTAAAAATACATTTGGTTTCTACCCTCAGATGCACACGGATCTTTTGAGATTTGTGTAAAATTAAAGAAAACAGAAAAGCAGCAACATACCCAATCTCTAAAATAGTCCTTTCGACATTAACTTCTCCAGATTAAGCTCACTGAGCTTCCAAGTTTTAAACTGTGTTCCAAAAGACGAGCAGTGCGCTCAGTAAGTCAGTTGTAGATGCACGTGTGCATGGCTGGTGAGCGGTTCCTCCTTGCTTTGTCAGTGGGCCCACTGGCTTCCAAGCTAGTGGAAGGGTAGCACAGAGCGGACACTCTGGACCCCTCGGTTATAACAGGATGCGTTTCAGGGCCAGAGTCCTGGAAGCACGGCCGCGCCCACCCTTCTCACCGTGGTCGTCTTCGCCTTACTCACTCCTACCCCGTCCTGACAGGTGTCTTGCACTGCTCCTTCTTCCTAGGGAGTCTTTTCCCTGTTCTGCATTTCTTTCCATTGCCAGCCATTCTGCACGTTTCTAGAATGAACAGCAACACGTGATGTCTCCTAATCTGCACCTGCCTCTCACTCACCATCATCTGACCTGCACCGCCACCGCTAAACGTTCCCCAAAAAGGGCCCTGAGGGCTTCTGTGCGAGTAAGTCCGGAAGCTGCTGCACCCTCTCCTCGCAGGCCTGCTGGTGCCGTGCTGCTCTGCACGGTCCACGTGGCTTCTGTGCTCCCTTCCTGCCATGGTCCCCTTTTCTGCTGACCTGTAAGCAGCCCTAGGTCTCCCTACTGAGGCCTTTCTTTCCTGTCTTCCCGGACCACCTCTTTCCCTTTTATGCGGGCTTCCACTGGGCCCTCTACACACTAACACCCCACAGTTTCTCCTCCCCTGTGTGAATCTTTACAAGTCTGGCCCTGTATTTCTTACCAAAGAAAGTCTGACATTTCCACTGGGATGTGCCTCAGTTACTCAGAATTGGCTTTCCACAAAGTTTCTTCCTTGAGCTTTTTTCTTCCCCTGTCTTGGGCCCAAGAGCTCCGAGAGCTCCATCATCTCACAGTTCTGGAGGTGGCAAGTGTCGGGGAGGTCGGCAGGGCGGGGTCCTTCAAGGGGTGCGAGGGAAAATCTGTTCTCTGCCTCTCCCCAAGCTGCTGGTGCTCGGCTGGGTGTCTCTGGCGTTCTTTGGTTTCAGGAGCATCATCCCAGTCTCTGCCTTTGTCTTTTTTTTTCCTTTAGCACTGAGGACTGAACCCAGGGCCTTTACATTAAGCTATCAGCCCTGTATTTATTCTTTAATTTGAGACAGAGTGTTGCTACGTCACTAATTTGCCCAGGCTGGACTTGAACTTCTTTCATTCTTCACTGATGCACAAAACACAGTTCCTGCCACCCTTTGCAGCAGGTCTGGAAGTCATCTCCGTGAGTGCCTCTATGCGCTGTGATAAAAACACCATCAATGCTGCTGAGTCCCGGTCGACAGAAGGGCAGGCTCATAGAAACACTGCGAGTGTCCTCATCCTTTACACACTGGTCCAACACCGTGCGGCTCCTCCTTCCTCTCAAAGCAAAATGCCCACGAACAGGAAATGTTTTGAATAGGCTCAGGACGGTGAGGCAGCCATGACAGCTCAGCTAGACACTCACAAAAGAGGACTTGTCGAACTGCTTCAGAGAGTGGCAAGAATGACGGGATAAGTGTGTTCAAAGGGGAGAGGAGTATTTTGAGGGAGATTAATGGCAATGTAATAAACTTTCAAAAATTTAAACAGTCAACATATTTTTCTACCATATCTTGTACAGACAATAAAGGAAATGGGGTTCCTGCTTAACTGCCATTAGAAACTATGCTAAATTTATATATTTTAACAGAGGTTTTATATTTGTCAGTGTAGCAAATGATCGACGACCGCTAGCCTCATACCACCTGGTGTTATTTACCTTGACCGGTGGATGATAAATGTCATGTGGAAAACCAGTCACTCAGAGTAAGGGCAGCCAAGCGTTCCACAAACCCCAGCCAACTGGAAGAAGGTAAACACGAAATGTATTTCCCTTTGCACACTAAGCCATTAGCAGATATCACTTGCTGGTTTAGCTGTTTTTTTAGTTACTTCAGAGGTCATTTTTTTCTCATCTGATACTGTCTCCTCTTGCTACTCCCAAATCTTTTTTTAAAATTTTATTTTAAAGAGAAAAAATAAAACAAAATTTCAAAACAAGATAATAGGAGTAATGATGGTTAACACATTATGTATTGTTATCTTTAAATTAGTTGCTTAGAGTACAAGATATAGGCATTTAATTGTCCAAATAATATCAGCACAAATCTTTCTTTTCAGTGAATTAAAAGAAATTAGTAGTATAACTACCATATATATGTTTGCGCTTTTTTTGTTGTTTTTTTTTTCCAGTACCAGGAATTGAACTCACGACCTTGCACTTGCCAGGTAGGCACTGTGCTGCTGAGCTAAATCCCCAGCCCCCATTACCATATATATGTATGTTTGCTTTTCCCTTCCTTCTTCTCTCCTTTCTGCCATTACAGTGTCTCTTTCCTTTTGAACAGTTTCTTCCCATTTTACAGTATCTATTGTGCATTTTGGATCTTATTTACTCTTTCAGCTTCTCATACTAGGGAGACAATATGATCTTTACGCACGTGAGTCTGATTTATTTCACTTATGAGTATGGTCTTGAGTTGCATCCATTTACCTATAAAAGTCTCCAGTTTATCATTCTTTATGGCTGACTACTCCCAAATCTTCACAAGGTCATCCAAGACTGCTGGAACCACTTTCTCTTGGGTGTGGATGGAGTGGAATTTGCTCCAGGAGACTTAAAATATAACTATGACTTCAAAAACAGAAATATGAAGACAAGAAGTACCCAAACAGCTTGGTCCACTGACCTAATTCATCCTCAGAGAGCTTAGAATTTTTTTTTTTAACCAAGTATATATTTGGGACATAAAATTTTCTTAAAAATTTTCATGTAAGCTGCTGATTTCTCTGTGCTTATTATTGTGGTAGAACACAGATTTCTGAGGATAATTCATGTGGAAAACGGAATATTTTAGACCAGTGGTTCTCAAAGTGGGGTCTGAAGGTCCTAACTATTTTCTGCTAAGACCTTTTTTTTTTCATTCTCTCATGAGGGCACGGCAGTCTTCCAGAGATTCATATGCATGATTTTACAACAAACTATACTGAGCAGAGTGTAATCCATTGTCTTCTCTTTAACCAGACTTTAAAGGGATATGAAAAAATATAAAACAATGTCACCTTTAAAACTAAATTTTTGTTTTACAAAATATTTTTCCAAGCCAGGAACAATGGCTCATGCCTATCATCCCAGCAGTGAGGAGTCTGAGGCAGAAGGATCATTGCCAGTTTGAGGCCAGCCTGGGCTATATAATGAGACCCTCTCTCAAAAATTTTTTTGTTTTTCATAAAATTATTATTTAAGTTATTGTGTAATCTATTTATTGTAGGACTTTTAGGTAAACTAATAAATGTCACATTTTAAAAAGTTTTAATTTCAATACTTAATTTCTAAATATTGATCAATATAATCCATAGTTTTTTAAAAAGCTGTTTGGGTTGGATATGGTGGTACATGCCTATAATCCCATCACTCTGGAACGTTGAGGCAGGATCACAAGCTCAAGCCCAGCCTAGGCAATTTAGTGAGACTCTGACTCAAAATTTAAAAACCTTTTAAAAAGGGATGGGGATATAGCTCAGTTCAAAAGCCCTGGGTTCAATCCCCAGTACCAAAAACAAACTAACCAACCAACAACGTCTTTGGGCCCTCAAAATTGTTACATGTGGATAACGGGATCCTGAGGAGAATGTGGAAGTGTTCTTTAGACCCTGGTGCTGTTCAAGAATGGCTCTCCTCTGCCCCTCCTTCTGCTTGGACAGGCCGCAAGCTGCCTGTCTTTCCGCACACACTCCACACGCCCCACCATCAGGAGACGAGACCTCAGGCATTTCTCATAGACTGTATTTTAAAATATAATCTCAATGTAGTCAGAGAAATAATGTCCTTCCTAATAGTGCCCCATAAATAGGAACCTTATTTTCAGTTGCAAGAGTAACTTCTCAGTCACTGTAAAATTAGGTCAATGCACGTGGGTTAATTGTAAATAATGCAATACTTCCTCTAAGTCCATTCTTTCCTGTGTCCCAATACTCCACAAGAAAAAAGTACTTTAAGGAGCAGACCCCACTGCTGTGTGGAGAAAGCCCTGCGGTGACTCTGAGGAGGAGTCCTGCGGCCGGGGAGGGAGCTCCCGAGCACCCTGTCTCAGGCTGCAGGGTCACACCCACCCTGGGGGCCTGGCAGCTGCTTCCTGCCCCGGGCCCACTTGAGCGCAGCTCTTGGCACTGCTTGGGTCCGACCTCAAACGTCACAGCAGTGTCAGAGAGAGAAGCAAAGACCAAGTCACTTGGGAGAGACCATCCGTGTAAAAAGTGCTGCTGCCTTTTGTGTGAGGATGAGGTGACAAGAGACAGGGGCCTCCCCTGACATCAGACTGAAGCAGCTACACCCCATTCCACCCACTTGTCGCCAAACCTGTTGCCATCTAGAACCCTTCTGCCTGTTTGTTTTGTGTCCTCCCGAAAACTGTGTCTCCTGAGTGCAGGCGCTGTTGATTCTTTCAGAAAGCCTGACACCCAGGAAGTGCATCCTTCTGGCAAGCAGGAGGACAGCCCCCAGCCTGGCGGCTGCCCTGGCAAGGTGGAGGCCCTCTCCAGCCCCCATCTGGCAGCACAGTGAAGACACATGGTGTCTCAGCAGGGCCGGCACCTACCACACGTCACAAGCGTCCCTTGATGCTTATGTCTGAGAAGTTTTTGTGAGCCCTGATTTCTTTTCTAAAAAACGCATGTCTTCTAGTATGCTTTCTTTCAGGTAATCCCATTTGTTCATTTAATTTATCTAGTACCTATGGTAGCACAATATACAGTTTAGACATAATTAAAAAGAAAGGCCAGATATGGTGGCACACACCTATGATCCCAGCACTTGGGAGGCTGAGGCAGGAGGATCACTGTGAGTTTGAGGCCAGCCTGGGCTACAAAGTGAGTTCAAAGCCAGCCTGAGACCTTGTCTCAAATAAGAAGAAAAAGAAAAGAAAAGAAAAATGCCTATTTCTTTTCATGTCACCCTTGTACAAACAAAAGATAACCTTAAATGAATTAAACAAATTTTTGCTTTGATACTAAAATGAAAGATAGAAAAACAGGAAAATAAAATGCAAGACAGACCTGAGCAAAGAGCCCAGAGGTCACTCACAATTTCATACGAGTTCCAGGCATGGTGGCACAATGCCTGTAATGCCAGCACTTAGGAGAGAGAGACAGAAGGATCACAAATTCAAGGTCAGCCTATGTAGCAAGACCCTGTCTCAAAAAAAAAAAAAACAATTGGTTGGGGCTAATGGAAACCTTCAGACTCTAACAAAATTAGCAGTGATTAAAATGTCCCCTTAGGTTGGTGAGACTATAAAATGAGGTGGTGACTTCAAAAAACAGTTTGGCTGAGATCTAGCAACTCCACTTGCAAGTGTCTGCCCAAGAGAACTGCCAAATGATGTCTACACAGAACCTTGTACACTCACAAGCAGGCCTACTCATGACAGCCAACATGTGTAACAACCCATGTCTACTGACTGATGAATCGATAAATCTATCCATAAAATGAAGTATTATTCAGCCATAAAAAGGAAAGAAATTCTGATATACATTATATCATAGATGAACCTTGAAAATACTGCGCTAACATGAAAGACACTGAACACAAAACGTCATACATCATATGGCTCCATTTACAGAAATGTCCAGAAAAGGTAAATGCATAGAGACGGAAAGCAGAGCAGTGTTTGCTGGAGAATGTGGGATAGACGGTGACTCCTTACGGGTATGAGGTTTCTTTCTGACACAGTTACCATGTTCTCTAATTAGACAATGGTGATGGTTGCCCAACCATGTGAGTATGGTAAAAATGAGCATTTTGCATAGGTGGTAAATTTTATTATATTTAAATTACATCTTAATCTGCTATGTAAAAGGTATCATTGTGTTAGTGGTGTAACTCAGTGGTAGAGTACTTGCCTAGCATGTGCAAGACCTGGGTTTGAACCCCAGCTCTGCCAAAAGAAAAAAAAAAAGTATCATTAAACTAAGACAGAGGTTTTGGTTTCCAGAAAGAAATATCCAACCTTTGTTTTCTTTTGGTACCAGGAATCGAACTCAGGACCTTGTGCTTGCCAGGCAGGCGCCTGTGCCACTGAGCTATATCCCCGGCCTAAGACATCCAACCTTGAACTTAAATGCTTCCAATCTTCAAACTCTCCATTCTGCTTAAGGCTTTTGCTGCGCAGGTTATCTTCCCTGTCCTAACAGCCCCACCCAAACTAACCTCAAAGCTTCCAAAAAACAAAGGGTCGGTGC
Source organism: Chinchilla lanigera (assembly GCF_000276665.1). Classification (NCBI taxonomy): domain Eukaryota; kingdom Metazoa; phylum Chordata; class Mammalia; order Rodentia; family Chinchillidae; genus Chinchilla; species Chinchilla lanigera. Next base: position 7,668,373 of record NW_004955454.1, on the reverse strand, counting down.
TTCTGCAATAAAACAGTCCCGCTGTTACGCTCACTGGAAAGCTACCGAGGACCCATGGGGAGTGCGAGGGTTGAGGAAAGGAGGAGACAAAGGCCCGGGGGGAGTGAGATGATCATCCATGCCTTTCGTCTGAAATGGCCGCTCTTCCTTTCCTGAGCCAAAACAGCCAAGCGATGGGACACCCCTCCACACATGTGTTCCCACGCCCCAGTGAGGCACAGGGGCTGCTGCTGGCACCAGCTCCACTAGGCCAGCCATGGGAGTGAGGCTGTGGTAGTGGACAGGCCAGCCCTGCCCCATGGCTCTTTGGAGGACACAGGCTGCATATACGCAAAGCCAGTGCCTTGTGGGTGCTAAGGAGAGCACGGTTTAGGAGAGGAGAGTAATATGTCATTCCACCTTGAGCTTCCGCGAGCATCTATGTAAGGATGCAGCCAGCTTCCAGAACAGGCTGTCCTGATGGATGAGTGGATTAAACCTTTAAACCTTCTACTGTGATGCTGGAAGACAGTATAAATGGCTGGAATATAGACTCCACTGCAGTGTTCAGTAATAATGCTGCAATGGGGATGGTGACAGCAGCGATTCTCATTGAGAGCACATCATCTGCTGGGCCCTGATTTCAGAGCCTGGCCCATCCCCAAGGGCCAGCAGTCAGATCAGGCTTTTGACTCCACAGTATCCTATGAATATCTTACAGACGTGAGGAATTACTATACAGTTCTCAAAGCTAGTTCACAGAATTCCAGGAAGAATTTTTCAAGTTGAAGTTTTTTGGAGAAAACAAAAAAGGAAATTAAAAACATGAAATTCATACTTTGCACTGTTCCTTTGAATAGTGTTTCCATTTGTAAAATTATATAAATCTGTAATTCTGGGATGCTTGACATTTTACAGGACATCTGCTAGTTACATAAAAAATGTTCTTTCTAATATCGACTCGACTCAAGATTTGGGATATAAAATTATCAAGTAGTATAACTTTGTAAAAAGCAAGTTCTCCACGTTCCTTTGTACCCCACCAGGCAAACTCTCTCCATGTGCATACACTCTCAGTGGCACAGCCTGTGAAGAATTCCAGTGATGTGTTGTCTCCTGAAACTGCACATGGTCCTTGCTCTCTATGTCTCAGGCGGAACTCACTATCTCAAAAGTGTCCCATGATCCAGTTGCTGGAGGCAAGAGCACCCACACTTCCACACAAAATCTGTCAGCCTGTATCTCTTGACACATACATTTTACCAAAAATTATTATATGTATGTTATGATATTTGAAGAAAATTTGCTTTCTTACAATTCATTATCATGAATTTACATAGCAAGTAGCCTCCTTTCACACATTCTTTGAGAGACTAAGCCTGTGAGTCCTACTGAAATAATTTACATGAGCAAATCAAATAATGAGGAAAACAACAAAACATCCTTCACCAATAGCTTTACCACCCGAGATCAAACCCTGGGCCTTGCCCATGCTACGTATGCGCTCTACCACTGAACTACACCCCCAGCTCCAGCTTAATGTGCGCAACCTCAAGGAAACGAGAGGAAGGAGCCGAGAACCTTTCCCACCGGCCCCCTGGGTGGGAAGTACATGCATGTCCAGCCTGAAGCTGGTGTCTCTGAGGAGGTTTTCCTCAGAGTTCTCATGACTCCTAACCCTCGCCTCCATCAGGGGGAGTCACAAAAAGGAAGGGGAGTGGCTTCTCTCACAGGCAAGCATTTGATTCCTGCATTCCACTACGACCCCACAGAACCCAGTGCAATGAAACTAGACTATGCATCAGGCTGCCGTAATACAGGGGAACGCACTTTGGAGCCATTCCAGAGTGGGTCTGAACCTTAGTTTCTCACTTTCTAGTTGTATGGTGTAGGGTAAAATATTTACTCTAGGGGAGCTTTAAGATCTTCATCTCTGAAACGGATGAAATAATACCTGCTCTGAGGTTATTTTGAGGATCACATATAATACAAATAGTACATGGGAGGTCTTATTACTTTTAATATCCACTTGACTTCTTTTTAAAATTTAATTTGATTTTGAAGCTGGGGGTCGTGGCATATGCCTGTAATTCCAGTATTCTGGAGGCTGAGGCAAGACTGCTGTGAGTTTGAGGCCTGTCTCGTCTACTTAGTGAGCTTAAGACCAGTCTGAACTATATAGCAAGATCTTGTCTCAAACACGAGCAAACAAAAAAACAAACAAAAAAAATGAGACAGGGTCTTGCTAAGCTGCCTAGACTGGCCTCTAATTTCCGATCCTGTGATTCTCCTGCCTGGATTTCCCAAGTAGCTAGGATTACAGGTGTCCACCACTGTGTGTGGCTCCCCACTTGACTTCTTTTGCACTTCACTATTTCTCTGGGGCAAGAGCGACTCTCATCTGACCTGTAAGAGGGTTATCTGGTGCAGGGCAAGGAGACACAGCCACTTTCCAATCTGCTAGCTAACCAGGACTCCACATGGGAGAGCTCTAGATTCAGCTAGTCCTTTCAAAGGCTGTTTATGACATTCCTGTCTATGACCATGAAAATATGCTCCCCCTCTAGGGATGCTATCTTAAAGAAAAATACCATTCATGACCTCATGGTATGCAAAGATTTCTTAAACAAGTATAAAAACAAAATATTAATCATAAAGGAGAAGATTAATGAATTTGATAAATTGGTTCTTCTGCTAAGAGAACAAAAAGACAAACCACTTATAACATATAATCCACACGTAAGGAATGAAGGACTCATATTTAGGTGATATAAAGCTCTTATATTAAAAACTCCATATATAAATAAGGTACAAAATAAAAGACAAAAAGAGAGAGGAAAGTTATTATACCACAGCATGGAAAATGTATCTAAAAGTGTACCTTGATTTGGTATAACTGTCTTATATGTTTTATGTTTTTTGGTTTGTTAGCCAGTTGTTAATCTATACATATGATAATTAACTGTATATGGACTTATAAGATAAATAAAATGAATCTGATGCTGGCAAAAAAGGGAGGGGTGGAGGGAAGGGGAAAAAAGAATTGAGATGTGTTGTATACATGCAGCAAGTCCCTACAATGAATGTGATCATGTACTATAAACATGTACTAATAAAAAAGGTATAGTCAAAGATATGTAGAGCTCAATATACTGAAAAAAATAAGCAAAAGACTTGAACTGACTTCACCAAAGAGGAAATATAAATGGCCAACATGCAGCAAAACTTCCTTGACTTCTTTAGAATCAGGAACTGCATTAGAGACTGAAAAAAATGCAAAATCCAGAAAAAACTGAAGATATAAGACATCTGAATATGTCAACCAATGGAAAGAAAGCAGATCAGCAGGATCCCTCTGAATGCTAACAGGCAGTGACCGGAAAGAGAATCTGCAATTATTACTGAAGGTGAAGACACCGCTCCACCATGGCACACCTGTGCTCTGAAGGACACACAGGGGCTCATGCACTGCTAGTAGTGACCACAAATGTCTAAACCGCATGGATCAACAGACTGTGGTCATGCATACAACAAAAATGAATGAGCCAGAGCCACCTACAGTAGATGGATAACCCTTACAAAGTTTAGTAAAATAAATAGCAACAACACACACTTGCTCATACAGGTAAGCAGTCCCCATGGCTGGGATGCTCTTGCGTACAACCAGCCAGAGGCACTTCCGTAGGTCAAAGAAGCAAAATCCAAACACACACGATGCCACCTCTATAAATTTAAAAAGCAGGCAAACCTAAACATATTTTTAAGGACATGCACAAAGTGGTGAAACTATACACATGGAAGAACTCTCAAGACTGCAAAGATCTTGAGGATGCGGCAGGAGGAGTGGGAGTCCTAGGAGCAGCATACAGTGGGTGACTTCTGGATACTGGGCACATTTTTTCCCCTTGAATTTGGTGGTAGTTTAATGGGTATGCTTCATTTATTCATTTATTATTTCTAATACTCTACCGTTCTTAACTCATATTTTCAATACTGAGGATTTAACTAAACTGGAAAAAATACCTAACTAAACCCAAAGCCTACAGTTTAATTATTTACTACAGATCTGATACTCTTCTTGCTTACTCAGAACCATGGTAGTATAGATGGCTTACAGCTCTTTTAACAAAAATGACAGAGAACAGCCAGGTGCTGCAACCCACACACGTGTAATCTCAGCCCTTAGGAGGCTGAAGCAGGAGGACTGAAAGTTTGAAGTCAGGCTGGGTCACATCACGAGCTCAAGACCGCCTGAACTACATAGTGAAACTCAATAATAAAACAACAACAAAACCCCCAACAATGGAAAACATCAAGAACCTAAACTCAACATTACCGACTGGAGTCATCAGATTTCCTTCTTGTGGGCCAGGGATTGTAACTATAAAACAAATCGGAAATTTACAGAAACGAATTCTTCTAAAACTGGAAGCAATTAAATGTCAGCTGTAGTATTAAAAACACAGGCTTTGGAATTTGATGGACTTGGCTTGAGGCCCAGCTTACAAAATAGAACCAAATTACTTAACATCAGCGAGTTTAAGGTCTTTATCTAAAAAATAAATACCATTACTTAATTTGCCAGATAGTTTGAGGGTTAAGTAAAAAGTGACTCTAATAATGCTCAAATTCTCTTTTCAACTTTCAGCAGCTCCTACTATTAACAGAGAGGTAGTCTGTTGGTAACACAAAGATTTAAGAGTATTCTATCTAAAATAAAAATCTGTAAGATTCTCCAAATTTGAGAAGACAGCTAGTAAAAACATATTTAAATATTTGGCTGGGCATATTGGTGCATGCCTATAATCCCAGCTATTAGAGGCTGAAGCAGGAGGATCTCAATTTCTAGGCAGTGTGGGGAATTTAGCAAGGCCCTGTCCAAAAATTTTAAAAAAAGGCCTGAGCGTACAGTTCAATGTGAAGGCCCTGAGTTCAAACTCCAGCACCACCAAAACGAAAACAAATTCATATTTGAGATTAACAAAAGAATACAGTAGCAGGCTTCTGAATCATATTGTTTGCCAGTGTCCACGCGATAATAGCTACAGGGGAGGGGGCTTGGGAGGACAAGACTACACTGAATATATACAGTGTTTGTATCAGCAATTAATCCTCCACAGTTGCTTTCAAAGTATGTTGCTAGAGTCCTAAGGATCTGGGTGGGAGGCTCTAGTGGCCTGGCCCATCTACCTGCCAGTTTCAAACAGAACAAACAACTCCACAGGCAATGTTGTAACATCGAGCTTCCTCTTTAGATTCCTATTTTAAAAAAGAATCTGAAAGTTTTAAAACTACTGACCTCCTACTGGTATAATTATGGTTTTTGTAGAAAGTAGTACTGTGTGAGGGTGCCATGGGGGTTAGGGTTTCTAAAAGAAGGATTGAATGCAAATTTTAAAAACCTCCCAATTTACTCATTCATCCCTCTCCCTCTCCCTCTCCCTCTCCCTCTCCCTCTCTCTCATTTTTTCAGACAAGGTTTCACTGCAGAATTCAGGCTGCCTCAGCTTCCTGAGTGCTGGGATTACAGAGATGTGCCACCATGCCTGGCTAATTCACTGACCTCTAAACTTACTGTGCTGTGAAGTAAATTAACTAGTGAAATTATACACCTAGAGGGATAGGTTTACTTGTTTTTAATTTAATGTCTTTGTTCAACTGATCTTTCTGGTTTCTTTTATCCTCATTTTAATGAAATCCTTCTGTATGCTTAATTCCACTTGCTTCATTATCTATTTTCCCCCATTATCATCAGATAATTAATGAAGCCTAAAAATTTCCAACTGGATTTATTTTCTTCCTTGGGAAAAAAAAAGAACACTTTCAAACTTAATCATTCTTCTAAATTACTCTTGTTTTTCCTTTCTCATTTTGTTGGTGAAAACATGACAATACAGTCTTGGACTGATGCTGTCTAGATTTCTACTCTCAATTCCTTTGAAATGAGGAAAAAAAGACATGTGTATGTTCTCTCATTCAGTTATAACGGCTTTGGGGAGTAGACGTGATTCATCCTGACCTATCAGTGAAGGGGTGAATACCACTCAGCAGCAAACGCAGCACCAGATGTGTGTACCCAGATACCGCAGGTCTGGGCCAGGACTGTACTGGCGCTGGGTCACAGCTGCCTCTGCTCAGGGACCAGGGACACTTCTGGAAGTTTTCTTTTTTTTTTAGCCAGAAAGTCCTTTTGTATAAACTTGGCCCACACAGTCAAGTCATCCAGAACTTGTTTGATCCTACTTCGTCCCTTGCTTACATGGGGGTAGGTAGCGGGATGAGGAGGAAAAGCAAAGGCACTTGGAGAATACTACTGAAATTTGTTTGTTATGACCATGACTTTTTTTTAAGTTTGTTTTGTTCAGATTTCTTCATTTGTTAACCACTTTTTTTGGAGACAGGATCTTGCTATGAGGTATGACAGAAAAATACAGTCAATACTGAAATTTAAAAATTACTACAGTAAGAAACATTGCCATTAACCCCCTTAAAATACTCTCCCTAGAATCACTGGTCTGGCCACTTTCCCAAGTCCTCCTCCGTGAGTGTCTTTAGTTGTGCCGTTGCGGCTGCCTTAGCGTCCTGAAGTGGTTCAAAGCATTTACCTTTCATGCTCGTTTTGACTTTGGGTAAAAGTCAGAAGCCACATGGTGCCAGATCCAGTGAACACAGTGGATGAGAACACACCATGTTTTCACCAGCCTGCCTCTCCTTTGCATGTCATCCAACAGCAGCATTCACTGCATTTTTGATCACACTTGTAAAGACACTTACAGACAGAACTTCCAGAACTGCTTCAGAAAGTGGCCAGAATGATGGGATGAATCTGTTCAAAGCAAGACGGACTACAGACAACGTGTCTTTTACTGTAGTAACCTTAAAACTAGACACCCACCGTATGTTTTGATCACCCCTTATACTCCAGGCTGGCCTTGGACTCGCTATACAGCCCAGGGTGTCCTTGAACTCTTCAGCCTCTTGCCTGAGCCTCTCAAGTGCTGGAATTTTTTCAGCACATGTGTTTGTCACCAGGCCCAGCACATTAATCAGATTTTTACTAAACACTGTGCTGGTACAGAGGACACAAACTAAAACAACGCTTGGTCTTTTAGATCTATTTCGGTCAAAAGACAAGGGGAAAACGAGCCCATGGGAGGGAGAGCAAGTTTATTTTGTCTCTATGCCTTCCCATGAGCCTCTGCCTAGAAATTTGAAGAGCTTGTCATTTTCTCCCAAAGGCTGTCCCTTGGTGAAGCCTCCATTAGTAACCAAAGCAGGTTGGGGAAAACCACCTACAGAGCAAGACTTGTTACCCTGCTGCCCTCTAGAGCAGGGCGCTTTGAGGACCAGAGCTGTGTCGTCCATGTGGCCCTGAGGAGGTGCTGCTTCGTGAAAGACTGAGGTCAGCTCAGAACTTCCTCACCTAATCAGCAGTAATGTGCTTTTATTTCTGTTGAACAGAAGCAAGCGCAGTGGAAAGGTTTTAGACACCTTCTACTTTGGTAGTGGAAAGAAAGGTGTTGGGGCAGTAGTGCTGGCAATGGTTAACTGTGTATTGTTCCAATAGTCTTTCAGGTGGTTTGAGGTTCTCAGTCATCTTCCTTCCTGGGATCTCGCCTTGCTATAGTTTGTTGTTTTCCCTCTGTATGCTTTAATCAGTGTCTTGATAACGAAAGCAGATTGGAGTAGGTATAAGATCAGTTTTCTTATCTTCATGCACTTTTATTGCAAGATAGAGGTGATAAGTAATTTAGAGGGTTGATCATTTATATTATAATTATTGTTATTGTTTTTGAGATGAGGTCTCCCTATGAAGTTCAGGCTGTCCTTGAACTCACTAGGTAGTCCAGGCTGGCCCATCAAATTCACTCATAGTGATCCTCTTGCCTCAGCCTCCTGATTCTAGGATTATAGGTTGGGCTATCATGCCCAACAGGGTGCTCATTTTAGGAAACAAATTCATGCATTTATTTCCCCAACACAACCTTAAGTCCAAGGTTAATAATAACCGTCATTTCCAGGCTGGGGATGTAGTCCAGCAGTAGAGCACCTTCTTAACACTGAGTTCAATCTCCACGATCCTCTTATCACCCAAATTAGCATTTGCTTTGTGAGCCCCTATGCCCTATGTCGTGACTTTTTTGATATTTGCAGAACTGTGCCCAGAAGTTTCACTTAGAAACTAGTCTTTTCCAAATGGACTTATGAAACATTTATAGTCCTTTTCATTAATTCAGTATAAGCATTTTCTAGATAATGGGTTTTCTTTTTTTTTTCTTTTAAATTGAGTTAAATTCATAAGATAAAGTTAACCATTTTAGCAGGGTGAGGTGGTCATGCTGTAATCCCAGCACTGGAAGGCTGAGACAGGAGAATCACAAGTTGGAGTCCAGCCTGGGCAACTTGGTGATTCAGTGACAGCTTCTATTAAGATAAAATATAAAAGAGGACCAGGGATTGTGTAACTCGGTATGAAGGCCCGAGGCTCAGTCCCTAGTACACAACAAGCAAGTAAGCAAACAAACACACAATCCGCACACCATTTCAGAGCACACAGTTCAATGGCATTTACTACATTCACAGTGTAGTACCACATCACTTCTGTTTGGTTCCAGCGTTTGTATTACTCCCAAAGTAGACCCCATTCCTGGTCCCCCCGGCATTGGCAACCTCTGGTCTGCTAGAGAGACCCGCAGGGATTTAGCTGTTACGGACGTTTCATGCAGTCAGACAGCCCAAGACCTGTGGCGCCCAGCCTCTTTCACTCACCGCAGTGCCAAGGTCCCCCAAACGGTGCACGCTCCTGTGACTTCGTTTTGGATTTAACAAAACCCTTTTTATGGCTACTTCCTGTCTCCTTTTGAGGAGGCTGCCTTCCTTTACTTTTGATTCTCTTTCTGTGTTTGGAGATGTGTTGGTAACAATGACTAGTTTGGCTTGACTGTGTCCCTTTGAATTTTCTCACTGGCACTCTGCCCTGTACTCTTCTGCCTGCGGGGGATAACCCCCACTCCCTTTCTTAAACCACTGAGAATTCACGGCTGCTTAGTAGCTGATGGAAACAAAGAAACTAAACTTTGGGGTATGATATGATATAGCTCAGGTTACTATATTTCTACTCTATTTCTTATCCTAGTGAGAAAATAGACAAAGATTAAATTTTTCAAATTTTCTTGATTATCCTTTTTAATTTTTAGATAAATCAGGAGTTACATGGATTGATATTGCGCCAGGGCCACAATCTAGGTCTCCTGATTCCAAGTTTAAAACAGAACATCCCTGCACCCCCAAATCAGAGAACACTATGGCAGCAAAAGAAAGGGACTGTGGACTCCACAAACACACAAGAAAAGGGGCTGGGGGTATAGCTCAGCAGCTTAAGCGCTTGCCTGGCAAGCCTGAGGTCATGAGTTCGATTCCTCATACAAAAAAACCAAAAAAACAACAAAAACAAAAACCCACAAAAAAAAGTGACACAAGAAAGTACGTAGGAAATAATGTCAAAAGAACAGTATATCAGAACACAAAACAACACATACACAATGTGAATAGCTAAGAAAAGTAAATGCCCAAATATTGATTTTCCAAAGAGGGGATAAATACTGAAAACAATTGTTTATGTGACCTCTTATCTACCATTTTACTGTTATGCTTCTCTGTACAACTAGTAAATAAAGACCCCAAATATCCTACTCCTGTAAGATAATAATAAAAAGATTTAATTTTCCCAGGTGTGGTGGTACATGCCTGTAGCGCAATCCCAGGACTCTCAGAGGCTCAGGCAGGAAGATCACAAGTTCAAACCCAGCTTGGGCAACTTAGGGACTTACAGAGATCCTGTCTTAAAATAAGAAATACCCCACCCCAGAAGATCTAATTTAGTAGAAGTACTAGTAGGAAGGAATATTTGGCAAAAAGAAAAAAAAAAACAAACAAACCTACAGGGAAAATATGAAATGCACTTCTCCACTGGCGAAGGGCTTTGCATTGCAGAGCACTGCTCTGAAGGACATGCCTACTTCTGCCTCTCTCAGCCTCTCTGGTGTTGTGCCTCAGGACTTTCTCTTAAGTGACACTTCAGTCTCCTTCTAGAAACTTGGATGAAACCACCAGGGCATCATCATCATTTTTAAAATCTTGAAAGAATTTTCCTTTCCCTGGTACTGAAGACTGAACCCAGAGACTTTACACTGAGCTGGATCCCCAGCCCTTCTCATTTTTTAATTTTGGAACAGAATTTTACTAAATTGTTAGGTTGCCAGGCATGCCTCAAATTTGCAATCCTCCTGCCTCAGCTTCCCAGAATGCTGAGAACAGAGGTATGTACCACCACACTAGGCTCAAAGATTTCTTAAGACTGTGCCTTAAAGCAAGCCTTCTAAACACAATTAGCAAAGAGATTCTGGACCTCAAATGCAAAGGGAAGTGTGTGGCTCTTGAACAAGGTGGCCTTTTTGAAGACAGAAAATCAAAGGAAGGAAATTACTGCTGACGTTTCTTACTCTGCATACAGCCTATGAAAGCAGCACCTGAAATGTCCGTATGATGCTGCACAGACTCAGGCTGAGCGATTCCATGCATCCAGTTCCCAGGCATAGGTGATGGACTTCACAGGGGGCTGAACGCCCAGCTTCTTGGCCGCCTCTGTCCAGGACCACCTGGGCCAGCTGTGAACCGGGCCAGTCACCTCCTCTTTATATCAGGCCTTCCTCAGTAACACAAGGGAACAGAGCCCCTTCTTCCTTCACTGACTTTTGTGGTGATTAAAAAGGACAAGTAAATGCAAGCACATGCGTAACTTTTCCCTGAGAAACTTTTTTCCTGAGGAAAATGAATAGTCCCACATTCTTGATAAGGTACAGTACCTCAGAACGAGCCTCCCTTCCTTCCTCTTGGACTCAGTGGGGAGACTGCGGGGCTGCATCCCGAGGTACACAGCTATTGTAGTAGTTAATTCACACTGGGTCTTACGATCAACCACGGCTAGAATTGTGCTCCAGTAATTATTTTTGTGAAGTATAAACACATACATTCTGATCTTGTTGAGGAAAATCCTAAGACGAACTCAAGAAAATATCCATCCCATGAATACTTCTTGTAGTGCGTGCCAGGAACTCTGCCACACACAGAAAACACGATGGTGGAAGAGCACCCGCTGTCAGGGAGCCTTACCAACCACGACAGCGAGGCATCCAGCCCACGTTTATGTTAAGATACACCTCTTTGGTGGGACACAGGTCAGCAGGCATCCCTCGCAGTCCCAGGCACAGGCACTGGAGCGAGCTGCACTCTGACCAGCACGGCTCAGGCACTGAAGAAGAGGCACGGCCCAGTGGTAACTACACCGGAGCCCAAGGAGGGAGAGCCCAGGGAAGGCCCGGTGCCCCTGATGAGGAAGTGGGAGTGGAGCTTCATTGAGACCCAGCAAACAGGTGCAGAGGCTGAGGACGGGGCTGGGAGTTCCTGGGGTTCTTAAATATACTAACTACGGGATTGGTTAGTTTTTGAGAATTTGACTAAACTTGGCTTCTGGTGTAATTATTAGCACTTAATTTATTACATTAAAAGGAAAGCTGGTACCAGGTATAACGGTGCATATCTGTAATCCCAGCTACTTGGGAGGCCGATGCAGGAGGATCAAAAGTTTGTAGTCAGCCTGGGTGACTGAGTGAGACCTGGGGATGTAGTTCAGTGCTCCCTGGGTTCAACCCCCAGAACTGAAAGAAAAAGGTCTTAACTGGCTCATTCTCCAAAATGTACCTCATCCCCTCACAGTCCCCTGGCCTCTTACCCTCCCATTAAAGCTGCCCAGGGAAGCAGCCTCTCCATATCATTTGGGGAGTGGGGCACGAGACAGGGTCTTGTTACACAGCCCAGGCTGGCCTTGAACTTTTGGTTCTCCTGCTTATGACAAACCTCCACGTGTGGCTCTGCATTTGTTCTGCTCTCTAAGGAGAATAAAGTGGCTGTTTAGTGGGAGCTGTCCTTTCTCCTTGCTTCCTGATAGTCTTTGGCCCCAGGCCTTTCCTGTTCTCTCCAGGCTTCCGAAACCTTATCCCACCCCACCAGCGGCCCTTCCAGGTGGCCGCCCTCCGGCCCTGGCCCCTGTCGTTTGCCAGTTGGTGCCCAGAACCATCAGCTGTCTCTGAGTCTCCTCCGACTCCAGGCGAGCCCTTGAGTGTCGGAAGGAAGGGGCTGTTTCTTGGCACCTGCTCTGGTTCCTAACAGAGCTCTGTGTCTACCAGGAGCGCGAAATGAGTTAGGAACTGGTTCTTTATTCCCCTTCCCTCGGTGGGTTTCCGAGCTTGCAGTTCTCCCCAAACTCATGGTGACTCTAATTCTCTGGAATCAATGTAAAATCTCTTAAGTCAGGATTTAAGGCTTTTACCTAACTCTCTACTTCAGTCTGTTCTGCACTGGGATACATCCCCCAAAGCTAGCATAGCACAGAGCTGAGTGCAACAGTAACTAGCCAGGGGCACAGCACGAAGAGGCACTAAATAATATTTACTAATAAATGACTGAATTATCTTTTCAATAAATCTTATTTCCCCTTTTATATGTATCTGTTAATCTCACTTTTGTGTATTCATAGATAACATCTTGTAACATGTTACCAATTTGAGGACACTTTCCTCCTGTCAGATCAAGAAGTTTAATTCTTCTTTCTTGAAACCTTCTGAATCAGTCAGTAAGATATCTAATCAGTTCTATCATCAACTGCTCTTCTACTTGCGCATGTCCTGTTTTTGATTCAAAGGGACACAATGCAAGTTCAAAGACCATGTCAATGGTTTCCTTTGTCACCCTCAGTACTGTATACCCTGAATACTAAGTCCTCTTTATTCTTGGTACTAGAAATTGAACCCAGGGCTTTCCCACTGAGCTGCACCTTCAGCCCTTTTTATGTTGAGACAAGGTCTCACTAAAAGTTACTGAACTGTCCAGGGTGAATTCAAACTTGTGATCTTCCTGCCTCAGCCTTCCAGAGTCCTAGTCCTGGCCCTAACTGAATCCTCTTAATAATATCTTCTCTAGTATATTACTCTAAAGAGCCCCTCAAGAGGCCTATATAAAAGAGCACCCATAAATTAGTAATATGTTTTATACTCAGAGATCAGTGATCCTTGTTTTAACAAGTTAGGAAAGAAATATTGGAAAGAACTTTTTAACTGAATGAGCCCTAACCCTCCACCAAATAAAAGAATTTGTTAACTATTATTTCTGTATCAACTATGGGTTAACTAATTTCAGAATCTTTTTCTTTTGCTCAGGATGGCCCTAACATAAGATAAAGACATATAGCAAACGGCAACAAAGTTCATGTACAGAACATGACACCAAAAGCACCAAAAGACTGCTCTTCTCTACCAAACAGCTGCACAGGGCACCGGAAGAACAAAGACCAGGGCACTCATCTTGGCAGACGGCCCCTGGAAAAGCAGCAGTGGGCATCCTGGAGAGAAAGGAAGCACAGACAAAGCCTGTGTTCCGCAGCAAGCATGCCTTGTGAGTGAGTTTCAAAACTTTTAGTTTTTAAACTTAAATTGTGCTACTTTTCTAGCTGTCTGAAAGTCAGTACAGACACTCAAATCCTTCACATTTCAGAGACAAACAGCAGCTATCTCGGCTATCTTTCTGTAAGCCTCCTGGCCGCAGGAGGTGGCTCGGTGCTCCATGCGCACCACCTTTACCTGCCTGCACAGCCCTACAGCCAGCACTCTCCTGCCCCGCGGCACCCAGACAGCAGGAGGGATGTGATGATCTGTCCTTAGAACAGCAGACCCAATGAAATCTGGTAGGTTAGATCGGAAAGACTTCGCCCAAACACACAACTGTCTTCCACCGTAAAAAGTTATTTCATTTTTCCCTTTTTTAAAGAGAGCAAGTCTTATTATGTTGTCCAGGCTGGCCTTAAACTCCTGGGACTACAAGTGGACACAAAAATGTTATTTTCAGCCAGGCCAGGTGGTGCAGGCAGGAAGATGGAAAGCTCAGGCAAGGCTGTGAGACCCTGTCTCCAAACACACACTCAAAAAAGTGTGGGATGTAGCCCAGGGTAAAGGCCCTGGGTTCAGTACCCAGTAAGTACCACCACCACCAAAAAAAAGTTATTTCCCATGTTACGCATTAGAAACATAAAATTAATAATTTTAACTTGAATTTTTAGAAGTAAGCAAATTTTATTAAGATTTATGAGAAGCGTGTATTTTGTTAAAGTTTATGGGAGTTGCTACGAAACACAATACTTTAGGAAAAAAGACAAGACTGTGTTGCTGGGGCATGGGTGGATGACTGATAACGGATGACGTCACTCATAGGCAACCCTAACGTCCAGCATTCCAAAACGATGTAACAATTTGTTTTGAAGAAGTATAGCTTCCAAAAGAACAAAAAGACAATCTAAATATTTATTTGGACGGCTGCATGCCAAAATAAAGTTAAATGTACAAAATAAAGAAATTAGTCTCACCTTTAAAAAGCATCCATGTTTCATCAGCAATTTAAACATAAGAAAGGGTTCAAAGTTTTTTGGCAAATTGGGCAGGAGTGAAGCTCAGTGGTAGGGAAACTGCCCAGGATGCAGGAGAGTCAGAGTTTACCATAGTGCATGAGCGTGTGCACGTGCGCCAGGTAAGTGAATGATTTTTAAGTACTGCGTGCATCTTCGGGGGGCGCTGCCCATGGAAATGTTGGAGATGGTAGTGATCTTTCCAACTAACTCAAAACACTAAGTTAAATATCAGGCACCTGTAAGGTTATATCACATAATGGTGAAACAACATGAGCTTTGTAGAAGCCAAGGAAACCCACATCCCTGGGGTTTTACCCTCATTCTCCCCTAACTGCTTTTAGTCTTAAGATGCTTGTGAGTCTGGAATTGTTCATAAAGAATATTCTAACAAGGACTGAAATGCGGTTCAGTCCTAATAAAGGTAAGGTTTATGTGACCCAGTCAAGCTTTTCTCATGTCTAGATACGCTTTCCAAACATCTGGGCAAATCTTCCCATCCCCCCAAAACTTACAATTCAAATATATTGCAATCCTGCTATAACTTTCCAGAAAAGGAAGTATTTGTTATCAGATACATCTAAGGACCAGTGCAATGATCCTGCATCCACTCAGGACTTACAGGGGATCTGTCTGTGAAATACACCTTTTCCACACAAAAGCACTCTTTAGTAAGCGAGCTGTCACTCACCCACATGTTGCCACAGGAAAGGCAGATGGGACACAGAAACGCTGTCTACCTATGAGGTCGGCAGAAATGCTTGGGAAAGGTTCACGATTTAGAATGGCCACTCTAGTGATCGTCATGCAAATCACCAGAGGATGCTGCAATCAAAGCTTTAAATTCAGAATATTTCATTCTCAGAATGGGCTTCTCCTCTCAGATTATATCTCTTAGATATTACTGTAATTAACTAAAACATCAACTGGAAGAAACAGAGGTAACAAAACATGCTAATTAATCTTGCTCGTCAACCTGACGTGATGAGACGCCTGGAGAAGCGAATGCACTGTGAGAGAACCGAACTCATCGATGGGATCACAGCTAAACTGGCTACCAGGATGGGGTGCTCAGAGACAGTGAATCACGGGAGCTCGACCTTGGGGACTGTCTGGCCCAAGGCACCTTCCTTTCTGGCTCTTACCAACCTGCGCAGTGTACTGACTGCCATGCGCTGAGCAGCTGTCCTCCAGCAGGCCCTTCTGCCGTGAGGTGTCTGCCTTGCAGGCAGCTACCACGCACCAAAACCTCTCGAACTGCGAGCCAAAATAAACCTCTCCTTTGAGATGCAGGTGTCAAGTGCTTTGTCCCAGCAATAGGAAGCTGAATCACATACAATCAGGTTGAGAAATTCGCACTTCCCTGGCTACCCTAATTCAGTATTTGGTGGAATAGTTTCATTAAAAGTGTTTCTTCTTTTCTATAATTCATAGGTTAGGATGCTTATTAGAGATTTAACAGCCACAGTTTGGGCCAGCTCTATGTGCCATTTCATTTCTGCTTATCCACAGCACTTTGGGGTGAAGTAATACTTGGTAGAGATAAGCTTGCTTGCTATGGAAAGCACAAAAATGTGAAAGAGTTCTGCTTAAACCTCACAGGATGTCTTTTCACTTAATTAGATTTCCATTTACATAACTGTCATATAGTATTTTTTGTTATAGTTAGAAAAATATATAGAAAACAAATGTTTAGAATCAGAACATACATACATAACACTTTTTATCTTCTCAGTTTTTCTACCCATGTCACTTTCTTATGAATTGAGTGGTCAGATTTCATCAACTGGTTTCAGCTTGCTCAGCCTTCTGGTCAGCTGCTGAGGTGGATGTAGAGGAGCATTTGGGAATGTGGGGGTGATGGAAGACAGTATGCTGAAGGTCTTCCTTCTGGCCTAGATCCATAGTATACAACAGCACTGAACAAATATCCTGGGCATTTTGCTATCATCAAAACTTCCACTGGGAATAGTATTTGAAGTACAAATAATATTGTTTTTAAAATGCCTTAATTTCTAGAAATGAGGGAATTTAAAAAACTAAAGTCTAAATGAGGCCAGGTGTAGTGGCGCATGCCTGTAACCTTGGCACTTGGGAGGCTGAGGCAGGAGGATCACTGTGAGTTTGAGGCCAGCCTGGGCTATATAAGTGAGTTCAAGGGCAGCCTGCACTACATAGCGAGACCCTGTCTCTAGATAATAAACAAATAAAGTCTAAATGATAGTAGTTGTGATATGAATAACTGCTGATATTGGTTAATGTTTTGTGTCACAGACACTTTCTCTCATTTAGTTTTCAAGTGTCTAAGAGATACACATGTCTTTTACCTCCATTTTATCTTCTTAATTTCAATACAGTTATGAATCACTAAACCTGCACAGTTCTTTTTGTCATTCAATTATAGTTTTGCCCCAGAGGTATTTTATGGGCCTCACCCCACCCCTGGCCTTGTTTTACAGGTGAAGTTTGGATGATCCTGGGTTACTGTCTTTAAATTTAATTCGAGATAAAAGACTAATAAAAGAACCAGCCATCATAGCAAAGTGGATGGCCTTCCAGTGTGTCCTCACCTTCCCCTGGTGGCCTTCTGTAGAACCTTCATGCCCGCCAGGCTGCAGGAGCGTCCTTCCAACTGTCTGTCCCTCAAGACGGCACCCTCCAAGTGCACCTCGCCGAAGATTCCATAGGCATCTTGCACCAGAAGGCAGACTCTGTAAAAAAGCATGCACATTTGGTCCTTGAGGAGAGTGTGGATCAATACAGAGAACATGACTTCCTTCTTCACTAGAGATGCACCGATGTCTTCTTCCTAAATGCTGGCAGTCAGGGCAAATGAGGTTAAATTCAAGTGCATACTCTTTGGATTTGTACAGGCAGGTGTTTGGATGGCTGGAAACAAAATAAAGAATTCTTTTTTGGCATGAAAAAGAAAACCCTTCAGCCAAATGTGTTTGAAAAGCACATAAAGATTATAGGACTATCCTCTAAAGCAAGTATATTACCACTGCTCAGAAACAGTGTCCTATCGCCCATTTTTATGCTGTTCCTAAAGAAAAGAGACACATAGGTTATGTGAACGTTTAACACTGAGAAAAGCTTCAGCATAACATTATGATGAGAACAGTAAGAAGCATTCCCTGTAATGGGTACCTACTTAGACATGCACATCCCAGCAGGGTAAAAACCAGTGTCCAGCTGGCAGCGAACTGCACCTGATGGATACCCAGGGACATGGCAAGATTTCCCCGAGTTTTTAAGTTTGGAGATCAATACTTATGAAAGCCTATTTGTGCCTATATTTCTAATCCTTTCACTTCATAATTCAGGTAAATCAAGTCTTATTTACTACAAAATGATACCTCCTCGGAAAAAGTTTCATAGAGCCTTAAAAATTTAGCCAGAAAATAATACTACAAAATAGACTGTAGGACATAAAACTGTTTTAAAGATAAAACTATAAAGGAAAAGAACAGATGAACAATGAGAAAGGGGAAGTTAAGCACCAGGTGCTACCTTGGCAAAAGGGACAAGACCCAGACTCTCCAGTGAAGACTCCCAGGTCTGCAGGACACCCTGGCCTCCAGAAGAAACAAAGGGAAACCTTGCCTGAAAGAAGGCGCCTCCAACTGGATTGGTAGTCTGCCGCAGAGCTAGAGCACCACAGAGCTCTCACAAACAAGGAAACAAACCATTATGCATAGGAAAGTCTAAAGAAATAATAGCTGAGCACTCAAGATACTAGAATTAACAGCTATGAAATCCAGAATAAATATTTTAAAGAGTTAAAAAATCACAAAAATATTAACAGGAGACAAGAAGCTATAGAACATGACATGGCAGATTTGAAGAAGAATGAAACAACTTTGAAAAAGGAAAACTGCATTCACTGAAATAACGAATTCACCGATTAAGGGTAACCAAGGGCTACATTCACCTGGAAAACAGTTCCTGGATCTAAGTTCTAGGTCTGAAGCAGTTACCCAGAGCGCAGCCTGCGAGCTGAGAGAGAAGCAGGCGGGAAGACTGGGAAACACAACAGACAGGAGGAAGACTAACCTGCGCCCCTGCGGACTCCAGGGGAACAAGATGGAGGAAGGAAGAGAAATTTGTAATCTAGTGCACGAGAATTTTTCCCAACTAATAGAAGACACAGAAAGAAAAATGAGTAACACTCAGGACAACTGAAAGGAAACTTATTCTAATACATATGCTGTTGTGAAAATGAAGAACACCAAAGGCAACAAGATTTTACTTTTATTTTGTATGTGGTACTGGCGATGAAACCCAGGGCTTCCCCACTGAGCTATGTCCCTAGCACTTTAAAAAACTTTATTTTGAGACAGGGTCTTGGTAAGTCACTAAGTTGTCTGGGCTAGGCTTGAACTAGCTACGTATTTTCCTGCCTTAGCCTTCCAGAGTGCTGGGAGGAAAAATAGCTGTATGCTGTTTTGGAGGACTGATAGGAAAAACAATTGCATGTTATGTTATCCTAAGAATGGGTATGTATAATTCAGTTGCGAAGTGTCTTTAGTTAGGACACTTCTAGTGCAATTTAGTTAGGTAAGGTCTTAGCCAGACAAGTATTATAATTGATTTACATGAGCTAAATTCACCTCTCCCCCCACCTCCCTCCCCCACACACCTTCTCTCTGGTACTGGGGGTTGGGCCTAGGACTCTGGACTAAGCTACATCCCCAGTACCCCCTTCCTCCCCAAGACACAGTCTTGCTAAGTTTCCCAGGCTTGGTTCAAACTTGCAATACTCCTGCCTCAGCCTCCCAGGATGACAGGCATGTGCCACCATGCCTGGCTGGGATTTTATGTCTTTTTGAGACAGGGTCTCGCTATGCAGCTCAGGCTGGCCTTGAGCTCACTTTGTAGCCCAGGCTGGCCTCGAACTTGCAATGATCCTCCTGCCTCAGCCTCCCGAGTGCTGGGATTACAGGCGTGCACCACCACGCCTAGCTGGTTGAGATTTTAAAAGCAAGAAGCACACACACATACACACAATCGTTTTAAATTTACCCAATTGGTCTAGAATCTTTTAGCAAGAAGTGCAAAATGAGAAGATATGAAAAGAACAACTTTAAAGGAATGAAATTTTGTTTTATATCAACCTTCTACTAAATCATGAATAAAGCCAGAAGCCCATGTAATATTTCCAAAATTATTGTTTTGGGTGGTAGTTTGAGTCAGGGTCTCACTATTTAATTACATCCTGGCCTTGAAGCCCCAATCCTCCTGCCTCTGTCTCCCAAGTGCTGAAATTACAGTTGTGTACCACCATACCTAGCTTATTTTCAAAATTCTGAAAGCCATATTAGAATTGTGTACCAACAAAACTATCTTTCAAGAATGGTGGTGAAGACATTTTCAGATAAAGAAAAAAGAGGGAGCATTTTCTACCTACAGAGCCTGAAATATTTAGTAAGTATTAAGGTAATTACTAAAATAATGTTTAAGTTATGCACTTTAAGAAGAACAAAATTATCCTGGAAAATGGGTCTAAGATACAAGAAGTATTAATGATGAAAAATGTAAACAAGCCATAATAAACACAATGAAATAAAAAAAAAGTACAGTTAATATAAACTAAAGAATACAGAGATGAAAAACTGTAACGCATAGCATGAGTCAGATGAGGGTGAGATAGGTTCAAATGTTCCCAAGTCCTCACAGTACTCTCTATGTAAAGTTATCAATTTAAGTATAATATATACAGTAAGATTTCAAGGAAAATTACTAAATAATTACACTACTAAAATAAGAGAAATAGGGAATAGAACTTCAAATCACTGGAGAAAAAAACGGAATGAGAATTATATGTAAAAAAAACAAGAAAACATGGGAAAAAAAGCATTAAAAAGACCAGATCTAATGCTTCATCCAAAGTCCAATCACATTGTGTGTTCTCCCCTCTCTCTAGGAGCTGAAGTCTGGCTTAGGTCCCAGAATGCTAGGTGAGAGCAGAAATGAAAATAGACATTGTTATGTTGACAGCTCCAGCCCTTTTTTTAATTTTGAGACAGGGTCTTGACAAGTGCCTAAGCTGTCCTGGCTGGGCTTGAACTTGCAGTCCTCAAGCTTCACCTTCCCAGACTTCCAGTAGCACAGGTGTGAGCCACCTGGCTAATAATGTCTTTGTTTATATGCCAGGTCTCCTTACCCCTTAGCCACCTCCTTGTCTGACTTTTTTTCCACTCCACGTCTAAATAGGGAAGTCGAGGCAGATCCTCGGTGATCAGGACGGACAGGTGGGACCAGACTTCCTTGCAGAAAGGTAGAGCCAAAGCAGCTCTCTGCCTGGGGCACTCATGACATTAAGGGCTGCTTGTCTGCTACTGATACATTCTACACTTTAAGTGTTATTATCTGTTAACATTTACAGAAGTCAAGGTGAAACGAAAGTCCTCATGAATCCAAAGTTCCTCTCTTTCTGTGGTGCTGAAAGGGAGAGGGGATGAACTGGCAACCACCTTTGCCTCCAGTTTGCTCCGGCACTTGCCAAGGACGGGTGCTGCTGTCTGCTGCTTCTCTCAGAGATGACTGATCACGCTCCTCCTCCTGTGTTACTCCAGGCCACAAACCTCTGCCATATGGCTGCACTCACAGACCTGTGTGTTGGTGACATGCCGGTTCAGGCCTAAGGTGGATTCATCATCCCCACTGGTTCAACTGGATTGGAACGGCATTGAACAGATACAGCCTGAATCAGAGTGAGCGTATCAACAGCGCACACCGAATTTCATCACTTGTCAACTCTGTCTCCTAAAGTCAGTGCTGGAGTGACGGGCCTGAGCAGAAAAGGGCCACAGGATGGACCTGTCTTTCCTGAACCACCAGATATTTATCATAAATTATATCATATTCAGTAAAACCTGATGGCTTTAAAGGGAGACAGCATCCTGTTAGAAACTCTGGCCTTGCCAAAGTGACTTCCCTGTATGAGCTTGAGTTTACTCATTTTAACATGGGAATTCCAAGTCAGTGCATATTTACAGGGCTTTAGTAAGCATTTGAATAATCTGAATGATATAGGGCAGTGGTGGCGAACTTATGGGATGTGTGTTATTGTTATTTTTCTTTTAAGACAAAAAATGTTAATGTATGAATTGATTTTTCTAAGCTAAAACTTCAGTATGCAGGTTTACTGCAGGCGGCACTTTGTGATAAGTAAGTGGGTTTGGGCTTGCAGTTTGGTACTTGGTCTCTAAAAGGTGTGCCCTCACTGATACAGGGCTAGGCAAAGTAAACGACATAAGTAGGTAAGTCATTCCTTACTGGGATATGTAGGTAGAAAAACAAAACGGACTTTTTTCTTCTTCTTTTTGGTATTGAGACTGAACTCAGAGTCTTCAAACTGAGCTACATTTCCCCTATTTTATTTTAAGACAAGTCTTGCTAATTTGCCCAAGCTAGGCTCAAACTTGTCATCCTCCTGCCTCAGCCTACTAGAGAGTAGCAGGGATTACAGGCATGTACCACTGTGCCCAGTTTGGTTCAATTTTTATAATAAAATTTTATAGTTTTCTTTTTTAGATTTTGCCGGTACATTTTAGATATACATACTGATCACATTCATCACAGAGTAATTTTATAATCTTTTACATACAGTTCTTGTACACATCCTGTTAAATCTGTGCCTAGATTGTCTATGGGTTTGTTTTCTATTTTAAGTGGTAGCTTTGTTCACTGTCATGTGTATATAACTACAACTGACTTACATATTGAACTTTTCTAATCCATCAATCTTACTACACTTTTTTGTCATCCTTCTTATGCAGTTTTATGTAATCATTATGAAATAATTTATGAAATGTTGATTTTGCTTCTTTTTTTCCAATCTTTTTGCTTTTTGTTAACTTTTTTTCTATCATTTAGTATCTTCAGAACAATGTTAAAGAGAAGCCAGTGACTCTGGGCATCCTTATCCCTGATTCTGAAGAAAATGTCTTCAATATTTTATAGTTAAGAATGTTTGCTATAGCTTTTGTTGATATCCTTCATCTGATTTGGGATTCCTAGTTTGTTAAGAATTTTTTTCATCATATATGGATACTGGATCTTACCAATGCATTTTCTATATTAACTGATGTAACGATATGTTTTCCCTCCTTAGCTAATGTAGAAAATGACAATTATACAGTTGTTGTAAGTATTAATTTTTCACTTCATAAGTAAAGCTAAGGCTGGGTGTGGTGCTGCATATCTGTAATCCCAGCACTTGGAAGGCGAGGCAGGAGGATCACTGGAAGTTCAAGATTGTCTTGAACTGCATAGAGAGAGCTTGTCTCAAAAAAAGTTAAAAGGAAGGAAGGAAGTAAAGCTAAGATCCTACTTGCTATTTTTTTAGGATTCTTGTATCCATGTCAATGAGTGATACTGGCCTTTAATTTTATTTTTCTGCCCCAAACTGAATCTACTCATTTTTTTTATTTTTAATTTTTTTTCAAGTTCATCTTTTTTTAAATTAAGTTTAAAAAATTTTATTAGTATATGTTTACAGCACATAATGATTATATTCATTGTGGGTACTCATAATTTTAATTTTATGCCTTCTATTTTCTGTAAATTTATTCATCAATGACATTATACACATTTTGACATTTACTATTTTTGTTATTTTTCAGTTGTATTTTAAAATATCTACTCTTATTTCTTCTTTGATTAAGTTATTTGGAAGTATTTAAATTTTTCCTATAAGTACTTAAAATACATATATTTGTGTTATGAATTCTAATTTAATTTCAATAAGGTGAAAGAATTATTAATATTTTTAAAAAATTATTATTATTATGTTTTGAGACAGGTTAACCCAGACTGGCCTCAAACTCTCAATCTTCCTGTCTCAGCTTTCTGAGGTCTAATACATAATTGGTTTTTGTGAAAGTTTCATGAGAGAATGAATATTCTCTATCTATCTATCTATCTATCTATCTATCTACCTATCTATCTATCTATTTTGGCAGGGGGGATACTGGGAATCGGACTCAGGACCTTATGCTTGCCAGGCAGGTGCTGTGCTGCTGAGCTATATTCTCAGCTGACAAGAAAATATTTTCTAGTTGGATAGGAGATTTTGTGCATGACCTATAAGTCAAGTCAGTTAAGTGTTTTTCAAAGTGTATCTTTACTTCATTTGTGGGTCTGTTTCACTAGTTAGTTACTGCATTAGGCATATATTGCTGCGTGAAAAAATTACCCTACAAATTAGAAGCTTAAAATAACATTGTTTTGGTGTGGGTGGGTCACAGATTCACCATCTTGACAGCAGATGGTTAATGCCAGACCCTGTTCTGTCTGTATTTTGTTACCCACCAAGAGGGCTTTACAAACTAAGTTTTATTATCCTTATTTGGCACACAGGAAATAAACATTAGACAGACTTACTATCTTACACAAGATCATTATTAGTTTTCCATTAGTGTGACAAAATTCTGGTGATAATTGATTTAAAGAGGAAAGGTTCATTTTGGTTTAAAATTCATAGGCTTAGCCCATGATTAGTTGGCCCTGTTGCTTTTGGGCCTGTGGTAAGGCAGCACACTGTGGTGGGGAGCACATTGGGGAGCAAAGCTGCTTACCACATAGCCAAGAAGCAAAAGGGAGGAAGAAGAGATTGGGGTTCCACCACTGCCTTCAAGCACACAAGCCCAATTCAGAAAACCTCCCACTCAGCCAGTGGTGGCAAACCTTTTAGAGACTGAGGGCCCAAGCTGCCACCCAAAATCCACTTATTTATCACCAAGTGCCAACACTGCAATTAAACCTGAATACTGAAGTTTTAGTTTCAAAAAACAACTCATACATAACATCTTTTGTCTTAGAAAAACACAGTAACACGCACGCCATAGGTTTACCACCGCTGCACTAGGCCCCAGCTCCTAACATTTCTACTACCTCTCAATAGTGGAGACCAACTTCAATAGTTGGAGACCAACCTTACAACACATGGGCCTTTGTGGATATTCCAGGTCCAAACTATAGCAATCACACAAGTTTAAGAGTGCAGTGAAATACAAAAGTGGAGAGCTAGCAGGCTAGTTTCTGGACCAAAATCTTCATCAGAGTTCACATGCAAGTGAAACTGACCTACTCTATTATTTTTTGTTTGTTTTTTTTCAGTACTGCAGAATGAGCCTAGGGTTTTCACACAAAGCTACACCTTCAACCATTTTCTTTTCTTTTATTTTGAGATGAGGTCTTGCTAAGTCATTCAGTTGCCCTGACTGGGCTTGAACTTGTAATCCTCTGGCCTCATCCTCCAAGATGTTGAAATTACAGGTGTGTGCCACCATGCCTGGCTTTTAATTTAATTTATTTAAATGTAAATAACCAGTGTGACTAATAGTCATCCTACTGGACAGCATTGTCCAGAAGCATAAGAATTCATGGAGCCCCAAAACTGTAAATACTTCATTGGTTCATCAAGCCTTTCAAGAGCAGTGAATAACAAGAGATTGATAATATTAGAAAAACCGCAGCATAATTGAAGAAGTTATTTAAAACAGAATTACATTTAAACTACTTTCAAACTGTTTTATCAAAAACATTAATACACATAAGATGTTAACAGGAGTGCCTTGAAAATCATCACAATCACCATAATGCCAGCAATATTTTTCCTACAATATATTTTAGCAGATTTATGGAGAAAAATATATCAGAAGCATATATAATTATTACTGCATTCATATTCTTTGAGAGAATATTTTATATTTAAGGAAATCTTGAAGTTTAGGTCTATTTACTGTGCAGAAATATTTATTATGTATAAGATATATTTAGAACATGATTTAATATATAGTATATATATATTAATATTTAACAAGATAGTTATACACAACAAACCTATTCTTTAGGTTTCGTGACTGGAGAAAATGGAGAACTTTACAAAAGTTCTCTCATTATGGACAATTATCAAACTACTAAAACAGAGGGTCCATTCAACCAGCTCTTCCCCTCCTAGGTCTCTTCCTGAAGGAGTGAAGACATCACATTACAGTGACATACTCATAACCATGTTTATAGCAGCATAGCTCATAATAGCTAAATCTTGGAAGCAGCCTATTTGTCCATCAAAAGAAGGGATAAAGAAAATGTGGTACTTATATGAAGTGGAGTATTACTCTGCAATAAAGGACAAAATTGACAAAGTAAATCGTACACACAAATAATGCATGATTTCTCTTATATGAAAAGCCCAAAGCATAATTAAAAAGCAAAATAAAGGACAGGTAATAGGAAACAGATCTTTTGCAAAGAGAAAGGGAACCAAGAAATGGGAAAAAGGGGACATAAAAAAAATTAAGATGTGTTACGTACACACCACACAACACCCCCAAGATGAATGTAGTTATTATGTACTGTAGACATGTACTAATAAAGATAAAAATCTGATAAAAATTAGGCTTTTCTGCCTAATAACTAGGTCTGGTCCAAGCCCATAAAAAGTTGTAATTCTTCAAAATGAACACTTTTGTTTCTACAAAGATGAGAAAGTAAATTAGCTAAGATGAAACAATTGATGTCCAATTCTATTGATTTAACCTTAGAAATTAAGGGCAAAAAAAAATGATGTAAGAAATCAGCTTCTCTCCACAATTTGACTATGTTGCCCACTGCCTCCCATTCACACTGTTTCTGAGGAGAAGTCAGATACCATCTCATTTGGAGTCACTGGTTTTCAGTATTTTGAGTACAAAGTGTCTAGGTGTGGATATGTTTGAATTTATCTTTCTTGGAGTTCACTGAGCTTCTTGGATCTGCAGATAATTTGGTCAGTATTTTGTCCAATACTTTTCTGCAGCACCCTCCTCCGGAGCTCTACTCACTGGTGTCTCATTTCTTTTTAAAGAGTAGGAAGAATTTATTGAGAGAAAGAAAGCCTCTGAGAGGGACAGAAGGAGGCCCAGAAAGTGGGTTGCCCATCAACCCTGCTTCTCAAGGGTGTATACTGAGCAAAGTCATGAAGGGAGGCAGGTTTAAAGTGGGACAGAACTATAATCAACCAATTAAGATTACAAGTATAGTTGTTTAGGTAACATCGATTCAATGGCAAATCACAGGATGGGTGTGGGACACAATTATGGTCAGCCAATAAGATTACAAGTAGAGTCACTGGGGTAATATTGATTAAATGGGGATCCAATGGGAAAACAAGTCACGTAGCAAGCGCACATGGGATGGCAAAGGACTTTCCTGGAAGCAGTGGCTAAGGAGGTTTGGTTCTCCACGCCAAGGTGATTGATGTCTGCTTAGAATGTCCCATGTATCCTGCTGGTTTTCTTTGGCTTTCTTCATTCTTTTCTTTCTTTCTTTCTCCTTCAGATTACATAATGTTGACTACAGCCTCAAGTTCCTTAATCCTCACTTTTGCCATCTTAAATATATTGCTAGCCCCGTTTTTCCTTTTATTTGAGTATAACTCCTTTCAACTCTAGAATTTCCATTCAGTTCTTTTTATAGATTGTATCTTTGTTTTTTTTCCAGTATGAGGGGTTAAACCTAGAGTTTTTGCATGGAACTACATTCCCAGCACTTTTGTAAATTTTGAGACAGGGTCTCACTAAGTTGCTAAATTGCCCAGTCTAAGCTTGAATTTGCAACCCTCCGCCTTGGCCTCCCAGAGTGCTAGGACTACAGGCAATGTGTTACTACTCCTGGCTTAGAGTTTATATCTTTTGTTTACAAGGAGGATAGTTTGAATTTTTTATTAACAGTAGATTTCATTGGACATTGTTATCATACATACATATATTTTAATCATATTTGTTCTTTAATTCTTCAGACATGGTTTCCTTTAGTCCTTTGATACTTTTCACATGGCTGATTTGAAATCTGTTAAGTCCAATATCTGGGCCTCTCCAAAAGCAGTTTCTCCTTTCTTTTTCCTCCTTTCCTTCTTCCTTGCTTCCTCCTCTCTTCTCCTCCCTCTCCTCCTCCTCCTCACACTTCTTTTTAAGTTTTTCTTTTGAACAAGGTCTTGCTGAGTTATCCAGGCTGACTTTGAACTTATGATCCTCCTGCCTGTTTCCAGTGTAGCTCAGATTATAGGCCTCAGCTACCATGCCTTTTTAAAAAGCGGTTTCTATAATGTATCCTGGCACTCCTACCTCCATGTATAGGTCACACATTATTTATTTTTATGTCTTGTAGTTTTGTTGACAGTTGGGCATTTCCGATAATATACTGTGGCAACTCTGGAATGGACTCTTCCCTCACCTTGGGGGGCTGATGATGCTGTTGTTTGCATGGTTGTGTAGTGACTTGACCGAAGTAACTCAAGTTTATTTCCCCTGTAGAGTACAGTCTCTGACGGTCCTGCTCAGATTGGGGGTGTGCGTGTGTGTCCGATCTTACGTCATCCTCACAGCAACGTAAGCCATTTATCAGTGAAAGTTTGTGTTAGCCCCCTCTGCCAGTCTGATTGTGACTCTACCTCTGGTTGTACGGCTTGCAGGTACAATCAGGTCAAGCAGTGTAGGTTTTTGCCCTTAGCCCTCTTCTAGGGATCAGACTTTCCCTCTCAAGTCATTCCTGTGAGGGTGAGGCATAGGGTGTGCTGGACTGCCAAGGATTTGTGTGGTTTTATTTTAAATCCTGGCTCTCTAGGGGTGTCCCGGGTCAGAGCAGCTTATTGTTCATGGTGTGGTCAGAGGTGGTGCTGAAGCTGTTGGACCAGTGAGGTCTTCACCCTTTGCTGGTTGATCTAACTCCTCTCCGTGGGCTGCTCAGACTGCTCCCGCATGGGTGCAGCTGAGCACTTATGCACAGCCTTCATGACTCCACGGTTTGACTGTGATTCCAAGAGGGCGCTTCCTACCTATCCTTTCTCTGTGAAATTACTGCTTTGCCATTTGCTGGCTGCTACAGTATTACAGAAGTACATGCACTCTCCGAATTGCTCTCTGCCCAGATCTCCATGATTTTCAATGATACTCTTGGGCACAGAATTTCCCCACTCTGTTCTAAGTAAAGGCAGAGTCTTTCGGCAGTGCTCTCTTACTTTTCTTGTAATCTGCCTCTTACAGTCAAAAGTTCTGGGCTTTAATAAACATAACTTTGATTTTAAGTTAAGACAACACACTTGAATTTCCAATTATATAATATTTCCCTTTATCTCTGCTTTCTCCTATTGTTGTGTCCTCCCAAAATTCTCACTTTGCAATTCTTACTCTCAAAGGGGTGGTATTAGGAGGTGGGACTTCTAGAGGTGTGAAGGGTAGATTTTTGTTGCTTATGAGCCACCCAGTATACGATACTATTGTTAGAGTAGTTTGAATTGAATTGCTGGAATGGATTTCTGGGCTTCTTTCAACTCCTCAAACGCGGAAAAGCACTTTCCCATACTAGGGTTTCATATATACTGTGATCTTTGTGGTGAATGCTCTTCTCTCAACTGTTTGTATAGCTGGCTGTTGCTTCTTCAGGTTCAGCCTAAAGATCACTTCCTTTAAGAAGCCTTTCTTGGCCACCCTGGTTACAGCAGCCCACCCCCTCGCTGCAGAATGGGCTCTCCCAGCACTGCGCTCATTCCACGCCTAGCACTGGCATAGTCCGTGACTGTATGTTTGGGTGTGCGTCAGGTCTTTCTCACCAGGGAACTGCAGAGGAATGGGACTACTTAGCTCGTCACCATGCACTAGAACCTCAGAGAGGGTCGAGCTTAGAGAACCCTGTAGTGTTTGGTACATGAATGTATGGGTCACAGATTTGCCAGACACCCCAAAAGGCAAAGGCTCTGTTTTGGAGCCTAACAACAAACTTCTGAGTGCTTCAGTTGTTAAGGATCTTGTGACATTTGTTTCGTGGCTCTGTGACCCTCCATGCCTCACTGCATCTTTTATACTGGCATTACCTGGCTTTGTAGTTTTATACTTGCTTTATTTACTGTGTTCAAGCAAGTCAAAATGTCTCTTAGGAAAAAAAGGAATAATTTACACAATCTATGAGTTCAGAATGGATAATTTGCAACCACTCCAAAAATTTATAAATAAGGGCTGAAGAGCCATTCTGTTTTTTTCAGACACACATTAAGTATCCAAAGGAGCTTTATTTCCAACAGAAGCAAATCAAAGAAACAATAGAAGGTCAACTTTCAGAAAAGCAGAGTGAAGACATCGTAGATTTTCTCCCCAACAAAGAAATACTTAACTGGAGAAAATTATAAAAGAAAACCATTTAAAATCCCTGGAAATTGTCTTAAGGTCATACAGCAAATGAAAAACATTCCATCAATGGAATTAAGAAAATCTAACAGTAAGAAGGGTAAATATCTGACCACTGAGCCTTAACCCCCTCCCCAATTCATCTCATAGAAGCTACACTAGGGTTCTAAGCTAGGGGACACAAGATGGGTTCCTCTGTCCAGCCTTCAGTTTGGAGGACATTTTACACTGGAAGGGCTGGCCACCAGCATCTCTTATCACCCAGTCAAGATGGCAGACCAAGAACACTGCCCCAGTGTCCCGCCTCAGATCACCCATTGGTTAGGGGTTCCATACAGGAGAAGCAAGCTCAGGAGGGCAGCACGGCCTCTCCCCAGTTCCCACTCGAGCCAGGTGTCATGTTAGCAGAAGAGGCACTGTTTCCACTCCAGTTCCTATGAAGTGGGACATGCATGGAAAGGCAGGGAGTAAATGGGGGCAGCGGGGAAAGAACTGGGTGGAGAGAGGGACAGAAAGCACCATCTCCTCCCTGGGCACAACCAGCATCTGGTAAGGCCAATTGGTGAAGGGTGGCCATGAGGAGCCTATGTAAGGCGAGCTGGCATGAGGTGGATCCACAGTGGTGAACAGTGGCACCTCAGGCCAGCTCACCTGTCCCCGCCATTACTGAACAAACTTTGGGCTTTCACTTAAGGGCCTTAGATAAAACAATGTTCTGATTAAATTTTTGTTTCAGAAATGTAACTTTTAGGACTGGGTGGAGGATGGCTTGAATAAAGAACTCAAATGGGGTTCACAGGCCAAGTCTATTGGCTGATACAATTTCTGTGGTTTACATGGTGATACATGTTTTTAAAAATTAGTAATCTTAATTAAAAACTGGAAGACTTCACATAAAATTAAAATTTCCTGTTGCCTTGAGACACTTAGAGCTCTGGTGGTACTGAGCCCACCAGTGCCTGTGGACTTTGGAGCCCATGGCGGCCGTTGCTCGGGGGAGGTCTGGGCTTTGCAGTTCACCTTGCGCTGTTCCCTCCATGTCTGGTCCCCAGGTCTCACACCGGTGCCACAGTGTATCTCCCTGCCTCTGACAGCGGGTGAGACTGCACGATAGCAACACCTCGAGGCAGAGACAGGAAAGTGGGGTCTGGAGTGGCAGATGGGGACAGGACGAATACAAACTCGCTGAATTTTCTAAGGAGGTGAGTGGTTGGGGAGAACAGAGGAGCCTCAGGGACAAGTATCCGGATGTGGGTCTCATTTCAGAGAACAGAGAAGCTGTGGATTGAGTGTCTTGTCAGTCAAGGTGTAGGCAAGGGCAGAGCTGATTAACGCAGAACCTGGAAGCCCAAGGGCTCAGTGGAGGAGGTGACTCAAAACGGGATTGGCAATTCACACGCAGAAGAGCTGGGGTCTGGCCCTGCTGGGATCACTGACCAGCCTGGGAAGCTCTCTGGGCTGAGACTTCTTTCATTGCTATGCCACCGGGCAAGACAAGCACGGACATTCAGTCACATCCAACTTCCTGCTGCTGGTGACAGGGGAGCTACGGCTGTAGATGACTTTCTGTGTCCCACAGAGCACGAGAACTGAGTACCCAGTAACTAAGGGGAGAAGCACCCCATATTTTTTTTATTGTTTTTTTTTGAGACAGGGTCTTGGTATGTAGTTCAGGCTGGCCTTGAACTTATATAGCCCAGGCTGGCCTCAAACCCACAGCAAGCCTCCTGCCTCAGTCTCCTGAGTGCTGGGATTACAGGCATGTGCCACCATGCCTGGCCACTGCTATCTTTAAAAAGAATTAACGTAGACAAATGCTTAGATTAGTAAAGAAAAAAAAAATGTCATACAGGGCGGAAACAGAATGTTAATGGTGAGAATAAGAGCCCTGGAACTGCATTTGTTCCATGACACAAAAGTTCTTAGACTGACACTTTGACAGGTGAGTTCCACTTACTTAATGTTAAGTTCAACGCTACTCCCAAGCCTGAAAGACCCTCATCCTAATAAACCCCACGTGTGATGACTCCACAGGGTAACCCAGCATGACCTGGAGGAAAGGCTCTCTTTCAAGCTCTGAGGCTGACTGATGTGGGCCAGCAGCTGCGCAATCTAGGCACCTTCATTTGCTTCATACCCAGATCTGTGCTTGCACCTCTGCTGTGCTCAAATCTTAGATCCTTTCTTGTATCAGAAAAAGTCGTGTTGTTAGAGATCCTCTTGTGTGTGCATCTTTATAGAGGAAAGGGCTCAGAGGCACGGATCTGAAAACAGCGAAGGACATGCTGTCGTGCCCAGACACAACCTCCTCACGTGGGAAGCCAGCTTGTGATGGGCCTTATGACACTGACCTCACAGATCGGCTACTGCATTTTTGTTTTGTAAGGCAAAACTCCATTCTGAGTAAAGCAAGACAGAACTATTAAAATGCCCAGCGTCTACAGCTTGCCTCTGCCCTCAACCACCCCTCCCAGATGGGAAGACAGCAAGGTAGATTCACGGAGCAGTGTCCCATGCATTTCCTGTGTTTCAGCAGTCAGAAACCATTCACAGGACTTTGTGTATTTCTGGGCCATAAGGGTGAGGCCAGGATCCTGCTGGAAAGATTCACTGAAATCTGTGCCAGATATAACCACATGCCACAGCGCATTCTCAGCAACATGAAATCATACAGATAAGAGGTTTGTTGTTCCACCACAGCGTGTCATGTTGGAAGTGTAAAAGTCCATTATGGAGTTAATATTTGTCTTTTAGGAGTTTTTCTTCCCTGCTCTTACCAGCTCAATGTCACATCTTGTACACTGGAGAGTATTTCAAAAATTAAAAACAGCACACATCTTGTTCACCCATAAAGGCCCCGGAACACACTACAAGGGAAGCAAAACTGTTAGTTTGTAGAGGGAGATTTAGGAAATGCAAGTTAATTCCTCTTTGAAAATTTCAGTGCCCCTCCCCCATTGTTCAAAACTAAAACTAGGCGACTTCCCCTTTTTCAGTCACTGGCTCAATATCCACAAGCAGGGGAGCCAGGGAAACAGCAGAGAGAGAGAGAGAGAGAGAGAGAGAGAGAGAGAGAGAGAGAGTACACACACACAAGCAAGACAGAGAGAGAAAGGAGAGAGAAGGGAGGGAGAGGGAGATTAAGCGACCGCGTGGGATGTTTACGCGAGTGATGGGGGCAGTTCTTAGCAGTTCACCAAGAATTCCCGGAATCAGAGTCAAGCCCGGCTGTTTTATTCTAGGTCACTGTCAACTGCAGCCTCTAAAGATCAACAACTACCATCCTCTCCACTTCATAATCTCTCAGCGAGCCTCAACCCAAGAAGAGAGAGGCAAAACTGCAGAATGAAGTGAGAAAATAAAACCAGAGAGCCAAAGGGAGCAGGAGCTGGGGTTGCCAGGCAGAGTCCGACCCGGGTGTGCGGAACCCGGAGCTCCGGGAGCAGAGCGGGCCAGGGCAGCCGGCGGAGGGCGGGCGGAGCTCGGCAGCGCCCCAGACGGGAAACCGGAGACAGCAGGACATTGTGTTCTTCTCCTCAAAAACAACCAGCTCGGCGCTCCCAAAGTAAACAGTTAATCCAGTTGTTTATCTTTTTAACATGACGAGACATTAACAGCACGGTTTCTGCTGTAAAGAAATGTGGTTTTTAAAAAAATCATTTAAAACTCATAGTTTCTCCTTGCTGATACGTGACATGTAGCCTTTCTAATACCAGTGACTAGGTAGGAGTACCAATCTTCCTTTGCTAAATCTCAATTTAAAAACAGAGAAAGGCCTTTTCTATACTCGACATCCTCTTTAGTTCTGGAAAACAGTGCATTGCTGAAATTAACCATCACCTGCTGCAAGTTCAGTTTTTAAAGAAGACACAATTCAAACCACTGACACAATCAGTGCCAGCCTGGACCTTGGTCTTGGTTATTGCTTTTGGAGATAAAATATTATGTACTGATAGTAGTTTACCTAGAGAAGAAGTTTTTAAAGATACTTACCTCATTTCTCCAAATCCCCCTGGAGATTGAAACCAAGGCCTTCACACTCAGCTACATCCCCAGACCTTTTTTTTTTTAAATTTTGAGGAGTGTTATTAAATTGCTAAATTGCCCAGGCTGGGCTTGAACTTGAAATCTTTCTGCCTCAGCCTCCTAAAGTGCTGGGATTACAGGTATGTGCCACCATGTCCCACTGCCTTGTGCATCTTTATTAATTAAAATTTATTAGAGGTAATTACTGTTTCACACAGGTGTAAGAAATACTACAGGGAAATCCCATGTACAGCCTGCCCAGATCTCCCCCTGTAGACACTATCCAGTACAAGATCACAGTCAGGATATTGACACTGATACAACCTACCACTCTTGCTAACATTTCACCATTTACCTGTACATGTGTGTATTTAGTTTGATATGGTTTTTCCAGTTTTGCCATCTGTGTAGCATCCTGCATCCACCACCACAGTCAAGACACTGGGTGTGGTGGCATACAGCTATTGTGTCATCTTGGCTACTCAGGAGGCTGAAGTAGGAGGATCATAAATTCAAGGCCAGGCTGGGCAACCCAGTGCGAACTTGTCCCAAAATAAAAAAATAAAAAGGCCTGGGGATGTAGGCCAGTGTTCCCTGGTTTCAATTCCAATCTCTCTGCAAGATACTGAGCAGGTGTATCACAATAAGGGGTTTATAACCCATTTCCTTGCATTTCCTCACTCCACTCTCATCCCTAATCGCCAGAAACCACCAATCTGTCCTCCTTTTTAAAACTTTGTCATTTCAAAAATGTTATAAAAACTGAACCATCTAGTACATATACAATTTAATAAAATTCCTTTGTTAGTAATGTATGCTACTATGCTTGTTATTTTTATAACAGCTTTAGTGAGATAATAATTTGCACATCATAAAATTCACCCGTTTTTACTGTGGCAAAAGACAAATAAAGGGGCTGGGGATTTAGCTCAGCGGCAAAAGCGCCTGCCTGGCAAGCGCAAGGTCGTGAGTTTGGTTCCCGGTACCGGAGAAAAACCAAAACCAAAACCAAAAAAAAAAAAAAAAAAGACAAATAACAAAATTTAACATTTAAATCATTTTAAGGTGTACAACAGTGGCATTCGAAATGTTCTGCAACAATCAGCACTATCTAGTCCCAGAATATTTTCATCACCCCAGAAATAAACCTCAATCTAGTAATCTCTTCTTTCTGAGTGGCTAGCAACACTTCCTGTCCCTATGAATTTGTCTAGTGTAGGTATTTCACACAAATAGAATCATGTAATATGTGGCCTTTTATGTCTGGCTTTTTCATTCAGCACAAAGTCTGCTATGCTTACCCATGCTGTAGTATGTATAGATGTTTTGTTCCTTTTTGTTGCTGAATAATATTCCATTACATGGACATATCACATTTATTTATTTGTCCATCAGCTGATGGTCATTGTTATTTCCATTCTTTTTCATTGATAATAATCCTGCTATGAATATCTGTGTAGACATTACGTGGACATATGTTTTCAATTCTTATGGATACATACCTAAGAATAGAACTGCTTTGTTATATGGTAGCTTTATGTTTAACTTTTTGATGAACTGCCAGACTGTTTTGCGAAGTGGCTGCACCATTTTACATTTCCACAAGCCCTGTATTAGAGTTCTAACTTCTCCACACACTCATCAACACTTCTTTTTGTCACTGCCATCCTAGTGCGTGTGAAGTGGTATTTCACTGAAGTTTTGATTTGTGTTTACATAATGACTAATGATCTTGATCATCATGTGCTAATTGGCCATTTGGATACCCATTTTGCAAATGCTTATTCAAATCTTCTGGTCATTTAAAATCTGGCTTATCTTTTTACTATTGCATTGCATTCTTTGTATATTTTAGA
The DNA here is from genome assembly GCF_000276665.1 of Chinchilla lanigera. Classification (NCBI taxonomy): domain Eukaryota; kingdom Metazoa; phylum Chordata; class Mammalia; order Rodentia; family Chinchillidae; genus Chinchilla; species Chinchilla lanigera. Next base: position 7,632,830 of record NW_004955454.1, on the reverse strand, counting down.
TACAAGTCCCTATCAGATATGTGATTTGCAAAATACTTTCTTATGAATCTTATGGATTCTCTTTTCACTTGCACATCAGTCTTTTGAAGCATAAAAGTTTTAAATTTTGAAGTCCCATTTATGTATTTTTTTGCTTATACTTTTCATATTATAGTAAAATAAGCCATTGCCCAAAAGAAGCCACTGCCTAATATATAAGGCAATGAATTTTAGCTCTTATATTTAGGTTTATGATGCACTTTGAGTTAACTTTTATGTATTGTGTAAGGCAAAGGTCCAACTTAATTCTTTCGTATGTGGATATCCAGTTGTCTCAGCACAAGTTGCTGGCATGACTATTCTGTATTGAATTATCTTGTATGCTTGCCAGAAATTAATTGACCAAACCTGTGAATTATTATACTATTTATGTATGTATGTATGTATGTTTGTTTAGTGTTACTGGGGACTGAACCTAAAGCATTCAGACAGAGCCATACCTCCAGCCCTTTTTAATCTTTTTTATTCTGAGACAGGGTCTCATTAAACTTCTTAGGCAGGAATTGAACATGAGACCCTCCTGCCTCCATCTCTCAGAGTGCTGGGATTGCAAGCATGTGCTACCATGCATGGTTTGGTATTATTTTTTTAAAGAACATATACATCATACCAGTAGTATTGAAAAAATAATGTCTCATACTCTTTAAGAAAGAGTTTGGAGCCTCTAGAAATTTTAGTCAACTACTGGCAAACAGTTACATGAGTGTATCTATACTCTCTATAGTACACAGACTGAGATGGCTGCTGGATGGATGCAGGCCCAGTGAATACTGAGCAAATCTAACCGGCTAGTATCTCACTTCCTCTAGTCCTGTTACTTTATACTCATTATACAAAGGACTCACACTGCAGTCTTGTGCTTCTCCTTCTGTGTGTTCTTAGTAAATGTGGCCTTACCATTCTTCCATTCACTCTGTCTCCAAATCTAACACTCCTCCCTTTTTTTTTCACAACCAGTTGCCACTGTCTGTCCATTTTACCTGGGAGCAGATGTGCGTGTGTGTGTGTGCTGGGATCAAATCCCAGCCATCACCTAAGTACTTTACCACTGAGCTATACCCCACCCCATATTAACTTTTTAGCATCTTCCTTCTCATTTCTGTTGTTACTGTTTTATTCTGCATGTGGCCCTTTTTGCCACCTACATGGATTAGGCAAGCACTTCCCAGCTGGTCTCCTAACCTCTGTTCTTTCCCTTCTTTATCTCTTCTGCAAGTTGCTGGTAAAGCACTCTTTCCTAAGGGACACAGTTAACCATGTTGCTCCGCAGTCATGTAGCTGTGAGGGTATCCCAACTGCCGCTGTGTCTCGTGACACACAACTGCTTGAGTGATCCAGATGCTGCTCCATCTCAGCTCCCATCCATTTCTCTAATTGAATCTGACAGTCCTGGCCACCCCCACTTTGACTTTTTCCAAGTCAAATTCATGCCATGTCTCTTATGAAGATTTCGCTCATTCGCATGGTGTAAATAAATTTTCCTTTTCCTTTGTACTTAAATGATTTGTGCTTTCTCTTTTAGTTAAGCACATTCCACTTTGTACTCCAGCAATTTGAGTAGACCTTTTCTCTCTCTTTTTATTCTGAAAGGTTCTTGATGGCATTAATCATATTTATTATTCTCTGTATACCTATCAGGCCCTTTGCTCAGAGATTTATGCATTACAGATAATCAGTACATGCTTGTACTAAGCTGAATTAATCAAAGGCATTTACTCAGACTTTGAGGGGAAAGAAGGTATAAGATGTAGTCCTTTCCCTTAGGGACTAATAACAGATTTAAAATATTTTATGTAGTTAGTTCATAAAATAAGACCTAAATATTGCTACAAAGTACAGGTTTAGGAAAGGAGATATTAATGTCTTAATGTCTATGTTCTAAATTAGGACAAGAACAATGAAGGAAAGGGGAGAAGAGAGGAAAAGAGGGTCTGTTGTAAGAAAGTTTATCACTCAAAATGTGTCAGTCACCTCAGCCCGTCTGGGTAGGCCGTGGTCTTCTTCCACTCATTTTTTTCTAGTCCTCACTCCCAAATGTGTGGTCATTTGGTCATTTGGTACTCCCATCTTTTTTTCAAGCTCATTACTGAAATATAAAGGGACAACAGAGTAAGGAACAGGGCGCCAATCATAGGGCTTGTGCTTCGGTAGAGCCACAGGTAGGTCATTAGTGTCTCACGGTTCCTCCGGATCACCAAATGGTTCTGGCCACAATGAGAGTCATGACCGACTTTCTCAGATAGGCTTCTGTGAGGGAAGGACGCTCAAATGCCTTAAGGCCGCACTCTCTGCAATGGACCGACACCTCTCCTGTGCATGTGGAGCAGGGTTAGATACGCACCGTTTTGGGAGACCTTATGAGACCGTCATTTGAGTAATCTTCACGGCTTTGTAGCTCCAGTGCAGGAGCCAGACGAGAGTCTAAATGAGCTAAGGTGCACTACACGACTATACTGGGCCTGTCGGCACAACAGGGAACACAGCGCTGAATCACGCTGAGATGGTTTGCTTCTGAGTCAGGGTTTCACACTATAAGCTGACTAACTGGCCTAGAAACCAGTTCTGTCTAATGCAATGCCTTATAAGTCATCTGTGTTTGTGAAGTATACATACATGTTCTACCCGCTCTGACCCTACCAAATAAACTGTTTTAGCAAAATGCTTACATGTAAAACTTTTGTGTATTTTAAAATTCTTCTGCAATCCCAAGCATAGTTGTACTAGGAACAATATCACTGAGAAATATTTAATTGTTTTAATATATGACACAATGCAGTAATTCAGTTTCGAAGACTACACCATATATTGTTCTTAAAGAGAGCAGACAAGCGGCCACTTTGAGAGGACAACTCTACTTCTGTCCCAGAGAGAACAGTAGTTCCAGGTTCCCAGGAATGACTTCTCTCAAGCCCACCCAGCGTACAGGACTCCGGCCATGCCCAGCCCACATCTTTCCAGTCTCCTACCCAGCTGGATGTCCCCGATGGCTTGGGTGCCCCGGATGCCTGCCGCCTCCAGGTCTGTTTTGCAATGATCATCACTTCTTCTACATCTGCTTCCTCTCCACATTCTAGCTCTTCTGTGTGGGCAGACTGGCATGCGCCGGGAGCTCAGTGAGTTCCCTCTCCTCTGGTAGCCTATAACCCCCTTCCTGCCAAATCTTCTAGAAAGTGTAAGCCTCAGTTATTTCCTTTTACTCACCTTCTGATTACTTTTGTGATAAACAAGAACTTTAGACCATTTAAAATTTACTAAAAAGTTCTAAATACTGTATACTACACAGAGCATGTTTCTTCCCCAATTATTTCACACTAAATCCCTGACATGATGACGCTTCATCCCCAAGTGTGTTTGTCTACATGCCTACAAATAAGGACTTTGTCTTACATAACCACTCTACAGCTCTCACTGCATAGTCACAGTCATACTGCTTTCCTCTAACTCTCACATGCCGTTTGTGCTTTAGCCAGGGTCTCTTTAATGTCCTCTACAGCAGAAGGGTTAGTTCAGAATCATGTGCTACATTTAGTTGCCATTATCTCTTAATCACTTGCAATCTGGAATGATTCTTCAGTCTTTCCTTACTCTCATAGTTCTGGCATTCTCAAAGGACACAGGCCAATTATTATATAGAATACAACTCCCAACTTTTGTTTTTCTGTCATTTTCTCATGATGAGATCTAGCTGATGCTTCATTGGTAGGAATAACACAGAAAAGTGCTCTGTACTTCTAATTACATTGTATGAGTGGGCATGCTATTCTCATTTCTCCCATTACTGATGATGTTATTATTTGATGAAGGTAGTATCTGCCAGGCTTCTCAATAAGTTACTCTCCTTCCTTTAGAAAGTTTTAAAAAAAAGATCTCGTGTAGGAGATAATGTACAACTATATACTAACATACCATTTCTTATCTAATTTGCAATGCAGTCTCTTTTTATGTCAGAGCAGACTCGTGGGTTCTTACAGATTGGGCTATAATATATAAGTATCATTTTATTCTGATGCTCAAAATATCTAAACTTTGCCTGGTAGTACTTCCTTTCAAGTAGCTCCTATATCCTTTCAATTCTTACTGATATCCTCATCATTCTTTGAGAATATTTTTATACTCTAATATAAGAAGATGTTCAATACTTAGCTTGTATTTTCTTTCATCCAGACCTAGAATCACCTACAAACCCTGGTTTCCTTAGGTACTAAAAGCTAGTATTTGGGTGCTAAATGTGGTGTATCAATGTCGCAGTACTTTTTAGTAGACAGAGCTGGGAAGTATGTATGCACACAGCCTCTCCCATACATCAATGCACATTTACTTCTGTTTATTCACCCATTCATCCATCCATCTTGAAAAACAGTGAGTTTACACTACCTTTAATTCTGATTAAACATCGCTGGGTCCACGTTAGTTTTCTTCCTCTCTATATTTGTGGCCCACAGCCCCCTCAAACTCAACATGTCTAAAATGAAACATATCGTCAGTGCCTCACCAATTCTGTTCTCTCTCTTGAATTTCTTGTTTCATTTAATGGACCTACCAGTCATCTTGCTGCCCAAAGCTGATTCCTTGTAGATTCTCCTTTCTATTCTTCTACCTCTAATCATTCACAAAATGCTGCATTTTCCACCTCCTCACTATCTGTAGTCATGCACCATCTCTTTACCACTAGTTTGCCCTACTAGAAGAATCAGACCCTCTTATACACACACACTCACATACACATTTATAACCACTTCCTCCTGTTCTAAAATTTATAGTGGCTTTGTATCACATGCAGAATGAAGTCCAAGGCCTTACTATACTATATGTGATAAGATTCCTTACCACAACCAAAATACCCCATCTATACAATGTGATGGATGGAGATACACTGCCTTCTTGCCATTCCAACCATGCCAAACACATCACTGCCTCACACCCTCTCATATGAGCTTTCTCTGCTGCATATACCTACATGGCTTGCTCACTCATCTTTGGGATTTTTCCTCAAATATTTTCTCTGCAAGGCTGTGCGTGATTCTCATGTAAAAATAGTAACCCTCGAGCTTCACTTTATTTGATGATGCCACCATTACTACTTTCTTACATTGTATCTGTCTGCTGCCAGTCTCCCCTCCGGGTAAGGTACATTCCAAAGGTGCATGTATTTTCCTAACACCTGGAACACTGATCGTGATCGTAACGTATATTTGCTGAATGAAAATGTTTCAGCATGGTCTTAACATAACATAACACAGTGGCTTAATATATATTATATCATAAATAATCACCTTTATATTATTAGGTTGCTTTTATTTTTTCATATTATTATAAATATGGCTACTATGAAAACTGTGTGTAGTTTTCACTTATTTATAAAAAATTTCTAGAGATTATTGGGTTATAGAGTATAGCTTTATTATTATCTATTATTTACTGCTTTCCAAAATAGTTGTAATATTTAAAAACTTCAAGAGCAATCATTGTATAAAAATTCTTTCATTTTCTGAATAGGATATAAACTTCAACTTTTAAAAGTACGCAGATTTTGCGGGGGAACCTCCTCCCCACCTCTGCCTTTCGTACTGGGGACTGAACCCACAGCCTCATATATGCTAGGCAAGCGCTTTCAAAAACAAAGCTACCTCTCCAGGTCTTTATAAAAATTTTATTTTTCAACAAGGTCTTGTTAAATTGCCCAAGTTGACCTTAAATTTTCCATCCTTTTGCCTCAGCCTCCCAAATAGTTGGGATTACTGCAATCTGACACACTCTCCAGTTGAGATTTTCTTCCCTTCCACTCCTATCTTTATTCTCCCAGCTCCTATCTGCCCTTCACAGGTAATCATCATTACTTGTTTCTTATATAGCCCTCTAGAGTCTGTATAAATACAAAGAATATAGCTCATGTCAAACATCTAATATTTCTTGCTTTTTTCCATTTTGTACAGTCTATCTCATTCCTTTTTTGTAACTGCATAGAATTGCAGAGGACCCAATCACAAACATCAGGTATAATTTACTTTTAATCCCCTAAGGCTATTTAGGCTATTCCCACTTCTTATTATCACAACAAGTAGAATGAAGAATAACCTGTACCTCATGTGTGTGTGTGTGTGTGTGTGTGTGTGTATACACACATCTGTAGGATAAATTTCAAGAAGTGGAAGTGCTAAGTCAAGAGTTAATGTATTTAAAATGTACACATTTGTACAGTTGTATCTACACATTACTGAAATGCTATCTATGGGGTTGTGACACCTTCACCAAAGTAAAAGATTGCTTGTTTTCTCTCAGCTTGATTTGTGCAAAATCAATGACACATGTGATATTTTAACTGACACGTATCACCAGATGTTGAATATCTCTTCATGTTTCCTTTTTCTATAAACTATGTGTTCATACCCTGTGCCCATTTTATATATATATTTGGTTGTTGCTCTTTTTCTATTAATTTCTAGGAGTATGTTCTGTATTAAATACTGGCTTTTTGTTTATGAATGACAACTATATATTCCCAATTTGCTATTTAACGTTACAGGGAAGGTTTGACAGCATTTATTAATATTTTATTTTGGAATTTATGGATGTTGAGTCACAGAAAAACCATCCACCAAGGTAACTTTCCCATAGTTTGTTCTAGAGGTTTCAAGGCTTTAGTTTTCATGTTTAAATCTTCGATCCATTGAGAATTTAATTTGCCTCGATGGTAATCTGCTGCAGGGGGAGAGGTGAATTTATGTATATACTTGGGAACACTGATCTATTTACTACATCAAGGGGGAAACCCATATACTCTAAAATAACTTTCTTTTCTTTCTTTTTTGCAGTGCTCCTGGAGATAGAACCCAGATCCCTCAGCATGCTAGTAACTCCACCACTGAGCTACATTCTCAGCCTAAAATTAACTTTAAAAAGTGATTTCCATTTGTTTTTGCTTCCAATAGCTAGAGGTTACCTATCTTACAGTGTTCTTGTATATAATAAAGAAGATAATGTCTGGTGGGTACCGTGACTAGCTTCCACATCCTGAACTTTGCTCTCCTGTAGGCTCATATCCTTTTTGATCTCTGAAGCTCAGTGTCTCACAGGCACCTCCATCTCAATGAGACCCTCATTAGAACTCCAGTTCCCACTACTAGACTTCCTCTAGTCCTCTCCCCAAATAACCACCCTCCCACAACTCCACAGTCAGCCTTTAGCCCCTCTTCCTGTCATCCCATTTCTGATCAACAGCAAGTTCTATGCAATTTTACTTCCAAAATAGACTCACAATTTCTCTACTTCCCACCACTTCCCTATTAGCACTCTGGTCTGGGTCCTAGTCTCACAGGTCTAGATTCCTGAAATAGCCCGAGTTGTTTCCTGGTCTCACTCTGGTACTTCCACATTCCATTTCGACCTGCAGCAGCAGGAACAATGCTCTTAAAGCAGAGATCAGATGACATCCATTCTATGCTCTCACTAAAGACTTGAAGGCTTGAAGGCTTCTCATTGTCCTTGAATGAAGTCTAAACTCCTGGCCACCTGCCTCCTCCCTGTCCTAGCTGCCAGGCTCACTAATCCCCAACCAAACAAGCTTTACTCCGCTCCTTGAACACACCAAGCCCATCTCTGTCTTTGCAGTTGTTAAGCAAATCTTTTCCCTGGAAAGTGTACTTTCCAGAGCTTCTTCAGGCTGGCTGCACCTTGTCATTTAAGGCCTACCTCAAAGACTTCTTTCTAGGCTTTTCTGATTGCTCATCCCAAGGTGACCTTGACATTCCTAGCCAGTTTATTCCATACATGGCTCAGCATTATTTCTCATAATAGCAAACATTCTTTGAGCACTTATCATATGCCAGGCTCTTTTCTAAATGCTTTGTGGGGATTATCTCGTTAAGCTATCAGTTACATACAGGAATACCATCATAATCTCCATTTTACAGATGAGAAAGGTAAAGCAGAAAGTAGTTAGGTAATATGTTCAAAGTCACATAGATATAAACCAACTAAAAGTACCTGGCTTAACTTGTTATATATCTCAGCCCCATTGGAATGATTTGTGGTTTTGTTTTTTTGTTTCTGGTCTTTTGGAGACAGGATTTTGCTATACAGTTCAGCCTAGGGTTGAACTCATCTTGTCGTCCAGGCTGGCCTTGAACTCATAGCAATCCTCCTGCCTCAGCTTCCCAAGTGTTGGGATTACAGGCATGGACCACCATGACCAGCTGGAATGAACATGTTGACAGAGTTGATTCCTTGTCTCTTTTGTTAACTGTTCACATGTTATTTGTTATGGCACACATGTCGTTTGTTTTTCTTTTAAGATAAAAGATGTTAATGTATGAATTGTTTTTTCTAAACTAAAACCTAACCAGGTTTAATTGTAGTGTTAATACTTTGGAATAAATAAGCGGGTTTTGGGTTGCAGTTTGGGCACCTGGTCTCTAAAAGGTTTGCCATCACTGCACTATACCCATGAGTCCGGAATACAACCTGCACAAAAGAGGTACTTCATAATTTTTTAAATGCCTAGTGAGCATTCAGTAAATGGAAGGTAAGATGGTCATCCCCATTCATGTTCTCCATGAATACCCTGGGTGTTGGAAGGCAGCTGGATGGTCAGAAGGATAGACAGCTAATTTCATCTGTATAAATTTATGCTGTATTGTTGTTGTCCTGTCTAAATTTCTTTGGTAGGTATGCAAATTAAAGACATGGAGCCTATAATCTCTAGAGTCCTTTCTCATTGGTAACCCTTGCAAGACTAGCCTGGTTATGTGGCTAAGCTTGCATGTGAGCTACCATCACAGCTAAGGACCAGCTATCAACTCTCTGTCCTCACAGTGGGCAGGACAGACAGACTGAGGGTGATATCCACAGGTTCTGGAAATGTGAATGGCATACCCTAAACCTCTGCTGACACTGTGTTTAGAGTTTAGACACAGTAATTAAAAACCATCTACATGTAACCAATAATGATGAATAGCCTCAAAAAGTAAACAAAGCATATCATGAAAAAAGTAACCATTAGTAAACAGAAAAGATGTGTTTTATAAGAATCGTCTAGGTCATGACAGCATATAGCTGAATTTGTATTTCACTGGGGCAAGAAGAAAAGTTTTTCCATTTTGAAAAATATTTTAAATGCATAAAAGCTTTTGAGTACACAATTCAAAATTGTTCACGGCACATGCTTTTTTACATACACATATATACATGGAATAATCCACTAATTACTGAATTGCATATTTCTCTAAAATAGGTCACAGCTGTAGAATTGCAGAGTATACTACACAATGAAGAATAAAAATGAGTTCTGTACCTATAAGTCATCTCAGTATTAGTAGTCTCCATGACAAGTGGGGGCTATCTTACATACCCTATTTCCATAACAAACAGATCTTTACAAAACTTGACTGATAGCCATGTACCTATTAACCACTGCCTAAGAAGATACAATCAAAGGCTCGCTATATTCAGTTCACCTGATTCCATAGGGTGGAACCATCATGTATAAATAAAAGGTCCATTCTAAGTCCTTTGTAACTCCCCAGATTTGAACAAAAATGTGCAGGGTTGTACATGTTCCTGCTTTCCACCAAACTGCATTTTTGTTGAGTTTTCCATATACAGACTCATGTAATTCAAAACTACTTTTTCAACCTTTGCTGAAGTTTCCCCTCTTATCAACGACCTTTTTTGAAAAACACAACATTAACACCTCACAAAAGCCATTGTTCGTGACAGGTCCTGCTGAACGCCACGCAAATTCCTGGCCCTGTAACTGCCGAGTCCTGTGACGTGGGTTTACTTGCTGGCCTCACACAACAAGCACAGATCAACTTCTTGCGCCAGCAAGGTCACTGCTACCCATACAGCATGTCTGCCTTCAGGGCCTGCTCAGCCAAGGCCGTGAATGTGAATCTGTGCACACAGGCCACTGCAGCATGTGACACACAATGCAGGCTGTGGACCGCACCAGGCCTGTGGCTCCTCATAGATCCGAGGTTATCAGTCCTCAGATCCATCTCCCCAGAGCACTTGCTTTCTGCCCATTGCCCAACATGCTGACAGGTATTCCATTTCTATTCACCACTGAGCCATCTCACCAGCTGGCTGGGAAAAGCAGTACCAATCAGGGGCATGTGTACAGGGCCTTCACTAAGTATCTGGCCTTCATTTGGCCTATCTTGCCTTAAAGTTTGTGCTCATCCCCTTGGAAGGCTGATGCAGAACAGTGGCTCCCAGCCCCACTCGGAACCCACGTGTGGTTTAATGTCACTGCATTTTACTTGTAAGCTTCAAGAATCACTCAGTCCTTGGTACTGTTACACTTGCTTTGTATTAACCCTATCACTGAGCATATGTTTGTAATGGTAACACCCTTTGAAAATGTCTCATCTATAGTAGGTACACAAGCAAATGTGTTGAACTGAATTTTCTTCAGCTATAAAACAGAAATGAATCTCTGGCAAATTTTTTGACACTATAAAAATAAAAGTATTAAAATAAGTTTATGCACTAGAATATCAAGTAGCACAAATAAAAAATTGATTAGTCTTGTTTATTTAATTCTTAATGCTTGTAATAACTAAAAAAGCTCCAGAATGTACTTCAAACATGTATAACCACCTCTAGTGTCTGCTAATTAAAATTTCCTTTAGGGGCTGGGGATTTAGCTCAGCGGCAAAAGCTCCTGCCTGGCAAGCGCAAGGTCATGAGTTTGGTTCCCGGTACCGGAGAAAAACCAAAAAAAAAAAAAAAAAAAAATTTCCTTTAACCCACAGCTTGATGGTTATAGTCTACAGGATACTATTTAATAGTTTTAATACTTCAGGATTACATCTATCTACCTACCTACCTCCCTATCCATCCATTCAACTATCTACTTTTACTATTATTCAGAAATTTTTGGATGTAGCCTCAACAGCCAATCCTAGCTACCTGGGGTTCCTTTGTACCTCAAGGCCTCTCAGTCAGAGGCACAGAGGGCCTACTTGTATTTCTGCTAGCAAGTGTTAACAAAGATCTCAGTGTCTGGCCAACAGCTTTGTAGAGTCCAAGGGCAGGAAAGAGGTACCCTGAAAGTAGCAGCACTGGTGTCAGCTCCTAGCTGTGGCTCAGGAGGTGCTGGGATAAATACAGGAGATTTCTGGCTGTGGGAAATAGTAGCTCCCAGAATGATGTAGCTCCTCGGTGTCACTTAAAAGTTCAGCCTAGAGTTTGTTGCTTCAGTTTTTGCAATGACTGGCTATGCCATTTAAAATCTTTCAATAAATCTCTTTCTATTTAAGTTGGATGGTGTAGACTTTTTTTGTCCCTGAGCCTGATACACTCATTACGCAGTCACTTAATGAGAAGTAGAGTTATGGGGTAACACAGTTCTATACACTCTTCCTGAGACTAAGCTATACTACAACTGAATGGAAAAAGCAAAAGCAAAACCAAACAATTTGTTGTCCACTTTCATGGAAATACTGTATCTCTCTGAGACACAAGTGAAATAAGGAATGAACCAGTTCACTCTTCTAGTTTAGAAATTCCCACAGATTGGGGATCAAATTAATTTGTTGGATTCCAGGCCTTTGAATATATAATCATTATTTTAAATAGTTATAAAGATCTACAGCAAAACATCATTTATAATGTGTCAAGAATTACAAAACTTCTACATGAGAATGGCACTGACAGCAAAGGAAGAGTGTACCCTGACAATTTTTATCTTACCTTTAATTTATTGCTTAGTGCAATTTTTCTAAAGACAACTACAACTAAAATATTCTTCAGCTATGATGCCAGACTTAAATACATAGTTCCCATATAGCCAAATAGTATTTTAAGACATTTTGGACAAGGCACATTCTTTCAAAAGTATCATGTTAGAGCATAAAAACTATAGTATATGAGCACCAGAGACTCACAAAAAGAAAGGTAATTACTCAGAAGAGGCTTACTTTAAATAGGGCTCTTACATGCAGAAGATATCCTAAAATGATTTAGAACATGTGATAATGTTGGTATGTAGTTAAAAAGCACAGCAGCAGAGATAAAGAAGGATAGATTCATCCTAGGTTCTAGAAACGCATACAGTTTTACTGAGGCCAACAGAAGGATTTCTTAGGTTAGCTTGCTTCTACAGAAATGTTCTTATGACAGTAAACCACAAAAGTATCTACAGACAGAGTCAAGTCACCAGTGATACTGAGCGACAGGAAAGAAATGGTAAAAAAGAAAACATATAACGAAAGTTCTACCATACAACAGTTTAGAGAAAGGACCTTTTCCTGGGACTATACAAAACCTATTTTTAGATCTTTTATCCAGCCATGATTACTGAAGCTGGTATCAACTTTATAGTGCTTCAAGACGAACTTGTGCTTTTTAAATATTGTTATTTCTTAGTATCTAATACCAATCTGCAAAGAAAGGACTCAGGAATGTCTGGGAAAATGGCTAATGCTAAGACCAGGACAGAAAATACACAAAATGATCCTAGGACAATTTGTAGTACCAGAAGGTAAGAAAGTACACAAAATAGACAAAACAAAAAAACCCACCATGATAAGAGTATATCAAAGGGATGCAGGGCTCAATCGAAAGAACTCTCAGTGACAAAAGCTGGAACAATTTGAGCAAGAATATGAATGAAATAGTACTGAATTGTAACTCAAGGTATAAAATAAATATTCATGAGTCACAGTGACATAAACAATTGAATAAATACATAAGCAGGGGAAAAAGAGGCAAACTTCCCATGCAGGCGAATTCCAAGTAATTACTCTACCATCATGGAGGGCCATCAGAACTCTCCATCGTTTGGGGATGAACGCTGCATAACTATTTCCTTCCAAAGACTTCTGGATGGAAAGAGGGAAAAGAGTAACTTCACAGTGTAGAAACCCGACAAACACTACTGCAGCTATGCGATCAAGGGCAACAGTGCTAAGTCACGTTAACAGTGCATATATATGATATGACCCGACAGAAATGGTACTCCACCTCTAGGGTCGTCTTCCCAAAACATGTAACTCTCGTCTTGTCATGAGCAATCACTCCAATTAGACGGGCACTACAAAATGACTGCCTAGTACTGCTGAAAATGTTACGGTCATTAAAAAAATTAGCCTGAAAAACTCTCAGAGCTAAGAGTTGCCTAGGAGCCTGAAGGAATGAGCATAAGGTGGCTTTCTGGATAGGAACCTGAAGCAGAGTTAGGTAATATTATATAATCACTAAGAAAATGTAAATAAGGCATGGGCTTTATTTAATTAAAAAAGCACATCTATACGTTTTCCAAAAGTACTATGTTTTTGTGAGCCTTAGTATTTCAGTTTATATAGATGGTAAGTGTCATACTGATTCTAGGAGCCTCTGGCCCTCAACTGAAGCCCCTTACTCCGCTGGTTATGAGTCCACAGCAACACCCATGCGGATATCCGAAGAGAAGAGGCTTTCCTCCTTCGGAGTACGGGGAGTCAGAATATGAAGAGTTTTCTTTCTCACTTTTTGTTTTGTTTTGTTGGTATTAGACAAAATCAGAAATTATTTTTAAATTAAGTTCATTATGCTTTTTCCAAGCTGTAATACCACCATGTACTCAGGATATACCTAATATCTGTTGGTGAGGAGAACTATGATTAGCACAAAGTACCCTCTCCCTCCAACCCTCCTCTGCCACACTTACTGAGTGCCACCTATCCCAATCCCTACACTGTAAGCAAGGGATGTAAACCTAAATGCAGTCATTTCGTTTTCTTTTTGGTACTAGGGCTTGAACCCAGGTCCTTCACACTACATTCCCAGCCCCAGAAAGGGTCTCGCTGAGTTGCCTGGGCAAGGCTCGAACTTGTGATCTTCCTGCCTCAGCATCCTAGAGTGTTTAGATTTCACAATGCCTAGCTGAAATGAATTTCTTATACTGTGGGATCTGAAGAAAGACAAACATAGATTATATTTAAAAGCAGCTCATGAAATATGCTCCAAAGCAGAAAAAATAAAGGTACTACAAACAAAAAACATAAAAACCACCAAATGTTCTTCAGGGTATGGGGCATATGTTGCCAGTAGGGCTATAAAGTAGTACAGCCACTCTGGAGGACAGCTTGCAAGTTTCTTCTACAATAAACATTAGTTTGGTCCTGGGGATTGTATAATCTAATAACTGGACCCTGTGTACTTATTCAGAGAAATTTAAAATTATGTCCAAACAAAAACTTATATACAAATATTCATAGCAACTTCGTTCGTAACAGCTCAACACTAGATTTACCTGGATGTCCTTCACCAGGTAAGTGGCTAAGCAAACTGTGTCCAGGCATACCATGAGATATTACTCAACAGCAACAAAAGGAACAAACTACTGACACGTACAAGAAGTTGAATGAATCTTCAGGGAATTATGCTGAGTTAAGAAGGCCACAAGGTTAAATACTGTATGTTAATACAACATTTCTGTAACACTCTTGAAGTGAGAAAATTAGAGAAATAGAGAACAGATTAATGGGCTAGGGCTGAGGATGTGTTGGGAGCGGAGTGAGTAAGGACGGAGGTGGGTGCAGCTGTGAGAGCGTAACAGCAAGGATCTCCGTGGTGTTGAAACTACTCAACATCTTCACTGAGTATATGTGAACATACATGTGTAATAACATTGCACAGAATTATACACACATGTTCCCACCACACACCCAAGTTAAGTACAACTGTGGAAATCTGAAGACACTGTAGCAAGATGATACCCTGGTTATAATACTGTATTAATTGTTTTGCAAAATGCTACTATTAGGGAAAACTGAGTAAAGGACGTATGGAGTCCCTCTGCATTATTTTTCTGTAACTGTGTAATTATTTTAATAAAAAGCAAATTAAAAGGAAAAACACCACCAAAGCAACACATGATGTTAAAAACTTACTGAAAACAATTACGGCACACACTATCCAACTACCCTTGGGGGCTCTGTGTTGGGCAATAAAATCACTACTGTTTCTACCATACAACTACCAGGAAAACACAAGCAATAGATTCAGTGAACATCCTTCTGGTGAACACCTTCAGCTCACAATCCTGATAGTACAGCAAAGGAAACTACACATTTGTAATTCACAGGCTTTTCCTTTTAATCACATCTTTGCTCAGAAAGGGTAGGGATGTGACCCGGGATCTTCCCAAGTCACATTCTTCCCAAGACTTGGGGAGCCACTCTCATTCACTGCTGAGGAAGGCAAGGAGATGTGAGGTAGAATTAGACACAGCAGCCTCAATCCCGAGGCTGCGTTCTCCGTCTTGTGCATCTGGCCGAAGGGGTGATACCAATACGTGCTAATGGCAGTTCCAGTTATGGGGACCAGGGGTGAGCTTCCTGTCTTTCTTTTTCACTCTTCCTGTCTCGTTTCATGTTGATATCTGTTTTTCATATCTTTACTTGTTAATAAAATCATTTTAATGTCTGGTTTAAAGAGAAACAACAATAACAACTTGAATTTCCTCATTTCTTCTTCCTTTGATCCACACTGGGAGCAGGCAGGGAGGGCTAACAGTGGCTGGGAATAATATTCTGCTCCTGTTCAAGGCCCTGTAGTTCTGTCCTATCTCTGTCTCTGTCTCTCTCTCTCTCACACACACACAAACTGGGATCCTTTGCTGCCTACAGAGTCAAGAGAACAAGAGGTGGCACCGAAACATTTATATTCACTTCCTATTTTATCAGAGTTTAAGAATACTGACTTTTGCCTCAAAGTATCTTTTATTCGTCAAGAAGTAAAACACTAACAAGATTAATTTGCCTAATTCCTGATTATAGACTCCTATTTTGACAGCTAGGTTTTTTCCAAGTGAAGCTGACAAATGACTGCTATCAAATAAAAATTACTTGTATTTTTTAAATTACCTGTATTAGTGGTTGTTCCCATTAGAGTTGTGTTTTTTTGTTTGTTTTTTTGAGACAGGGTCTCACTGTGCAGTCCAGGTTAGTCCTGAACTCACTATACAGCCCAGGCTGGCCTCAGACTTGCAGCGATCCTCCTGCCTTAGCCTCAAGAGTGCAGGGATTACAGGTGTGGTTGGCCCTATTAGATTTAACAATTGAGAATATGTTTTTATGCTATCATGGGTAGCTCTAAATGGCTGCTGTTCTAGTTAGCACGGAATGTGAGGCAACTCGGGTGCTACAGCTACACAGGCGAATGGCCTCATGCCCTTGTTGGTTTTAACACTCAGAGTCAGGCAGACCTGGTTCTAGGTTCCAGCTCAGCCTGGGACAGGTCTTCATTCTCTGGCCCCTTCAGCTAATTCCTCATGCCCACCCCACCGGGAGACTGGCCTTTCCAGAACTATTGTGCACAGTGACCCCAAAAGGCCAAGGAATGAACAGGTATTTTGAGTACTTTACTTCATTAGTTCTGCTAAACAAAAAAGCGAACAAGAAAAAAAAAAAAAAAAAAAAAGGAAAACAAAATACAAAGAACAAGCACTTGGGATATCCCCTAGGTTCTCAATCAAGCTCCTTCTCTTCCTCTGAGTGTGCGGCCAAATTAAAGTGTTGCAGAGAGGAATAAAAAGGATTGTATTATGCTGATATTCTTGCAGCTAAGAACAAAATGTTTTATGATTTCAATTTCAAATAAAATAGATTAGAAGACAATACAGAAAATAGTTACATCGGAAGTACAACGGTCTTTTTGTTTTTGTTTTGAAGCCTGTGTCACTAGACTGCTTTTATTGAAAGTTATACTTAAATAAATTCTGATGGCTCTCACTTGCAGGGTCACATTATTCAATTCACAAGATGAGCCATGAGCACAGACAGCAAAAGGGCGTAATGTTGAGCAATGTTGCTTACACTGTGAGTTTTGCCAAGCTAAGCCTGTGCGTGGGTACCATGTGTTAACTGTCAAATTTCAGAAGCAAATCTTTGCCCTTTGTTTGAAAGAGATGGAAAGGTAGTTCATCTTGGTATTTTACTATGGGTAAAGTAGATCACAGTGCAGGACATGTCACAAGTATATTATAATGTAAATATTTTATGGTGTGTAACAGAAAAAGTTGTGAAGAATGTTTCTTACCCAACTCCTCCTTCATTTCTCTAAAAATAGTCCATTCCAAAAGGTTTAACTCAAATATGTTCCATTTGGGTGCTGAGGAGGGGGATGTGTGTGCAGATTTCTCTTACATCTGTGATTCCTGCAAAAATATCTGGCAGTACATTCAGTTCTGTGTCTCAAAACCTCACAGGGCCAATTCTAAAATAATATTATAAATGCTCATGGTTATCATCACCTAACTAATCTAAAGCAACAAAATATTTGGCCCTTCAGTTTTCTCAGATCAGTCCTGAAGCAACAGCTGACTTTTGGATTCTGGTTTCATTAGGAAGACTTGGTTTGTCATGGAGTAAGTTTCGCTGTAAATCAAGGAGCTATACTTCACTGGCCCTCTAGAAAGTGAACCACAATTGTAACTGAACATTGTTATGCCGATTTTTTGAATTTCTGGCTAATTGTGAACTCTGAAAAGTCAAATAGGAAATCTTCACCAAGGCTGGGGTTACCGCTCAGTGGTAGAGTATGCACTTAGCACGTGCAAGGCCCTGGTTCAACCCATAACACACGAATACACACATATACACGAATAAATAAATAAACTCTTCATTTCTTTTTTACATGTCCCCAACAAATAAAATCTAAATCTGTTTTGTGAGCTATAAATTTCCTGTTTCACTATCTTCCTTGATGTGTTTTTTTTTGTGATGATTCATGATTCCAGTATTTTTTTGTTATATTTTTGCTTAAAAATTTGCATAATATTTGTATGGTTTTTACAATTTTTGATGAACATATGAAATATCAAACTATGGGGAGGTAAGACTCATGGGATTATGAAGAAAAGCTTAAATTTTTATTTTTAAAAACTATTTATACATTGACCATAATACAAGTTTTCCTTAAAAGTTATGGTTAAAAGTGGGCATAAAGAATTCAAAGCTCCAGATCTTCACTCTCTCCTCTTCCACTGTTACAAGGCCTCAGTCAGAGTGGTTACAAGTCCTGGTCCAGCGAGCCCAGTCCGCGCAAACCAGGGTCCGTGGAGCCGAGTGCTGCTCAGGATGGCTGGAGACCTGAAAAACTAGGCTCCCATCCCAATTCTACCATCCACATGACCTACGGGAGTGCTCAGACACGTGCGTGACCCCACTGGGGTGCCTCTGCCTCTTCAGCGCTCCCTACTGCTCTCTGCAGCCTCCTCCCTGTCTCTTCTCTCAAGGTGTCCAGGGCTGCTCTCACAGTCTATAAATCTCCTTGTAAGAGGCTTTGGTGGCACTGGGACTTCCTCCCAGGGGATATAGGTCTTTTGTTCTTTTCAGTCACAGGAAATAATAAATGGATTTTATCTAAAGCCCACATGAACAAGAATCTAACAGATGAGGTCAGCCACACAGGTGCACAGAAAGAATTCAGGAGGCCACAGCTTACATGATTTGTAGCCATACAGAGTAAGAAGTTAGTGATGTCTTCTTTTCTAGACCAATCAGCCAATACAGACCTGTAAAGCCTGGGTGAAAAGGCCAAGATGGGGCAGCTGTACTCCTCAGAAGGGAGATCCAGATTGCTCTAGACTCTGGGAAGGGTATCTGTCAATATGAACAGTCAACAATGGTGTTTATAGCAAACTAAAATCCACAAAGTACTTCACACAACTTTGAAACACTATAAAAAATGTGTAAAGTATATTATTCTTTCTGTCTAATGCTGAGGAAATGTGAGAGCAATTAATTAAGTTGCCCAAGGTCACATGCCTGTGTTGAGACCAGATCTGGCACTGGCATTTAGAGCCTTTGATTACAAATCCTGGATTCTTTCCCACGCTCCTCTACTGCTTTTCTCAGAATTGACATTAAGTGTTGCTTTTATTCATATTTTTATTTTTGTGTTTTACAGTTTCTTCTTCTGGGGAACTTCTATTTTTTCCCAGTGTTCCTTCTTTAACTTGAGAATCATAAATTCTGATAAATGTTCCCAGTTTTATTTTATCTTGATTAGAAAATTGATACGCTACTTGCACCATTTTACAATTCAATATATTTGAGAGTCTGAGTCTGTAGAGAAAACCTGACATTTCAACACATCACATCATTTTACCGTATGAGACAGAAGCTACTTTATCTGAAAATTAACACAGAATATATTCAGCACTGTAATGTTCCATTCCTTCTGCATGTGGTTAAAGAACACATAAGCCCATACTTATGTGTATTTTGATGTGCAGCATGGAAGGTTGAAAGTGTAGTAACACACTTGCTGAAAGCCCCCTTTCATCCTTTGTAGAAAGTACAAGAGAAATTTGTACTTTCACAAAGAAACTTACCTACTTATATAGATGAGCGGCTGGCAAACCATGGCCTATGGGGCAGATTCTGTCTGCCACCTGCTTTTGTAAATAACATATTCCTGGCACACAGTCACACCTACTTGCTTAAACATTATTGTCTATATGGTTGGTTGCTTTTCACACCCTGAGTGTTTGCAACACAGATTCTGGTATGCCCACCCCAGTATGTAAAATACTATTTGTCAATACTTGGTGTATATAAATACAAAAATAAAATGAAAGTCAAGACCTACTGTGCTAGGCATCTTAGCTTTGTTACATCAGTTTTCTAAATAAACACATTCCTGGGCAATGGATATCAGTCTCTGATATCTTCACACTTGTAATTATTAAAACCTTTGCACTATTTTATCCTTTTCTAATGGAAAAGTAAGCATCAAGAAGAATGAAATAAAGTTTCCTCAAGTAAACTGGCAGAAAAGGGGCCCGTGAGAGATGCCTGCTTCTTTTCACACAGCTGCAGTGACCCTTTAAAGGAAAAACCTTAGCCCTTTCATTTTCTTGAATGACTCATTGAGTAACTTTCAAAGTGCTAAACTCACTTTTGCAAATAAGAAAAGAGGGGACATTTTATACTTTAGGATGAATGATCCAGGAAGTAGCTGGGCCCTACAAATTCTTGGCTACTTGACAATATGGCTAGATTGGTTTATCCTTTAACCCCCAAACAAGCCACACAAGAAACCAATAAACATCCTCCATTTAAAATATTTTTCATTTTCTATTTCTGTTTTGCTAGACAGAAATGAATATATACATATTCATGATATGTATTAATACATCCTAAATGAATGACTCCAAAACAGGTGTTGCTTTCAGGCAGTTTATCCATGAAAAGCAACAGCAACACGGCCAGTTCTGTCTCATTTAGCTAGAAATAATTGGGTATATTATCTCTATCCCTGTAAGAGGATGATTCCTCTTATGGCTGGAGAAAAACACTTCCCTCACCCAATTTTTGAAACACTGAGGGTGAAAATATCCTAAATATCCTAAACAGCCAAAGTCTAGCTCAAAGAATCATCAAAAGATGGCGAGTTTAAAAGGAAACCTATCTCTATTTTTGAGTCTCTTGTTTTTAAGGGTAAATCTGAACAGCATGCAGGGAGTTCCCGTATTTTAACAGGGTCATTCTAAATTACATCCCATGACAGCGTGAGTGAGTTCACGTAAACACAGCTAGTGGTATCATGAGTAACAAAATCTGTCTCCATCAGCCGCCCTTTATCCTGCGTAAGAGACCTGCACGCTAACAGGCGGCTCAGGCTAAGTGTTAACCAGCTACAGCTGGTTTGTGCTATAAAAAGAACTAATGAGAAAACAAACGCTAACTTCTCTATTCCACTCTGGACAGCATGTCAAAGCTACACAAAGACTGCCTTTTCCAAGTGCTCTCAGTGAATGAACTGGCCAGGTCTGGTTCTCCGAAGTTGTTTACTGAACAGTGTGTGCAGGGGATTCAGTAAGCACGGGCAGGGGTGGGGCTGGGGGGAGGGGAGAGGGTTGTCACATGATCTGGTGAACAAAGCCAATTTTTCTGGAAGATCTTGGAAGTAGTTTTGAAAAAACAGGAGGCAGAAAAAAATGTAGAGCAATTTCTTAAATATATTTAAGAGTACTTTGGTTTTTATTATATGACTGTATTGTTAAGACTGAAATAAATTAGTGTCTTATCAAATATTCTAAGTTCTTAAGTAAAAGCAAATCTTTTCTTGTTGGCTCATTTTCCAGGAGGAAGCAATCCTGGGTAAGAAGATAATCATCATTTTAATTCTTCATTTGGCTAAAGAAGTCCAGGCCCTCAGTGCTAGAAGGGACCACAGTGACCTTGCTCTCATCTCTTCATCTCGTAGATGGACCATCTAAGGCTTAGAGGATCCCAGCCTGCGGCAGGCCACACTGATGGCAAAAAGAATGTGGGTGTGCTGGCATTCATGACTGTTTCTCTATTCTAGCTCATGCTACATGTGGCTTCTTAAATGAGACCAAGAATAAAACAAAGACAGGGCCTGGATTATTTCATAATATTATGGTGTCTGTCCTAACCCACCTTCCCTTTTAATATATAAGGTTACTTGCAATGTCAGCTGAACACTTAGGGAGTGGTCCTGCCATGTTCATGTTCTCCAATAGCCTGAAAGTGTTATTCAGAGAGCTGTTCTGCTAGATAGAAGGTTTCTGCCTTAGCCATGCAGGGCTAATTCGTGGTGCTGGAGACATTAATCTGCAGCAGTGCAGATGCCAACTCCTGAGTCAAACCCCTTCTCTGCCCAGGACTCCGGCCCCATACTTGCATCTTCTGTGTGACATGCCAGCAGCTTGTCCTGTTAGCACCTCCAGATGGACCTTCTGTGCACACCCACAGTGCTTCAAGGCCAGGGCAGGGACAGGAAAAACACACTTCGACAGATATGGTTCCCTGTGGCGAGCAGCTGCCTCCCTTTGCCTCATTCTGTCATGGGCTCAACTTTTTTCTTTTCTATTTTTTTAAACACTGCAAATAGAACCCAGGGGTGCTCTTCTATTAAGCTATACCCCTGACTCTTACTTTGAGACAGTCTCACTGAGTTGTTCAGGCTGGCCTCTACCTTCCAATCCTCCTGCCTCAGCTTCCTGAGCAGCTGGGATTACAGGTGTGCGCCACCACACCTAGCTAAGTGTTCACTTTATATTTCCCCTAGAACTAGGGACTGAAGTTAGGGTCTCTGCATTGAGGTACATTCCAAATCCTTTAAAAATATTTTTTATTTTGAGGCAGGGTCTAGAGAAGTCAATAAACTGTCCAAGCTGGGCTTGAAATTGCGGTCTTCCTGCCTCAGCCCTCCAGAGTGCTGGGACTCCAGGCGTGTACACCACGCCTGGCTGTGCTCACCTTTTAAACCAGCCCTCCAGAAGCCTGCTACCTGCCACAGCGAGGAGGCCCGGCAGCTCTGGGAACCTCCCAGCTGCTCTAGGTGGCAGATCTCTGACTTCAAGCCTAATCTTTCCTTCAGTCTTTTCCCAGCCTGCTGTTTCTCAGTGTTGTTTTCCAGGTTATTAAAGTTGAAAACGTCAAAGTCATTTTTAAACCCACTCACTCCCTTACTCCTTGAACCTAAAGCATTACCAAATCCAAATCATTTTTCCTTTATTCCAAAAGCCTTTTTGGGGGTTTCACTCCATCTGCTGAACACTCCTGGTGGAGTCAGAGCACCTCACACTCAACATTCAGCCTTTCGGATCTTCCTGCCTCCCCAAGAAGACAGCACTTCGGTTATATCAAATGTGATCAGTACTTTGCAGCACAACCTCACTCTACCTTTCCAGTCTCATTTTATAGTGGCTTCTGTATCTGAACTTTTACAGTTAAAATATGACGGTGGTCTGGGCATTCAGTATAGACTTGAACACAGCATTTATTTATCTCAGAAACATCTATGAAGTTCTTAGCATTTACCCAGCTCTGTGCCAGACAGTACCAAGGCCTGAGGAAAACAGGAGTACACACACACACACACACACACACACACACACACACACACACCACAAAGGCACAGTTACTTTGCTTGAAAATACTCAAGTCACCAAGAGGAGACAGATGCAGTTGAGTAAGACAGAGTATGAACAGACATGAACAGACAGGGCATGAACAGACCTTTAGAACAGGTCTCAGAGATTTATAACTTACAGATGAGATGGACACAGCAGGGAGAGATTACGAAGTACCAAACTTATGCAGTGTCAAGACAAACCATGTAAGGAAATACAGAGTCCACCAAAAAAGGTATATATCAGGAACAGAAAAATTTATGTAAGTACTTTAATACTAAATTTATTGAGACATCATGAGATTAATACAAGTTACCTTTGGCCTCTATAATTACAAGAGGTGACCAACATGGTGACTGTTGGATTCCAGACATTTATTAGTATGGCGAACTGCTGACGTGCTTATATACTTTTTTGGGAGACTCTACTTAAAAACTAAATGAGTCCCACAAAAAAGGCCACACATGGACTGAGTCCACTGACAGAAAATGTTCAGAATACAGAACAGACAGGAAGTGCAGTAGCGGTTGCCAGGGGCTAGAGGCCAGAGGGGAACAGGGAGTCGCTGCTAATGGATCTGAATCTCCTTATGGGGCAAAGTTGTTCTAGAATCACAAACAAAACAAAGCTGAATGATCCCATGCTACCATCAGACAGAGATCTAATTTGTCCCCTTCAAAAACTTGTGGCAGTTGTTGCAATTCTTTACTTCTTAGCCTGATACAATTTTCAATTAATATTCTGTGTGTGTGTGTGTGTGTGTGTGTGTGTGTGTAATATCCTGTCTTCCTAAAAAGATAATTGGGCTTCTTCAGCAGAGACATGATAGCATGTAATCCTCTGGTCAATTGCTAGTATACATTTTCTTCTCTTTCTCCTTTCCTTCTGTTATGTTTTTATTCTTTAATAGCTCCATAATAATGAGTAAAATAGACTACATGTGCTGGGTGAGTGTTAAAATTATTTTGTAACCAATGCAGTACTAAACAATGGAATTGTTCTCAAAGACACAAAAGAACCGTAGAAGAATGCCAAGATCAGTATTATTCTCAGTTTATTTATTAGATATGACAACTAAGGCTGGGAGACAGGTTATTTGACCAATGCTGCATAGTTAGGCAACACCACAGTCAAACACAAGATTCCTAATTACCAAATGACTGTTCTTGCTGCAACTTCACAATACTGAAACAGCTTTTCCACACCATTCTGCTTGAGAACTTACTGTAACTCCACATTTCATTAATGCTCAACTTTGATCCTAGCTTCAAGACCTCCAGGGGAATTATTCTGTTTCACCAAACTCATTTCTGTTTACATGGAAACTTCATCTCTACCATTCCTCTGCCACACCCTCCTCCCAATTCTCATTGCTAAATCAATAATTCTTTCACATAATATAAATATACTTCCTTTGATTTCACTGGTTTGAGATTTGACACAGTGAAATCTGGATTTTATGACTGACACCTCCCCACTCATTGGTACCATACTGTCATCAAGAAAGAACCACAGGCCTTATTCCTGTACTCACATTATGTTTTATATATTTGGGGTTCATATAAATGGACTCATCATGTTCATAATAATGTCCACAAGCTTGAGGAATGCTATCATTATGAGGAAACTGAGTCTCAGGGAGGTTAAATAATTCAAGTTAAATTCCACCTTCTTCTTTATGCTCTCTGATTCCAAGTTCTGAGTACTACGAGATGACTGGCTGGCCTATCTTTCCTCCCTCCCTCCTCCCTGCGTGCACTGATTTTTCACCACTCAGACCTCCCTCTCTGGAAACAGTGTCTTCCTGCGGTTCAGTGCTGTATGAGGAATCAAGACTGTGACCCTGATACTGCCAATAGATTTTACTCCCATTTACGTCAAATCCCCTGTAAATTCTGCCTTGTCAACAACTGTGTGGTTCTGGTCCCGGGCCCATCCTACATAGCACCCCGGTGGCACCTCCTCCCTCAGGTTCCTGCGAGATGGCCTTGTTCACCGCACTCATTCAGCTGGCTCCACCTCCGGCCCTCAGCAGAGGAGCTCACACCTGCCTCCCCTGGGTGGCAGTTTCTTCTCCTGCAGGCCCTCACTCCCAGTATGATTAAGAATTCTAGCAGAGGTAAAGGATGGATACTGTTTGTTTTGATAATGGTTCACACAGCACAAAATTTCTGTGACATCAAGTCAAAGGCAGAGACACAAGAGCAGAAATCTTAGTGTAAAGTATGAAGGGTATTCCAAATCAACATGATCTTAGTGAATACTGACTACTCCTACAACTGCTTCACATATTCTGAATCACTGCATGCTTCCCAAAAGACCACAACAGACAGTGTTGGTCTTCCCACTGAACAAGTGATGGGACTTGCCTTGCCCAAAGGACGGAGGAGGGGACACAGATGCAGGTGGCAGGTCTGCCAAGGGACAAGACAACGTATGATGTGGGCAGTGGTAGATGTTGCTGGAAGGTTGGCAACACTCACCCTCAGGAAGGGCAGATGGGGCAGAGTGCAATTCCCCATCTTTCTATCACCATAATAACCTCAAAGGGGCAAGAAGACCGTAAGAGAGGAGTCATCTGCTCTAGTCTCATTTGTGGAGGAGAGTGTTGCCACATACCAAATGCTGGGCTAGATCCTGGGAAATTCAACATTATGCATAGATACTACTAGTCTAACCTGTAGGGTAGAGATTAGGAAGAAGCACAGAGAAACAAAGGAGTTGATGCAAGGAGCCGGGCGTGGTGGGACGCGCCTATAATCCCAACACTGAGGCTTCTGTAGGAGGATAGCAAGTTTGAGCCCAGCTTGAGCTGCTTAGCAAGACCCTGTCTCAAAATAAAAAATAAAAAAGGCTGGGGATGTAACTGGGCAGGAAGGCCCTGGATGCAGCCTCCAGACAGGGGGAAAAAGTTGATGCAAGGACCACTTTGCATATTAGAAACTGATCCGGTGAGTGACTACACTACTACTCCTTCTCATAGAAGGTGTCACTTGCTAAGGTAATTCCAACACGATCTGGTGAATGACCATACTCCCACCCCTTCCCATAGAAGACTTCGACTGCTAAGTTAAATAGAAGCCTTCCTAGAGGGCCACTGTCTAGGGCTGGCCAATCCTCCCTGGAGCACAGTGCAAGGTGCAGTCACGTCTGGACTGTGCTCCCAGCACCAACAGTGCCTGCTGTGCAGTACACCTCATGTGAAGAGTGGCTGAATGAAAATCTTTAGATTAAGAAAGTGGGAAAGAATAAAATAATTTTTAGGTAACCAAATATGGATTAAAAGAATTGGTCCATAGGCTAACTCTGGCAAGATGCAATCTAAGAAGGATAATAATCAGATGTTGCAGTTGGGTCCACACAAAAAACCAACTCCACAAACAATTACAGACAAGATAACAGTTCATCAGGATGTAACTCCATGGTAACATCAAGGACCACCTCAGTTCCATATCCTGGTGACTCAAAGCAATTACTTTAATAATTTGATTATAACACATTTGTGTATAACATTAAAAAGCTTAGTTATGCTATGCAGAATAAGCATTTGACAAAATCCAATATCCTTTTATGCTAAAAACACTCAATAAAGTAGGAAATTAAGGCAAATTCCTCAATTCGATATAGGGCATTTATGATAAACCCACAGCTAATGGCATACTCAATGGTGAAAGAATGAAAGTGTTTATCCTGAATCAGAAACCAGGCAAAGATCACATTTTTGGTACATACCAATGGTGTACTAGAAATTCTAGCCAGGGGTGGCTAGTAAGAAAAACAAATAAATGAGACACAAATTGGAAAGGAAGAAGTAAAACTGTCTTTACTCAGAGATGACATGATCTTCTATGTAGAAAATCCAAAAAAATCTGCTGCAGTAAATAAAGACATTCAGCAGTGTTGCAGGATACAAACAAAAATAGTTATATTTTTACAGTATCAATAAACAATGTAAAAAGAAAATTAAAAAAGCAGCTGGTTTATAACGTCAAAAGAAAATATAAGTAAATTTAAGCAAAGTATTAGATTTTTACAATGAAAAGCCCAAAACACTTTTGAAAGAAATTAAATAAGATCTAAATAAAAGGAAAAGCATGTTGTCTTTATGGACTTGAAAACTCAATATTAAGATGGCAATCCTGACATATATTTAATTAAATTCTCAAATAAACAAACAAACAAAAAAGCAATGGCCACTCTTGTAGAAATGAAAATTCCAATCCAAAAATTTAGATGAGATATCAATAATTCTTGACTAGCCAAATCAACTTAAAATGAATCAAATACTTAAAACATAACCCCTAAAACTATAAAATTCAAAGTAAAATACAGCAACAAATCTTCACAATCTTGAATTTGATGACAGATTATTAGATAGTCTAAAAGCACAGCAGAGAGAGGGAACAAAAAATAAATTGGATTGAATGCCAACAAAATGAAAACTTTTGCACATTAAAGGAAACCACTAAAAAAATGAAAAGCCAATTTACAGAATGGGAGGGAATTTTTGCAAATTGAGAGGGTTTTGTAATCCAAATATATATTAAAAACTCTTACAATTGAACTACAAAAAAGACAACACAATTAAAAAATGTGTAGAAGACTTGGATGACATTTCCCCAAAGTAGATATGGAAATTAAAATCTTATTAAAGAAGTTCGACATCATTAGAGAAATGCAAATCAAAGCTACAATGAGGTATCACTTCATACCATTAGGATGGTTGCTATTTAAAAAAATAAAGAGGATAAAGGAAGGATGGATTAAGAGAAGGAAAAAGGAAAGGAAGGAAGGTAAGAAGAGGGGAAAATAGAAAAGAAAGTAGAAAGTTTTAGTAAGGATGTGGAGAAACTCACAGCATTTTGCATTGTTTGTAAAAATTTAAGATAGTATAGCCACTATGGAGAGCAGTATGGTGGTTCCTAAGTAAGTTAAACACAAAATTACTATTTAGTCCTGGCAATTCTGATACGGGGGTATATGTAACAGAAATAAAAATATATGTCTACAGTGGAGGTTTTACACAGATGTTCACAGCATCATTATTCATAGTAGCCAAAAATAAGAAACACAAATAAAACACAAATAAACTGATGGATAAAAAAATTTAGTATATTCAAACAATGGAATATTATTCAGCCATAGAAAGGAACAACAAAATAGTATATGCTACAACATGGATATATTTTGAAAATATTACGCTATGATACACAAAAGGTATGATTCTGTTTATATGAAATATGACACATCCAGAATAGGTAAATACATAGAGACAGAGAGCAGATTAGTGGCAGTCATGGACTGGGGAAGTGGTTAACAGGAAGGGCTGCTTAATGATACAGGGTTTCCTTTGGGATGAGGAAAAGATTTCAAAATCAAATTAAGTTGAGGTTGTACAACACTGTGAATGTACTATTACTGATCATACACTTTAAGATACTTAATTTTAAGCTTTGCCATTGTGTCCAATTTTGTGTTGTTCATCTCAATAGAACAAATGAACAAATAAAAAGTACTGTGTGTACAATCTTACAGTTCCCATGGTTCTCTCAGATATTCAGGGAGCCTGTCCCATAGTTCCACCTTGAAGACAGTGACTAGAAACAGCCTCTTCCAATGTAAAAACCATATCATCTATGTATAAGGTAATATACACATATATATACATATATAAGGTAATATACACATATATTATTTCATATACACATATGAATGTATATATGTGAAAGTGCACACACAGTGTTATTTTTAACCAAAATATTAACTGAGCATGCTCTTTAAGCAGAAGCAACAGATGAATCATAGGTGTAAGCCATGCAGCTACGTGGCTTCATTGCTGTACCTCAGCCTTAGACTGTACAACTTTCCACCCAAACACAGAACAAAGATCAGGTAGTATTCTTTAGGAAGCACCCGGAAGAAATTAAAAATTTTATTTTTTTGGTCTTTTTTTTTTTTTTGAGACAGGGTCTTGCTATGCAGTTCAGGTTGGCCTTGAGCTCACCTTGTAGCCCAGACTGGTCTGGAACTCACAATGATCCTCCTGCCTCAGCCTCCTGAGTGCTGGGATTATAGGCGTGTGCCACTATGCCCAGCCTTAAAAATTTTAACATAAAGGCAAATCACCAGACAGTTCTTTCATAACCCCCCATAGTGAATGTCTCTTGCCTCCTATATGCAGTAATCCTTGTATCTCATTTATCAACTTAGGGAATCTCATTCTAATTTTTTTTGGAGAGAGGATGACATATTACTCAGCCAAGACTGAAAGTACAAATATTCAAAAATTTCAAAGACCAGATCCGCAATTTCTTACTCCTCTCTACTTCATGGAGAAATGGCCCTCAGAGAGCTTCAGCTTCTCCCAATCCAGGGCCTGTGGGTTTCCTAGGTAGCTAGAATTCTACAATAAAGACTGGAGGTACAGAGCTGAATAAGCTGTGTCTGAAGCTTTCTGGGCCCACTAAAGTGGTACACATACAGGAGACATTGTTAACATTTATTTCAGTCTTCCTGCTCCTGAACAAGGGAACATAGCTCGATCCCTTTCTTTGTCCCCTTAGCAGAAACTTCTGACACCTACACTGGGATTTCCCACTGTGGAGGGGAAGAATGGTCACGTGCTTAAGACAAAAAGGTGGTGGGCCAGGTCCACAGCTGAGGCCCTCACACAGGTGCGTACAACAGACCTCTCCTAGACCTGGAAAAGCCCCCTTCCATCAGCTTCCCCTGGTTGGCTCAGTTCTTCTTGCTTCATTCTAGGAATGGGTATATGGGTTCCTTTCTTGCAGGTAATTTGATTTCAGACCATGTCAAATGTTATATATGTATATTTTTATATTTATTTTTAAATATATAAATATATCTTAAATATATATATATTTGGTACAGGGAATTGAACTCAGGACCTTGTGCTTGCCAGGCAGGCACTGTGCCACTGAGCTCTACCTGGCAAATTCTATGTTTTAATACTTTAATTATCTACCTGTTTTTTTTTCTTGACCTTCCTCACTTCTGCATTAATTGTAATGAATTTTTTTTGTATTTTAAAACCCTGTATCATTATCAGCTGGATTCTTTTTTTCTTTATAAACATCTTCACTAAAGAGCTGCTCCCCTTCCTCCTTTTTCAGATCTGGGTCCTTCCTTTTTGTCCTCTTCCTTGCTCCATCACATTGATGAAACACTCTCCAGGGATCCTAGTTCCAAGGGTCTCACCTTCTATCTGACTGGACTGAAATAAGGGTCACCTTTTTCCTAAAGCAGAGAACTCCTGGCAATTCCCACCTCACTGGGCTCTCTGTCAGTACATGACACACGACAGCATGTATAAGCCAGCTTCCTGGTCTAGCTAGTTCTGAGAAAAGAAGGGGAACACAGCCCTACCCCACCTACTCAGTTGCTCACTTGGCCACTATTTTTTCCCATCAGCACATACTTGTTAAGTGTCCACTTTGTTCACTGCCCGGTAACCAGAACCAGATGAGTCACTGCCCATGACCTCAGAAGAATTATTTATGGTTAAATGGGAGAAGTAAAAAAAAAAAAAAGTCTCTTTTTGAAACTGCTGGCAAATTATCAATGCAATGTATAATATCTGGTCATTAATTTTACCATGTAAACAAGCACCTGTCTTGATACCCTCGAATGTTACTCTTTTGTATGTATGTAAGTAAATATGAAGGTTCAGAACATTTATAATATCACTACCAGGAAAAAAGCTCCGGAAGGAACAAGGCTATCTCTTCATATACCGCAGTCTCTCACTCTGGGGAAGGACAGTGTTCATCCCAAGAATTGCTTGGGAAGATCTGTTTGCTTCATTTTCTGTAGGGATGAAGCTGATCTCGCTTAAGCCATCTAGAACTAGAGAGCCAAGAAATCAGTAGAAGGGTGAGTCTTCCAAGATGCCAGCTGGCTGCACCAAGTGCTCTGAGTCCTGCAGTAGCTGGAAGACAGGGCAGAGTAGGTCACTTGACAGAGGCAAACAGGAAGGAAAGGGACAGCAAATGAAGCAGCCCCACTGAGGCAGGAAGTCAAAGTCAGGTCAGACTTGATCTCACCACACTCGTGCCGCATGTGACACCGTGGGCTTGCACACGGCTACCCAGGCAGACTTTGCGAGGCTGTGTGCTCTGTGTCTCATGGCTCTTCTCTGCGCTGTTATCTCAGGAAAGGACATTCCAGAACCGTAGTCTGGCTCATAGAAAAGTTCTAGTGTGACCTAACTGCAGCTGCAGGATGCAGCTGTAGGCACAGGAGTAGGGGTACAGACTATCCCACGTCTCCAGCCTCTTTCAAGAGCAAAAATTTCCAGAGAAAAGAGGTCAGAAATAGGGAGGGCAAGATCCATGGCTTTAATACGGGGCCACCATGAAATCATTCTCGATCTTGATAAATAACATGTGCTGGAAAATTACCATGGCCATGTTAAGATGCAAACTTCGAATTATGGCTGCACATAACATATCTGAATATAATTCTGGAAAATTCTTCTTGCTATTACATTATTTTAAGTCTACTGTCAAAACTTTATTTTTATAACTGCCTATACCTATGTCATTAAACTGCCATTTTTAAATGCTTCCTTCAAATTTATTGCTGGTATAATACATAGAAAAAGAACACAAAAGCTTTTACTGCTGTTTTCACATTATCCGTAAGTTCACTGAAAACGCTATTTAAGAAAGGTAGCTATAAATGACAGCACAAATCAAATGAGTATTTAAAGAACATGAACAAACCGCTTTAAAATTATCTACCCATCTGACTTTATGCTGAAACATTTAAAATTTCAATTAGCTATAACCTGATACTAATCCAATAAAAGCCGTGAGTTTTGCTAGTCTGGGCTAGTGAGTTCAAGGCCAACCCAGACTACAAAGCAAGACCTTATTTCAGCACAAAACAAAGCAAAAACCAAAATATTGAGACCTCAAAATAAAAATTAGAAAAGGCCGGAAGACATAGCTGAGTGAGTAGAGTGCTTGTGTATGATGAAGGCCTTAGCCTCAATTCTCAGTTACACACATACACATGCACACATAAAGAAACAGGATAAATTGTACATCAACATTATACACCTTGTGTTTCAAAGGACACTGTCAAAAAGTGAAAAAACACACAGAATAGAAAAAATATTTGTAAATCATAGATCTAATGGAGAATTTGTATCCAGAACATATAAATAACTCGCAAGTCAACAATAAAAAGACAACTCAATTTTAAAAAGAGGCATCCAGGCAAGGTGGCACACACCTGTAATTCCAGTACCCTTAGGGAGGCTGAAGCAAGAGGATCATAAATTTAACTCCTGCCTGTGTAACTTAGTGAGATCTTGCCTCCAAATAAATAAAAAGAGCTGGAGATTCAGCTCAGTGGTAAAGCACCTATGGGTTTGATTTTCCTAGTACTGCTGGGGTAGGTAGGGGTGGGCAAAGAACATGAAAGATCTCTCCAAAGAAGATATACAAATAACTAAAATAAATAATAAACATAACAAAAGATGCTCAACATCACTAACCATTAGGGAAATACAAATCAAAACTATAATGAGATACCACTTCACACTCACTGGATGGTTACAATAAAAAAGATAACTTCTGTTGAGGACATGCAATTAGAACCCTCTTAAACTGCTAGTGGGAATATAAAATGAATGATGCAGTCACTTTGGAACTAAGTTGCTTAGAGGATTCAGAGTATTAAACACAGAGTTATGAGATGTCCCTGCAATTCTACTCCTAGATACTTACCCAAGAGAAATGAAACTATGTCTCCTCAAAACTCTTCTATGCAAATGGTCATAGTAGCACTATTCCTATTAGTCAAAAAGTGGAAGTGACCCAGAATACATCAAGTAGTAGAGATACATAATCGAAATAAAGTATATCCATAAAATGGGTGATTATTTAGACAAAAAGATTATACTGTTACATGTAACAACATAGATAAACCTTGAAAACATTATAAGTGAAAGGAGCCAGTCATAAGAGACTACATATATTACTCCATTTATATGAAATATCTAGGAAAGACAAGTCTATAGAAATAAAAAGTAATAGATCAATAGTTGCTGAGGCTGAGATGATCAGGGAATGATGACTTGGCAGTCAGTTAGTGTGGAGTTTCTTTCATGGGTCACAAAAATGTTCCAACATTAGATAATGGTTATTATTGTATAATTCCATAAATATGAAACCCATAAACTTATGAACTTTCGATAAGTGAATTTTATGAGATGTGAGGTTTTTTTTTTTCAGCACTGAGAATCAAACCTAGGGGAGTGTTACCATTGAGCTACATCCTCAGCCCTTTTTATTTTCTAATTTTGAGACAAGGTCTTGCCAAGTTGTATAAACTGGCCTTGAACTTGCAATTTTCCTATCTCAGCTTTCTCAGTAATAGGATGTGGATTTTTTAAGATTAAAAAGGTGGGGGTTGGGGTTAAGACAGATTTTGTTAGCTCTCCTTCAGTCAAGTTCTAATTTCTAGGTCTCCGTGTACAAAATAAAGAATGATAAGCACAAGCTTTGTAATTCCCTGGGCTTGGATAGTTGTAAGTCAGAATGGATACAGGAAGAATGGTGAAGAATATAAAAGATCAGGATGTCAACTAGAATTAACAGTAGTAAGATGGAGCCGAGACGAAATAGTGTCAAATGATTTTGATATCATCAGGAATGCACCACCAAGAACTGTTTTAGAAAAGAAATATGAAAAACGTTAAGAGGTAGGTGACTGAGATTAAAGGATTTACTTAAAACCCATGAACACAATGCCCATGATTAAGAGATGATTCAATTTATTAAGTGAACACAGGTAAGAAAAATCTACTGGGCTATGGCATCAGTTATGAGGATATATACATATGCTACGACATTATTACAGTACCTTATGAAAATGTGATACTAAACAGATCAGTCAGTTAAATTACTCCATAGACTCTGACAGTATAGGGTAGTGCACAGAAAAGCAAATGAGATGGCTCTGCTTGGTATGAGGGAGTCATCTTTCCTCCAGGCTCTTTAACCATGGGCAGGGATATGTTGCTGTTCCAGAGAAGGAATGACCTTGAGGAACCACCTTACCTTAATACACACAAAAAGAAACAGTTCAGTGGATCACCAAACTATTTATTAGAAAGGAAAGTAATGGCTCACATGCAAAGAGAAGAGCCATTCAGGGGACCTGTCTGTGAGCACACAGAGGGACTCAGTGCAGTGCAGCTGGCCAACAACTCTTCTCTGTCCCCCGCAAAGAAGAGTCTAGCAAGTTTCATACAACGCCTTTCTCTACAGTCCAAACACACATCAAGCACACGTCCTCCAGTGATTACACTCGTTACCTTATAGCTCGCACTTTTCATTCTGCTTTAATACCGGGTCATTCTCATTACTGGAGTCTAGGAGATCTTTATTTTTTTAATGTTCTAGACAAAAACAAAAATACACCGAACATGATTACCAGCATCACCCAATACTAGACCCAGCATTAGGGCAGTTTTTGCTTTTGTGGTACAGGGATTGAAATTATGGTCTCACACATGCTAGGCAATGCTCTAGTGCTGAAATATATCCCCAGATCTTTAAATTTTTTTAAAAAGAATTTTGAGATAGAGCCTCCCCTAAGTTGCCCAGGCTGGCCTTGAACTTGTCATTTTCCTGACTCAGGCTGGCCTTGAACTTGCCACTTGCCTTGCCATTTTCCCGACTCAACCTCCTGATTAGTTGGGATTATAACCACGCACTACCACGGCTGGCTGAAATTGTAACAGGTTTA
Organism: Chinchilla lanigera; assembly: GCF_000276665.1. NCBI lineage: Eukaryota > Metazoa > Chordata > Mammalia > Rodentia > Chinchillidae > Chinchilla > Chinchilla lanigera. The sequence continues at coordinate 7,598,134 of NW_004955454.1, read as the reverse complement.
TGACAAAGGTGGTCATATTTTACATGTTTACATAAATGTTCTTATCATCAACTCCTTGTTGATAGTAGTACAGCTAGGGATGGGCATGAAATACCAAAAGCATAAAAGTAAAATGAACTTCAAGCAAGCCTCCCTAGCAGCTGGACCAAAGCCTCAAAACCTGAAGGCTGATTTGTAATGTAATCTTTGCTTATTTTTAGGTTTCTATTATTATAACAATGCTTTTTATCAGTGTCTTTGTGCTGCTTTTAAAGAACTAGTGAGCTGTTCATGGGAAACATCACGCTAAATACTTTACATGCAGAATCTCAGTGTATTATGATTAGCATTATGGCTCCCTTTTCACAGATAGGGAAATATTTTATCTCAAGTTTCCCTGCTAAGGGTCAAGTCAGTGCTGCATCTAAACCAGTCTAACTCTAGACCTTTTATTCTTTCTGTTAAATTGTCTGCCTCTATCCCTGCATTTTAAAGAGAAAAGTGGTACCCACAGGCACCACTTGGAAACAAGAGATAGAAATGAGGCTGGGCATGGGGATGCACGCCTGTAATAACAGCACTCAGAAGGCTGAGGCATGACAATCGCTGAGTTCCAGTCCAGCCTGGGCTACAAAGTGAGTTCAAAGCCAGCCTGAACTACACAGTGAAACTCTGTCTCAAAAAGACAAACAAAAAGAGAGAGACAAATGCTCTCACTGCGGTTCTGTTGTTCTATTTAAACTTGGAATTCTTGTTCTCTTATTAATTATCTTTTTTTTTTTTTTTTTTTTTTTTTTGGTACCGGGAATCGAATTCAGGACCTTACACTTGCCAGGCAGGCACTTGTGCTGCTGAGCTATCTCCCCGGCCCTCTCTTATTAATTATCAAAACAGTCTCTGTCAAAGTTTGTCCCTCTTCTTGCTTCAGTGCTGAGCTAGTTTCCAATTTCAGCAGCCTTTTCAACTCCTATTCATATAATCGCCCAGAAACTCCTTACCAAATCCAAGGCACACTTGCTACTGTCTTTGATTGTTTGATCAATCTTACATTCTTATGTCTAGTGAACTGAGCAATTTCATTGAAGACAGCAGTATGCAATGTAGCAACCACTGTTAATTCCTATCATTTTGTTTTGAGGTCATGTATCATTTTTTGTTGTTTTGATTTTGTCTTCATTGTTGTTTTGTTATTTTTTTTTTTTAATTTTTAAAATAAAAAAAGTTTAGAATGCAAGGCACAAGTTCCACCTCCAGTACAATGCAAAAGAAAAAAGAATAAAAGCCTATGGTTTCATTAGTCATGCATTTATTTAATTATCATTCAATATCCAGTGGATCTAGAAAAATCTGTATATGGGTTCTGACTAGATTGCTTACTCCAGTGCTTAGGGAGTGTCCTCTATATTGGTTTTTCACTACCTTTAATCTTAGTAATTTATAAATTTTAGGTTTATGTTGGTTATTCTGACTTACACACCTTGGGGAACATTACAGAAATGCCTTCATGAATAGCTTGAGTTAAATGAAGTCACAGTAAGAACAATGAGTGGGAAGTTCTTATATGTTCTATTTCTGAAATCTGAAGTATATTTTTGATCACTATTCACAGCTCAGAGGGCACAAGCCTTTTTATCCAATCTCTCTGATCCTGAACAGGACTGGCTGGCTTCAGATAAATTTCCTTTAGTTTTACAGTTGGCACCAATCTGCTGATAGCGATCACAGATGATCCCTTACTGACCTCAAAAAAGTCATACTGCCAGAACGCAGCGAACAGACTGAGATGACACCTATGGCTGAGGTGCTAAGTAAACCTACCACAAAGTTTCATCAAGAACTGTCCCATCTAGACTGTGTGAGGATAAGGGGAACAGCTGTGGCCAAGAGAGGTCACTAAAACACACATTTGTTTCTTTTTCCATAGGCCTTATTCTGACATAATAACTTCTGACACTTTAATGACCAAGTCTGTCTGTAAGTTCACTGATAATTAGAAGATCTTTTGGGTACAGCAAATTATGGCAAGAGCTTAAGGACAGCCATTCTGAAAAGCACCAAGGCCAGACTGACAGCCAATCTTGGTTGGAAAAGAGGACTGCCTATGTAATTCACCTTCCTCAGCATCTGCTGAGATGTGTGTGAGGACAGGCCCAGATGTACCCCACAGGATGTCCCTAAAAGTCATCTACGACCAGGAAGCCAAAGGTAGAAAGAATAACAAAAAAAGAAAGGAATCTTTCAGTCTGCACATATACATCTTGCAATAATGTTCTCCTTTCTACATGTACTACACTTGTATACATTAAAGTCTACATTAGAAAGCATCTGGCTAAATGTGTCTCCAAGGCAGACATATTAATATGCTCATTACCACACAGAGAACTAGCAGTGGGTTAAGTACAATTCTCCTTCTATATTAATATGATTTACATACTTCCAAGCTTGATCATTATTTTAGCAAGTGAATCTAGAAAATATTAACACTCAGAACTTGTACCCAGAAGATATCTCAGCAGCCCTGTCCTCAAACTCAAGGCCAAATTCTATGACCACCTGTTTAAAAGTTCAGTTTCCAACACAGTCCAACAAACTCTCCTGAGCAAGGAACTTCTGTTTCTCCTATTGCCCCAGGAGAACCTAATCCCTGACAGTCTTAATTCAAATATAGCCTGGCCCTAATGTACTTTTCTTTCTTTCCTTTTGACCCAATACTGTCTACCACCCTACCATGTTGAGATTCTATATTCCATTATATTTTTCTTTTTTGCCCACATATATAACTACCTGCAAGTGAGAACCTCTCTGAGGCCATTTTCTCATCTCTGAAATGGGAATAATGTCCTCTAGTCCCAGTGTTGTGCAATCTTGTATGTGTTGTGAGAAATGCACTATGCAGAGCATATGTTCATTATATCTGAATAACTGAATGCTGTTTTCTTCTTTTTAAAGACTGTGCATGGCCTTCTTTCAAACTACCATAAGCACATTCCCATTTGATATGTCAAAGCCTATGTCCCAAGGTACAAATGCAAAGCACTGACAATGCAAATTATAGGCAGTAATTCACCAGGTTTTAGCTTTGAGTTTTCTTATCTTCACTCAACAAGTAAAACAGGTGCCTTGGAAGGATCTGGAAGGACAGCCTTCAAGATGCGTGCTGTTTGTGATTACTCATAGGGAAGCGACTGCACTACTAGTTTCACGATGCCATCCTCTCTCAGTGACTCAGTCCCCACTGGCTCTGTCCTGGGAGTATGTGGTCTGGGTGCTAGGCTCAGAAAGCATTATAGGATCCTCGTTGTCAAGCTACTAGCAGTCCCTTCTCCAAAGCCTAACACTAAATATGCACCATGAAAAAAGCCAAGCAAACTAAGCCTAAGTCTTAATGTATGCCTCCCTTGGATAATTCTACTTAAATTAACCACATATTTAACTGCAAGGGTTTAACACTAGTCCACAACTACAAGTCATAGTAAAAAACTTAAATCTGATCTAATACATTTCCCACAAATACACATTCCAAAGAAAAGAAAAGGAACATTTTTCTATAATTCTAAAAAAAATTCTTTAACTGCAGGAGTTAAAGAAATCTGCAAAAGATTTGAAATTCATAGTGGTTTGAAATAAACTACCTCCACCTGAAGATGATTCATAATTAACACAGAAGTGCTTCCTGTTGCTCTTCTGCCTGAATAAGATGTTTTAATACTATTTTCTTATTTAGGAAGAAAAAAATGACTGCTCTGATGAAGTGGCATGTATACTTTTAATATCTAGTCTGTGCAAATCTATCTTACGGCTTTGAAAATAGCATCATCAGAAACATAATCTCAAAAGGTCATGCTGAGGCTCTGACATAAATACGTAAGGTAGAGGAGAAAGGAAGATGGCAGGGTAAGATCTGACAGCATGTAATAGTGTCTCCAGGACCTGCATGCACAACACTGGAAAATAACAACTTAATGAAGAGAAAACAAAAGCTCTGGGAATTAAGAAAGAGCTGAAAGGAAAACCAGAAATGATAGGGAAACTGAAGACAATTCAGATAGTGTAAAAGAGTGAAGTAGGCTGGAACGCTAATCCCGGCTCCCTGGGAGGGGTTCCTGTCTTTGCAAACACAACGTAAACCCAGAAAGAACTGGCAGCCCCAGGGAGAAACAACGGACCAGCACAGCTAGCCGCCAGAAAGCCCAACTGTTACCATGAACTGCAAAAATAGTGTCGGGCTTTACTCTGAAAATAAGACCTTCTGCATAGCAAGCTAGATTTAGAGAAGAAATCCACTGCAGCTCTCACCATATTTGAGAGAGATTAATCAGGAGTCATTTTGGGAAGGGATTCATTGTTTAAGATTCAGCTACTCTTGGAATCAGAGCCTCAGAACAACTACGTGCCAGGGTTTCTGGGGTTATTCTACCAATGGCTTGTTGGAGGATGGCCACAAAAGACAGTTACAGAAAGGGTGAAGGTTAGAAATAGGCACCTTCTGAAGTTTAAGCTCAGGCCAGGAGGACACAGGGGTCCCACCCTCTGTATTGAGAAGCCAGGCAGGTTGTATGTGGTCTTCAGAGGGGGCTGGGTCTGAAGTGCTGGCATTAAGTCCAGTGGACTGTTTGAACCACCCTCCCAGCATCACCCTCTGCCTACACTGTTCTATCCGCTTTCTTCATTTGCCAAAATGATCAGAGATACACCTTGGCTTGGATGGCTGCCACAGCCTCAGGTATATGCACAAAGGAGCCTCTGGAGTGGGGAGGGGCATCCCATAAACCCACAGGAAGAGAAAGCAGTGACTTGGAGTGCACCGAGATATGAAAACTGGGAGTGGCTGAAACGAATACAGGCTTAGGGCAGGTACCTTAGACTGACCACACCCAGCATGAAAGTTGGGGCAGGACTCAGCATTCACACACAAAAAAGTGAGTGCAGAAACAAAACAGCACTTAGTAGTGACTCATTATCCCTTCTCGTACCTGGTGGCTTCCAATGCTGCAGGCCCTGGAAAGAATAACTCATGGTACACAAAAAACGTTTTTGGATTCTATTCTTTTTTTCTCTGTTGGTTTTTTAAGAAGGATGGGTGGGTTATTTTTATTTTTCTGCTTTTTTTTTTTTCTGATTTCTTTTGGTCTGTTTTTAAATGTTTTCTTCTTTTCCTTCTTTATTCTTTTCTATTACTTTTATCTAATTCTATTAATTTTCTGTTACTCTTTGATTGGATCCCATTACTCACTTTTCTCTCATCTTCCTTTTCTTTATTTTTCAAATTTACTTCTTTCACTCCCCATGTTTATTAGCACTACTAGTAAGTTTCATTATTTCCAGAGATTTAGTTGACTGTATGCTACTATTGTTGAATTCTTCCTATTGTTAGTAGTGGTATAATTGTATTTAGCAGATATTTACTGGGTGCCAACGTTTGGGTTGTCTTTATGCCTGTATTATTGCAGATATCTTTTCTATTGCTAAGGGTGGTACACTGGTAGCTTTTATTGATTCTTTGACTCTTATGGTATGCTAATATCCAGTTTGTCTTTTCAGTCTATTATTGTTGCTAATTTCTTTGCTATTGTCAGTGGTGGCACAGTTGTTAGTATTAACTGGTTTTTACTGTATGCCAATAGCTGGTTTGTGTTTGTGTCATGAACATTACTGCAGGCTCTGGAGAACTATGTGCTGGGGCAATTACACTGCATCTTCCCCTCCCCAGATTAATGAAGGTGGTCAGATTTTGGGACAGAGACAAAGGCCTATTAGTCATCCATGCCCAAAGCACATCAATGGAAAGTAGACACTAACTAAAGAGATTGCCATATTAGTAAGAAAGTCTTTAATCAACCTCACCAACAAAAACAAAACAATTACCACTAAAAACACAACTAAAAAAAAAAAAAAAAAGAAATGAGAAAATAAGGCAACAAAATACCTTTAAAAATTCCCAACTAGGGGCTGGGGATTTAGCTCAGCGGCAAAGTGCCAGCCTGGCAAGCGCAAGGTCATGAGTTCGGTTCCCGGTACCGGAGAAAAACCAAAAAAAAAAAAAAAAATTCCCAACTAGCCCAAAGCTGATCCACAGGGCACTGACGGTACAAAGTCAAACAGATGAATTATAAGAAATAATAAAAAAGTAAACAAACAAAAATACAAATCAATAAGGTGCTCAATGAGCTCAAAGATGATATAACTAAACACACAATGAACATAATAAAATGATTAGTGAGCTTACACAAGATACAAATAAAAAGCTAGCTGAGCTGAAGAAAACAAAACATGAATGACCATTTAGGAAAGAACTAGATTGTATGAAAACATACCATACAGAAATGCGGGAGATAGAAAATTCTATTTAAAGTATGGAGAATAGAAGTAAATAATGGGAGAAGAATGTCAAAACTAGAAAACAGGCTTGATACAGGTTATCATATACTCAGATGTACTGTAAAAATGACAAGAGATTATGGAAAATGATTCTAACAGCTGCTAGATGACACAAAGAAGACTAACTTAAGATTAACTGGAATTATTGAAAAATCAGAAGATGCATGAATGGCATAAAATCTGTTTACAATAATGACAGCAGAAAATTTTCCAAGTATGGGGAAGGAATTTAAAATATAGCAAAGTGAGGAATACAAAACCCAAAATAGCTACTATCAGGAAAAACCTTCTGCACAACGCATTGTAGTCAAAATCGCAGAAGTCCCTTCCAAGGACAGAATCTTGAAAGCTGTTAGAAAAGCACCAAATCGCTTATAAAGGTAAACCCATTAGACTCACAGCAGAGTTCTTAGCACAAACCTAAGATGCTAGGAGAGCTTGGGGTGAAGTGTTTAAAGCCCTAAAAGAAAACAACTTCCAACCCAAACTAATATATTCTGCAAAACTATCTTTCAAAATTGATGAACAAATAAGGACTTTCCATGACAAAGAGCACTTTAAGAAATTCATAAACATCAAACCAGCACTCCAAAAAATTCTGAAAGATATCCTAGATAGAGACAAAGAAGCTAATAATGCCAAAAAGTGGAATGAATACATTGGTTACAATGAGTTGTTAAACAGAAGCGGAGAAAAGGAATCAACAAGAAGAAAACACAATGACGGGAATACATCAACACTTTTCAGTAGAATAATGTGAATGGTCTCAATTTCTCCACCAAAAGACACAGATAGGCAGGCTTAATTAAAAACCAAAACTCAACAGTATGCTGCGTACAAGAGACACATTTGATCCAAAAATTCCAGGCTCAAAAGATAGAAAACAAGATTCCATGCAGTAGGACGCCAAAAGGAAGCAGGAACAGCTATTCTACTTTTCTACGAAGTAGACGTCAGCCAAAACTGATTAAAAGAGGCAAAGAAGGTCAATACATATTAGCTAAGGGAAATAATTAAACAGGAAAAGATAACAATTATAAATATTTATGCTTTGAATACCAGTATATATCTTGTGTATATTGTCAGATCACAGTGTACTCAAACTAGAAAGCAATGGTAAAATAAGCCACAGAAATTTTGAACACACTTGCAGATAAAATAACACACTGTTCAATAGTAAATGGGTCACAGAAGAAATCAAGGAAAAATTTAAAAATAGTTACTAGAATAAAATAATAATGGCAGTACATAGCAAAACCTATGGGACACAATGCAAGCTTTCCTAAAATGGAAGTTTATTGCTGTGAATGCTTACATTAGAAGCACCCAAGCTGGGCATGGTGGCTCACGCCTGTAATCCCAACACTCAGGAGGCTGAGGCAGGAGGATTGTTGTGAGTTCGAGACCAGCCTGGGCTACAAAGTGAGCTCAAAGCCAGCCTGAACTGCATAGTGAGACCTTGTCTCAAAAAGACAAAAAAAAAGAAAGAAAGAAAGAAAGAAAGAAAAATAGCACCCAAATAAATAACCTAAGGACATACTCAAGTCACAATTGAGGTCCCCAATATCTAGAAGATTATAAGTATCTATTTCACAAACATGTATTCCTATAAACTTGGGAATCCAGAAGAAATTGAGAGATGCCTAGATAACATGAGTTACTAAAATTGAATTGAGAAGATATAAAAACTGAATAACCTAATAATAGGCAATGAAATTGAAGCAACAACTTAAAAAAAATCTACCAACCATAAGAAGTCCAGGTCCTAATGTATTCACTACTGACATCTACAAGAATTTCAGAGAAGAGCTAGTATCAATACTCCTCAAACCCTATTGAAACTAAGGGAAGGAGTATTCCAAAATTCATTCTTGGAAGCCAGCACTATCTTGATTCCAAAACCAGGTAACAACTTAACTAAGAAAAGAACACTATAGGCCAACCTCTTTAATGAACACAGATGCAAACATCTTCAACAAGACACTGGCAAACAAAATGCAAGAAATCATTAAAAAGAACACATATCATGACCAGATAGGCTTCTTCCCAGGAATGCAAGGACAATTCAACATATGCAAATCAGTAGATATAACACATAACATAAACAGAAGGACAAAAGTCCCATGACCATCTTAACAGATGCAGAAAAAACAACTGATAAAATCCAACATTTGTGCATGGTAAAAATTTTGAAGAAACTATGTATAGAAGGACCTTATCTCTTTCTGATAAAGGACATTTATGACAAACCTCCAGCCAACATCATATTAAATGAAGAAAACTTTCCTATTAAAATAAGGGACAAGACCAGGATATACACTATGACCACACCTGCTCAATATAGTGCTCAAAACTTTACCAGAGCAATCAGGCAAGAGAAAGAAATAAAAGGCATATGTATAGAAAAGGAAAAAGTCAAACTATCCTTATTTGCAGAAAATATGATCTTTGGATAGAAGACTCAAAAAATTCCACCAAAATACTACTAGAACTAATACACAAATTCAACAAGTTAGCAGGATAGAAAATCAACACACACAAATTAATGACATTCCTATATAATAACAATGAATCCACCTAGAAAGAAATTAGGAAAAGGATACCATTTACAACAACTTCAAGAAAAGCACATATTTAGGGATTAATCTAACCAAGGACGTGAAAGACCTCTATAATGAAGACTATAGTACTTAAGAAAAGGAGATCAACAAGGACATCAGAAAATAGATGCATATTCTCTATTCTTAAATAGGTAGAACCAATATTGCCAAAATGACCATACTAGTGAAATTAATATATAGATTTGATACAATATCAAACAAAATATCAACAGCATTCCTTGGAGAACTAGAAAAAAAAAGTCCTATAATTTATATTAAACCAGAAGAGACCCAGAATAGCAAAAGCCAATCTGCGCAACAAGAGCAAAGCAAGAGGCATCACAATCCCAGACTTCAAGTTACATGACAAAGCTACAGTGATAAAAATAGCATGGTACTGATACAAAAACAGACATGTAGACCAATGGAATAGAAGATTCTGAAACCATCCCAGGCACATTCAACTATCTAAGGTGCCAAAAACATATGCTGGAGAAAAATTAACCATTTTAACGAACTGTGCTAGGAAAAGTGGCTATATGCATGTAGAAGATTAAATCTAGCACCATACCTCTCACCATGTACTAAGAAAAATCAAAATGGATCAAAGATCTAAATCATTAATCTGCTGGAAAAAATAAGTAAAACTCTTGAAATCATAGGCAAGGACTTTCTGAACAGAACCCCAATTGCACAAGACATAACATCAAAATGAACAAATAGGATTACATAAAATTAAAAACTTTTTTCAGCAAAGAAAACAACTAATGGAGTGAAGGGACACCCACAAAATGGGAAAAAAGAATTCTGTCAGCTATTCCTTGGACAGAAGACTATCACCTAGAACATATGAAGAACATACAAAATTAGACCTTCCCAAAATAAAAGATTCAATCAAAAAATGGGCAACTGATTGGAACAGACACTTCTCAGAAGTACAAATGGCCAATAAATGCATGAAAAAATGTTCAGCATTTCTGGAAATTAGAGAAATGCAAATTAAAACAACACTGAGATTCTGTCCTAACCGAAAAAGAATGGTTATCATAAGGAAATCAAAAAAGACATTCCTCGTTTAAGAACTGAGGTCTGCTCCTGTGACTGGGTCATTAAGTGACTTGGTCACTAAATGAGGAACTGTACATAGTGTGTACATTACAATGTTCAGAACAAAGAAATGGTCAAAGTAAATTCCAAACTGATGCCTTTGCTTTTATTTGCATAGCACTTACATGCTATAACAGAACAAAACAGAACAGAACAAAAAACTACAGTTCTATATTGTACAATCAGAAAAACTACACTATCGTAATAAAAAGGTATACTATAATAAAAGGTGTACTTGTAATAAAAAGACATTGAGGCTCTATAAACAAGATGTACAGAACCATACAAAAAAGATGGGTTATAATTCTGAACAGTGTGTCTTGGTTGTAAGTCTGAAGAGTCGTGATACAGGTAGGTTGTTAAACAAGGAATATCTGCAATAACAAATGCTGGTGAGACTGTGGGGGAAAAAAGGGAATCCTTCTGTATTACTTGTAGGAGTGTAAACTGGTACAGCCATTTTGAAAATAGCATGAAGATTCCTCAAGAAACTAAAACTAGAAATTCTACTTGATCCAGATATTCCTTTTCTAGGAAAGAGTTAAAGACATCATACTACAGTGATACAAGCATACCCATGTACACAGTAACACCACTTATAATAACTAAATCTTGGAAGCAGCCTATATATCCACCAACAGATGAATGGATAAAGAAAATGCGGTATTTACATACAATGGAATAAGACTCTACCTTAAAGAACAACAAAAAATTTGAGTAAGGAAATGGATGTAGCTTGAGACAATAATGTTAAGTAAAATAAATCAGACACACAAACTTAAATATTATATGGTTTCTCTTACATGAGAAAACCCAAAGCATACGTAATTTAAAGAGCAAAATATGGCAAGCACGAGGTCATGAGTTCGATTCCCAGTACCGGAAAAAAACCAAAAAAAAAAAAAAGAGCAAAATGAAAGATAATAGGAAATGGGGAGACAGATCTTTTGCAAAGGGTAAGGGGACCAAGAGATGTAGGGAGGGCAACAGGAGGTAAGAAGAATAAGATGTGTTATGCACCAGCACCATGAATGTAATCATTAGGTACTGCAAACACGTACTAATAAATATTTTAAAAAATACATTGCTCAGTCAGTGAGGGGTTTTCAGGTATCTGAAAAAACACAAAACCAGGAAGAGCCTAAATCTGGGTAGAAAAGACATCCTTCCCACACTCATCTGAGAAAAGCACTTTGAATCGTGGTTTGGCCTTTGTTCATGTAGCCATCTAGCTGTGCTGTCCACTATAGGAAGTGTAAAAGAAAGTTAACTGAAATTAAATAAAAATGTAAATTTAGTTCCATAGTCACATTAGCCACAAGTTAACTGAACAATAACTACATGTGATCAGAGGCTACTTCCTTGGATAATGCAGATATGTAACATTCACATTACTGTCAGAAGTCCTATTAACCATCTCCAATGCACACTGTTTGAAGCAGTACTCTCTGACCGCTAACTGGAATCACTTTCTCAGTCTTTTAAGGCATACAGGAAAGTTGATGATGTAGGGGTCTTTTTAGTATGGTAACCTTGCTTGTTTTCCAGAACAATACCAATATTTCTTATATTTTCATTACTTTTAATAACATGGGCCATTAAAAGTAAATGCAACAATTTCAATTTTTAGTAGGGCTTTTTATGTAAATAAGTAGATAAAATCCTTTATCATACTATGTGTTCCAAATGTTAATACAAGACAAAGTTATAGAAAAACAACCGATGGATTTAGTAAATGCAGCCTAGCAACTGCACCAGGCAGATCTCTTCTTTCTCCAGCCTTCTGTCTGGGTAACCTTCCCCCTCCATGTGTACATTTTGCCACTCACCGGGTTCCAGGTTGGTCTTCATGCCCTGAGGTGCTCCTCTGCTGGCCTCTGGTGCTGTCTCTACCAGGAAGGAAATAAACTCTCTGCACCACCACTTGAACCCTCACTTCTGAATATGGGGCAGCTCCCTGGCTTTCTACCACATCCAGGAGAGAATCCTTTGAGGAAGTGCCAATTGTGAGGTGCTGCTTTGCCTCTTCGTGCCCATGGGTCCAGCTTGTACTTGTGGTGACCAGGCCACTATGTAAAACCTGGTCAAGACATGCAAAGGGAGCTGTTTCAGTTTGGCCTACAATATATCATGCCACCCACCAAGTTATCCAAAGGATCTTCACTGAACTGAAGGAATGGTGAAGAAAAAAGCAATGACTGTGTATTGGGAGGCTCCATTTCTGCCAGGTACCCAGCCTGCCGAGGAGGGACAGGTAGGAGACAGCAATGTGGACAGCAGAACGCTTCCTACCAATGGAATCCCAGCTTGGACAGTTCTGCTATCAAATACTTTATGGAAAGCAAACATTACATTTTTTTTTTCTTTTTGAGGGGACAAATTTAATAGGACAAAGTAAAATACCAAATGAAAGAATGAGAGGGTATAATAAAAATGAAGCATTTTATTTAGTACTCATATATGCATCTATTAGGCTAAGTGTTTTGCATTTTCATGTATTCTCCAAACTACCCTATGCAATAACATCAACTACTGTTAAGACAATAGTTCTAAAATGCTTTCTGTCTTCCAGGCTCTATTCTGGGATGTAATATCGTTATCCCCATATTATTGGGAAAATTGAGATACAGAGACTGCCCAGGGTCACCCAGCATAAAATGGCTGAGGCAAGATTTGAACCATGGCTTATGGTGCCAAACACCATATTTTCAACCATTATGCTACAACAGAAGCTTCACTGAAAATGTTATGAGTCAAAAGTATACCTCATCAATTTCACATTGCAGGGGCTGGGGATTTAGCTCAGCGGCAAAAGCGCCTGCCTGGCAAGGTCGTGAGTTCGGTTCCCGGTACCAGAGAAAAACCAAAAAAAAAAAAAAAATTTCACATTGCATGGCTGTTTAAAAATGCACACTCAGCCATATTTTAAATGTTATAACTAAATCAATTAGAGAGCCCTCTTTTTCAATAATCCCCTCAAGAAACTTCTTCAAATAGTCACTGGAGATTTTTGCTTGGCTATATGGCATAGAACAGGGTAGCCGGATGCAATGGTATACCCCTGATGTCTCAGCTACTTGGCAGGTGGACTGTAAGTAGGATGTCAGCCTGGGCCATCTAGCAAGAGTCTGTCTCAAAATAAAAAGGGCTGGGGATATAGCTGAGCACTCTAGTACTGTTCAATCCCTAGTACTGAAAACAAAGCAAACCAACCAAACAAAAACAGGATAAAAGTTTGTGAGTTTATATAATTTTACCTTCCTCAATATGTCAATTCCACCTTTTTTTTTTGTGATGATTCCTGTAGCCCACTGCCAGTGAATTTTAGTGGTTCCCAAAATTCATCCTGGCAAATGATCATGGATCAAGGCCATAAAAATTCCAAAAATCAATCTCTAGTGTACAATCACCAGTTTGTGCAATTCTTTATCTCTCAAGGGATATATATAGTATGGAAAAGAAAAAGTTGTTTTTTTTTTTTTAAATAAAGATGGGTTTAAGTGTCTTAGTTGTAAGACGTGTACACAGAAAATATTTTCATATACTTTACTAAATTAGAATAAAGATAAAAAATACATAATTAGGAAGATAAAAAGGGCACAGCTAAATGCTGATCTGAACTACAGTGTTTTCAGGGATAACAATAATAAGAAGCTCCAGCATATATTTTTGGAGGAGGTCCAAAAATGAACATCCTCACACCTAAGTCCTTTCAAATCCAGTCTCAAATATTACTGAAAGCATAAAACCTCTCAGCCAATGAGACTTTACCTGGATTTCAGGTGAATTATCTGTTACATCCTTAATTCTAAACCTCCAAGCCAAAGTGATGTTTCTTCTTGGAAGGGGTGTATCCCGACAGTACACTTTCTGAGTTGTTTCTGGATCTTCTTTGGCAACAAATTTCTGACAAAAGTAAGTATTCAGAATAACAGGACAACTTCCATTTGGGATAATAAGTTTTTGCCTGGAAAAGAGAACAAAATTGAATAGTTTATTTGTAAAATTGAATTTTCCTTTATATTTTGCTAAATTGGGAATGTAAAGAGCAATCACATACTTGCTACCAATAGCTAAGACCACCGCCAGCTTGTGCAGTGACAACCATCCCTAATGATGGACAGCTATGGGCAGGCTAGCACAGGGAGTGACAGTCATCCCTACCAACAGAGAGCTGGGACCAGGCCGGCCTGCAGAGTGCCAGCTGCCCCTAATTCTCAAGTATGGTTGTTAGTGGATCTGACTTTATTTTTCCAGTGAGAGTCCTATGTCAGGAATGAAGTTTTCAGGTTTGAGCTTCCTTAGGGCAGGTCTCAAGGCCCTCCCAGGGAGAAATACAGAGAATGAGCAAAGACTATCAACAGGCACAAGAAAGTACCCAATGAATTAATTGTTATTTACAATAAAACCTAGAGATAGTTAAACATCGCTAATTTTCAAAGAATATGATATGAAATCACAAAGAAATTTCTACCTTTGCTATCAAACTGACCATGTTACTGAACTGCCTCACACTGAAGTAGAAAAGGAGTGTGGGAATATGCTACCCAAATTCTCCTGGTTTCTCTCAGTCATCGGAGAGGTAAAACATGTTAATGTCCATGTATCAAAACAGAAAATGCTGATAATAAGCAAAGTTGAGGACTTCAGATCTGGGAGGAAGTAGTAGTGATACCTTTCTCTATTTCTCTCACTGAGCACGACTGAAGTGCCTGACATTATATATAAAGTATAAGATGACCTTAAGAAGACCCTAAAAAGTAGAGAAGGCACATCAGGTTAAGACCCAAAAACCTCAGGACTGACAGCATTGTCCTCCTGGGATTTCTTTGTGTCTCTCCCTTATCCCAGAACTGGAGCTAAAACAGTTGAGCTGAAAACAGCAATAGGTGCGGATCCAGAAAAGCGCCCCTAAAGCCCACTTTCTCTAATCAAAAAAATTAGGAAGGGGATAGCCGAGCAAGGCAGAAAATACCTGGATAACTGCTCTGCTTCAGCGAAACACCACAAAAAGCTGATGACAGGTTCCCACACTTTCTAGAAGGCCAGGTGGACAGCCTAAATTGCTATCCTCACTGGTGAAGAGTCTCAACTGCCAGGTTGGGGTAGGGTGGGAAGGTGGGGCAGGAGAATCCCAGAACACCTGCAGTGAAAGGGGCGACTGTGAGAGGGGAGACTAGCTGCGTACCTGGACTTCACCTCCACCTAACAGTAATAACCTCCGGTGGTGCCAAAGAAATCCCAGAAAGCTAGGACTGTCACCACTGCCAGTGCTGTCAGGAGCAGCCACCTGAGTGGCAGCAGCAAGACACTCGCGGCTCTCTCAGCCAGGGTATCATCACTGGAGACTCAGCAGGAATGCAGACCCCTGTTCAGCAGGAATGTCCTTTTCTCTCTTAAGTATCAAACACAGAACATGACTTTCTACCTCTACCTGACAGTGACATCCTGACGCCATCTTCTCCTACATAATGTCAGATGACACTACCTAAAACCGGTCTAAATAAGACCCGAATCTCATAATATAACACCCCAAATGTCCAGGTTTTTACCTAAAATCACTTGTTATCTAAAATTATTTGTTTGTAAGAGTCAGGAAAAAAATCTCAACCTCAAGGAAAAGAGGCATGTAATAGATGGCACTACTGAAACAACATACATACATGCTAGGATTATCAGACAAAGGTGCTAAAGCAGCTACTATAAAGATATTTCACTGAGCAATTATGAATGAACTCGAGACAAATGAAAAAAGATAGCTTCAGCAAAGAAATGAAAACAAATTGAATGTTTCTTAAAAGTGAATGTTTCAGAACTGATAGAAAATATATCACGGGTAGGCTCCATATCAGTTTGGAGGAGGTCACAGAAAAAAAAAAAATCAATGAATGTAGAGACAGAATGGCAGGAAAAGAATAAGCAGAAAACAAAAGGTAAAAAGGTAGACTTAGCGAGGCATAGTAGTGCATGCCCATAATGGAAGCACTTGGGAGGCTGAGGCAGGAGGATTGCCATGAGTTCAAGACCACCTCAGCTATATAGCTAGTTCAAGGCCAGCCTGGACTACACAGTGAGACTGTGTCTCAATAAAACCAAATCAAACCAAAACAAAACCAGACCTAAGTCCTAACATATCAATAATTATATTAAATGTAAATGGTCTCAATAAACCAATTATAAGACAGAGATTGACAGAGTGTATTAAAAATATGATCCATCTGTATGCTGTCCCTAAGAAATTCACTTTGAATATAGAGAGATAGGATAAAAGTAAAATGTTGGAAAAAGTTATATCAGCAAATATTAATCAAAAGATGAAGGAGCAATATTAACACTATATTATCTAGGATTTGGAGCGAAGAAAATGACAGACTCAGAAGGAGATTACATAATGATAAAAGGTCAATCCACTCAGAACATATAGCAATGTTCTAAGTCCTAAATGTGTACTTAACAAACAACATAGATTAAAAAGAAACACACAAAGAAAAAAATTATAAAACCAAACGGAAAAAAGTATCAACAAGTCCACAATTAGAGTTCGAGATTTTTAATATTCCTCTGTCAACATTTGATAGCACAACCAGAGAGAATCCAACAACAGCAGAGTACATACCCTTCTTAGGTGCCATAAACATGTTACGAGAGACCACATTTGTTAACAAATCTTGACAAATTCAAAAGAAAAAAAATCATACAGAATATTTACTTTGATCACAGTGGAATCAAACTAGAAATCAGTAACAGGTAAAATGAAAATTTATGAACACTTGGAAATAAAACAATATATTTCTAAGCAATACATGGATCAAAAAGGAAGTCTCAAAAGTATTTAAAAATAAAATGAAAATGAAAGTTTAACATGCCAAAATTTGTGAGAAACAGCTTAAGTAGCACTGAAAAGGAACTGTATACTCTTTAAAGCTTATATTAGAAGAAAAGCCTCAAATCAATAATCAAAACATTTAAAAACAGAAAAACCGATAAAGCAAGGCAACAAAGAGTGGTCTTTCAAAATGATTCATGAGTGGACTGACAAAAAATGAAGCTATAAATTACCAATATCAAGAATGAAGATATCATTACAGACCCTGTAGACATCATAAGGCTAGTACAGGGCTACTATGAAAAACTCTATACACATACATTATTACAACTTAGATGAACTAATTTCTTAAAAAGAATAAACTATTATGGTTCACTGAATAGACAGCATTATGTGAATAGTCGTATGCTATAGTTTGGATGCTGACAGTCTCTCAAAGGCCCATGTTAAGGGTTGGTCCCAAGGGTGGTACTAGTGGGAGGTGGTGGAGCCTTCACAAGGAGAGGCCTACCTAGGTCATTGGAGTACTTACTTCACTGGGGGCTCCTCCTGATGAAGACTGTGGAACCTCAGTCCCCTACTAACTCTTAGCAAGCAATTTTGCTTCACCAGCTCTTCCCACCATGATGTATTACCTTGTTACAAGCTCAAAATAAAAGGGCCAATCAGACTGGAACATCCAAAATAAGCTTTTCTCTTTGTAAGTTTATATTTCAAGCATTTTGTTAAAGAGATAAAAATGAGTAAGTTACCTTAAAAACTATTGAGGAAAATAAATTTCTAATCTTAAAACTCCCAAAAGTAATATCTACAGCTCCAGATACTTTCACTGGAGAAAAGTATTAGCACCAATTCTGCACATCCTCTTCTAGAATGTAGAAGAAGGAAACACTTCCAAGTTCATTTTATAAATCCAGTATTACTTTAATATTAGACCAATGATAGTAAAAGCTGTAGACCAAAATACATTAAGACTATGGACAAGCCAGGCATGGTGGCACACCCCTATCATCCCAGCAGTTAGGCAGGAGGATCATCTCAAGTTAAAGGCCAGCCTGAGCTACACAGCCAGACCCTGTCTCAAAACAACAACAGAATATGAACACAAAACCCCTTAAAACACAATATCAGCAAATGGAATTCAACAATATAAAAAGACAATACATATGACTAAGTGGGGTTAACTCCAGGGAGGTAAGCCTTGCTCAACATTTTTTTAAAAACCACCTCCACCAAGTTAAAGCTAAAAAATAAAAATCATATAATTATATCAATTGACATAGAAGAACCGTTTGATAAAATTCACTATCCATTATAATGAAAAATGTAGAAAATGAGAAATATAAAACTTTCTCAACCTGATAAAGAATGCCTATAAAAATTCTACAACTAACATAATTAATGGTGAAAGAATGAATATTTTCCATTTAAAATGGAAGCAAGGCAAGGATTTCCTCTTTCCTCCTTTTACTCAACATAATACCAAAAGTTCTAGCCAGTGCAGTGGGGGAGAAAAGGAAAGAAAAGAATACACATCAGAAAAGAGGAAATAAAACATTTCATAATTGCTTATTTAAAAAATCTCAAGGAATCTGCAAATAATTCCTAGAACTAGTAAGAGTTTTGCAACTTTTCAGAAACTCAACAAGTATATTTCTATATTCTATCAATGACACATGGATGCCAAAATTAAAAATACAATACCATTTTAAGTAAGAAAAACAACAAAAATACGTCAGTATAAATGAACAAGACACTGAAGCTACAAAACAGTGATGAAAATAAAGCAAACAAAAACAGTGATGAAATAAGTCAAAGAAGATCTTAACAAGTAGAGAGGTGTATCATATTATGGGTTGACTCATTATCATAATGATGCCAATTCTCTTTAAATGGACATATAGATTTAAAGTAATTCCTATCAAAATCCCAGTAGGACTTTTTTCTGAGATATAAATAAACTCATTCAAAAATCTATACGAAATGGCAAAGAATAACTGAAACATTTTGAAAAAGAACAAAATGAAGAGAAATACTTTATCCAATTTCAATACTTATTGTGTAGCTACAAAGACCAATATTGTGCTGTAAGAGTGGAAGGACACACAGATCAATGTATATGTGCTGCCGAAGCGAGCACGACACACAGATCAGTGTAAAGGAACTCAATGTAAAAGAACTTTCGGGGGCCCTGCAAGGAGCATATCTTGCTTCTACCAACATTCCACTGGCCAGAGCTCAACCAGTGACCAAATGCAGTATTTTATGAAATTGCAAGGTACAAATAAAAGGATATTCAGTATCTTTGGCCACCAGGAAAATGCAGCTTTAGGCTAGGAATGAAGCTAAATGGTGTTGAATACATGCTTAGCACAAGGCCCTGGGTTCAGTCTCCAGCACCAAAAAAAAAAAAAAAAATCACATTAAGACTACAATGAGGTATATCACTACCCTATTAAAGTGGCTAGAACAAAAACATGACAACACCAACTGCTGCGGAGATACAGAAAAACTAGATTGCTCCTACGTTCCTGGTGGGAATAAAAAATTGTACAACCATTCTGGAGATGTTTTGCAGTTGTCTTAGTTACTCTTCTCTCATTACCCAACACCCAGAATTAAAGGGGTTAATGTTTATTTAGCTGACAGTTTGTAGAGGTTTCAGTCCATCACTGGCTGGTTCCAAGGCAGGGTGGCACAACAGATAGGTGTTGCAGAGGAGGAACAGTTCATGGTGGGCACAAGGTAGCAAAAGCAACAAGGGACAACCACAACTCTTTCTCTCCCTTATATCTTATCCAGGCTTAGGGTGGGTAGCACTCCTACCCTTAATCCTAGTGCCCCTGATTCTAGCACTGCACCATGAATCTATCCCTGTGTCACACACGCTAGATCCAGCCACCTCTGAAAAAGTCCCACCTGTGACTGCATGAGGCTTTGAGGGCACTGTACATCTAAACACAGATCAGCAGCAGTTAAAAAAAATCCTAAACATGAAACTATCATAACAACATAGCACCTGTACTACTAGGCATTTATCCCAGAGAAATGAAAATTTACCAAAAGCTAACAAACAAACAAACAAATCTGAACATTAATAGTAGCTTTATTCATAATGGCCTCAAGTGGAAACAACTTAAATATCCACCAATGGATGAATGGTTAAATCAATTTTTACATCCATACCAGGTGATACTATTCAACAATAACAAGGAATAAACTGTTGATACACATAATGACTTGGATGAATCTCCTGGGCACCATGCTGAGTGAAAAAGCAGGTAATTCTGGGGCTGGGGATATAGCTCAAAATAGAACATATGTTAGCATGTACAAGACCCTGAGTTCAATCTCCAGTACACATAAACACACAAATCAGAAAAGAAGCCAATCTGTAAGAAATAGAAAACATATTGTAGTTTAAAGGATTACAGAATGTGTGTTGGTGAGAAAGGAGGGGTATGGTTGGTATCATTAAAAAAAGGCAAAAGAAAAGATTGTCGTGGCGATGTAATTGTTTTGCATCTTGACTGTATTGTTGTTGATATCATGGCTGTGACAGGGTCATACAAAATTACAAAATGCTGCCTCTAGAGGAAACTAGGCAAAAATGGTACAAATTATCTGTATCATGTCACAGAACTACTACTCAGTGTAAATCTATAGCTATATCAAAAGAAGAACTGTAATTAAACATATGATGGAAATTCTATAAAATCAATCTAGAACAGCATCCCCCCTCAAGCCGCCGCACTGGTCAAACTAAGCTGATGAGATTTTTAGCCTCGAAAATTTTCATACACTCATATTAAGGAAAAAAACACTAATTAACAATGGTCAATACCTAATTTCTGTCCAAAAGTCAATTCTAGTTAAGTAAGCTTAATTTTGAGCTCTATGCAAGATTTTCTGGTATTCAAGTTTTCCTGCTCAAAGATAAAATTCTTATTTACAACTTCATCTATGTTCTGAGCTTAGCTTTATGTAAATGTAGAACATTTAACTATATGTACAGGTACACTCTGTGATTCTTTTTCAAGAACTAGATCCATGTTCTCTACTAGATTACAGTTTATCTGAACCTAAATTTCTTAATATCTAGGGATTTCCATAATTTATTTAATACAAATTTGTTTAGTGTAAGTTTACTCTAAGGAAATGCTAAAAACACGCTTTTGGAAATGTCTCTAAACTGAAGTCTTAAGACAGTTTCGGAAATAAGAAATTTAAGGCTCATGCTTTCTTTATTTTCAGCTTATCTGACAAGACTTACCCTCTGTGCTCCAATGTGTTTCTTCCACCTTCCCTCTTGAGGGTGACCCATATGCTTAAGAAACTAAGGAAAACACTGAAGCAGAAACTAAGGAAAACACTTTATGATCGGAAGTAAACCTTCATGATCACGTGTACCATTTTCAAGTTTCCAGGATACAGTTCTTCCAATTATCTCTTTATCCAAATAACAATCATAACATTGAGTAGCAGGCTGTATTTTACATGCAAGTGAACAGGCTAATAAACAAAATGAATTCACAGAGCATCATATGAAAAAAATTAAACTTTCTCGACAGACCAGAATAATACTCTAGACAACCTTAAGTTTCAGATCCGAGCATTTATTTATTTAAAAATTATTTTTATTACTGCATGTTTGCAGTATATAATAACGACAATGATCATGGAAAGTTGGTACACATACACAATGCATCCTAATTCTTTTTTTCATCTCTTTCCTCTTCCTCCCCTTTCTCTCCATCTCTTGATCCCCTTATCATTCATAAAAGATTTAGCTGCTGTTTCCTATTACCTATCTTTTATTTTGTTCTCTAAATTATTTATACTTTGGGTTTCTTATATAAAAGAAACCATGAGATACTTAAGCTTCTGTGTCTAATTTATTTCACTTAACATTATTGTCCCAAGGTACATCCATTTTTCTACCACTGATGCAAATTTGTGGTTCTTTATGACACAGACACACTCTACTGTGAATGAATACTGCATTTTCTTTATCTACTCATCTGTTGACAGACATGCAGGCCACTTCTAAGTTTTAGCTATTATGAGTTCTGCTGCTATAAACACAGGTAGAGAAAAGCAAATTAAAACAACACTGACATTCTATTTTGTTCCAGAAAGAATAGCTGTCATCAAGAAATCAAATAATAATAAATGCTGGCAAGGCCATGGTGGGGGGTGAAGGTGGGGGTTTCTACACTGTTGGTGAAAATGTAAACTAGTACAACCACTACGGGAAACAGCAGGGAGATTCCTCAAAAAACTAAAACTAGAGATTCTATTTCACCCAGCTATTCCCTTCTAGGTATCTTCCCCGAACAGTCAAAGATATATTATAGTGATCATTTCCTTTTTGAGGCATAAAATCATCAAAAATGGTATTTTGGAGGAAAAAACTACTATATTTTTGATGGTAGCTCAACATTCTGTTTTCAAGGCTTAATCTTATTCTCTTATTCAGTTGTAAAATTTTGCTAGAACTTAACAGAAATACAAAGGAGAGTGGAGCAACAGGAAAGGTACAGTCTAAAGTCAGAACAACTTGGGTTTAAATTCCAGCTTTGCCATTTACTGTCTATTTCTTTTTCTTTTGTTTTTTGTCGTTTTGAGACAGGGTCTCGCTATGCAGTTCAGGCTGGCCTTGAGCTCACTTTGTAGTCCAGACTGGTCTCGAACTCACGAAGATCCTCCTGCCTCAGCCTCTTGAGTGCTGGGATTACAGGAGTGCACCTCCATGCCCGGCTATTTCATATTGATAAATTTATTTCAATTTTCTAAATCTCAACTTTTTCATATCTAAAGTGAGGATAATACTTACCTAATGATATCACTGTGCAATTGTTTGAATATACTTTTGCTCATATATAAAGTCAAGAATGGGGACATGTACATACTAGATTTGACACACACAGTACTAGCTTTTTTGACTGGATATGGAACACAGGGATTTCACACTGAACTACATCCCAGTCTACTTTTTCTTATTTTGAGGAAGGGTCTTGCTAAGTTGTACAGCACCATTAGCCCAGACTTGGGGTCCTGCTACCTCAGCTTCCCCAAGTGCTGGGATTATAAGTCTGTTCCACCAGGCCCTGCTACAGCAAGTATTCAATGTGGGAACTAATATTATTAGCTGCTATTTTAAAAAATATCTAGGTTGAAAACTTCTCCAATGCATGATACCCTTGAAAAATTAAATTTTCTCTGGGTTCATAGCAGTGTATGCATTCCTATATATAACTGGGTAATCAAAGATCTTTAAAAAAATATATATATATATACACACACATACTGTTCAATTTATATATATATATATACATAGATATTCAACAAGGCCACTGTTAGGAATCTATACCAATGAAATAATCAGCGATAAGGAGAAAAACATGTACAAAAATGTCCATCAAAGTATTATAATGAAATAAAACAAAAAATTTACATTTCTAGGAACAAGGAGAAAATCATGAAAAGGTTATATAAATGAGAGCTAAAAATTCTAATTCAAAAATATTTTGAAGCCATTACAAGAAATGTTGTTATAATGAATAAGAACTAAAAACCTATATGAGTTATGTGATCCCAAGGTGATAGGACTACATATTACTAATGTAATACTCTTACAAAGAAAAAGGGATGGAATGGTTTACACCAAATATTAAGCAATTTATCCCTAAATAAAAGGATTATATACATGTAACTATATTATTGTTCTCAATACGGATATTCAAATATTCAAATCAATCTCTTCTTTAACGAGAATACATGAATGAATCATTTCCTATGTATAACTGAACAAAGTAGCTAAGATGCAATATATTTCTCATATCTTTTTTCCTTAGCATCACAAAAATATATGTTTACTTCTAATTTGGATTTATGCTATAATAGTATGATCTGTCTATAAAGTTTTGTTTATGAATCTGGCACTTAAAAATAGTAATTTTCAGATACTTTGCTTCATTAAAGCATGTTCCTACCAAGTCAGTGATAGCACACTGCTATAGCTAGGTTTTCCGTAAGTCTGGTTTCTTTTTTTTCTTTCTTTTCCTTGGGAGATAGGGTCTTGTATGTAGTTTGGACTATCTCTGAACTCACTATGCAGCCCAGGCTGGCCTCAAACTCATGGCATTTCGCATGCCTCACTCTCAAGTTCTGGGATCACACGTGTGTGTCATCATGCACAGCTCAAGTACAGTTTCTGAGCAAAGAATTATACTTGCTCTATTCAATTACGTTTCTTGACAATTATAAGCAGCAATCATTACAACGAGATACAAATATATGTTTTAAGAAGTGAAGTGCATAGAGTAGTCCTGAAAGAAAACAGGTATCAGTTATGACTG
This sequence comes from Chinchilla lanigera, assembly GCF_000276665.1. Lineage (NCBI taxonomy): Eukaryota > Metazoa > Chordata > Mammalia > Rodentia > Chinchillidae > Chinchilla > Chinchilla lanigera. The sequence goes on along the minus strand of NW_004955454.1, from coordinate 7,573,883 downwards.
GCTGCAATTTAAAGGATCATTTCAATGCTGAGTTATAAAGTACTTCCTGAACATAAATCTGAGTACATTCCCATGCTTGCCAGGACTATTCTTCCTTAGGCCCACCTATCGGGTTAATAATATCCCTTACTTATTGCAAGCTGATCAGGTCCGTGATCTCCCAAAACGAGTGTACAGCAAAAGCTAAATAAAAAGAGGCAAATGGAATGATTTCAGGGCTCCAGGAGGATCAAAGCCCTCTCAAAGAATTTGAGATCTTCTCAGGGCTAAGATCAAGACCTTCTCTGGGCGGCCTGTATTTATCTGGTTATCAGAAGAAGAAAGGGTAGAACTCAGGAAGGGCAGAATTACTCAAGGACTTCTCCAAGTAAGGTATTAAGTTAATCCACCCAGGAGTGAGATGCCTGAGGCTACAGTCTTTATCTAGTGGAGATGGGATCCAGGTGTCCTTGGCTGTGCTCTTGTCTTATTCTTTGAGGCTTTCCGGCTTCATCCACCATTACAGGTTTTAGTAGGGATTAGTGACTCACAGAGGTTCACTTACTATGAGTCCATCTCCCACTTCCAGACAAGTGGCCTAGGCTTTGGACAGATTCACAAGTGAACATGAAAACCCAACTGGCTAATTTAAGTCCTGCTCAGGGCTGCTTCATAGTGGTCTCCATTATCCACTCTAAATGTTTATCTTATAGTCTTAGTCCAGTGTGACTCTAGAATAGAAATTTTCGAATTTTAGCACAAATTAGAATCATAAGCTTGAAAAAAAAATAGAATCACAAGCTTGTTAAACACTGATTGCTACAACTACACCTCCAGAATTTCTGAATCAGTAGGCCTCAAGTGGGGCTCTCTAATTTGTCTTTGTAAAAAAAAAAAAATACATTTCGGGGAGACGCACGTAGGCCTGGAGATTGAACCAAAAGCTAGCAAATGCTAGGCAAGCGCTCTATTACTGAGCCACAACCCTATCCCTAATTTGCATTTCATCAAGTTCCAAGGAAATGCTCATGCTATTGGTCCCACAATCATATTTTGAGCATTGCTACTCTAAAACACACACACACACACACACACACACACACACACACACACAGCACCATTAACCCAGGGTTAGGAGTATAGCTCACTGTTTGATGTGTGAGCTCTTGTGCAACATGTTTTAGGTTCTGGGTTTGATCCCTAGTACTGTAAAACAAAACAAAACAAAACAAAACAAAACAAAACAAAACAAAACAAAACAAATGAAGAATGTTTCACTTACCCTTGTCAGCAGACCAAACACCTGTTTAACTAACAGGGTTTAATGAGCGTGACAAGAAGCCTTTCTACAGAGCCCTCCCGGTTTCACTACCTATGGTAGGAATGCACCCTGCTTGGTGGCCCATTACATCTGATTGATCTCGGAGGTAACCACAGGCAGCCATTCCTGTCAGCAAGTGAATGCACCAAATCTTTGTATGGCTCCTACAACAAAGATTTTGGTGCATTCACTTGCTGACAGGAATGGCTTAACTTTGTAGCTTCCTAGTTAACAATGAAGCCATTTGCAAGCCATTCTTCGCAACAAAAGCAAAGGTAAATATTACAAGTCTCTTGGTCCACCATCTCTATTGTGCAAGGAAAAATTACAATTTGAAGAACACTTTTCTTCACCTTTTCTTTCTTGGGACAGGGTCTTGCTGTGTCATCCAGACTGGCCTTGAACTTGTGGTGATCCCCTTGCCTCAGCCTCCCAAGTGCTGGGATTACAGGTGTGCACCACCACATCTGGCCCATTTTTCTTCACTTGGTTGAGTTAACAAAGCCTCATAAGTATTTCACCTCTAATGTCAACATTAAATAATATACATTTTTTTTTTAAATCCATTTTTTCTAGGTACAAATGATATATTCAGAGTAGCAGTGTGGTACAGCTAGAACATAGAATATGAAGTCTAACCACATGGATTCAAGCCCAGTTTTGTCACTTACAACCAAATGATCTTGAATGTATCACAAAAACTAATACCTTGTATATGGGCGTGTGTGTGTGTGTATAGGACTATTTTAAGGCAATACTGTGGAAATATCAGCTATATTAGACTGCTTTACATGCATGATATTTATTACTCTTTGAAGATATTAGGTTCATAAGAATGATTCTTGAAAAATTTCAAAACAGTATCATTTTCTGGGTATACATGCCTATAATCCCAGCACTAAGGAGGACGAGGAAGGAGGATCACCTCAAATTCTGAGGCCAGCCTTGGTTAGACAGGGAGTTCAAGGACAGTGTGAAACAAATAGCAGGACCCTATCCCCAAAAAATAATAATATGGCTCCTACAACAAATCATTTATAATTATAATTTACCACTGAAAGTTATATAAACAAAAAGAATTTTTAAACTATGAAAATTGAGAAATGTTTGAGGTACTATTTTTAATCAGAAATACATGAATTTCCAAAATTTATAGGTAACAGAGCCCATTTAAATTCTAGGATGCTAATGAGCAAAAACCTCAACTGTGGGGATGGTCTTTAAAGAGAATGGAAACTCAGGAAGGAAAAGAGTGGCAGTTCCCGAAATGAGCAGGGGAGAAAGCAAGCGGCTCAGCTGTTACAGAGGCCTGTTCTCATTAGGGCTTTTGGATATGAAGAACAGACTGCAGTACCTGAATAGCACATGAGGATAGAAAGGGATAAAATAAACCAAATGGACTGAACAATGTGTTTTCCCCTAAAATCCACAAAATATCCTAAGTTGAACTTTCTGTTGAAAATTCATGAAGAAACTCAGAACAAAAGGATTCACTCTGTTCATACTGAGTGGCAGTAAAAGAAGTTTGGGAAAACACTGACCGCAATGGTGTCAGCCGAAGCTGACTATTAACTTAAAAGAATCAGTAGAACAAGACCAAGAAATAGCTGTCCTCAGAAATCACAAAGCAAGTATTAAGCTTAGTTTAGTTTAAACAGAACAAACCTCAGTTAAACTAGATCAATGTGTAAGACTTGTTTCAGGACAATGCTTTAAATTTTAAAAGAAATAAGAACATTCTTGGATTAAAACTATACTTTACAAAGGAAGCATAATTTCTCTTTAATAGATTGCTTTCACAGACAAATAAATTAGGGCAACAAGAAGGGCAAAAACCTCATAGTGTTACACAGAACAAGAGTGTACAAAACCACAGCAGGGTGTGTCATATGCTAAAACTAAAATAATACCCCAAGAAGAACTTCCACTGACTGTGAGAAACACTACAGTAAGTAGAGTCAGAAACAAAATTTTTTGCCACTGAGAAAGTAGGACTGTGCCCCTGACAAGAAAACTTTTTCTGAGCCTCTAAGTCCCCGACAGCTATAGTCCAAGTGAGGATCAAAACAGGCAAAAGGACTAGGCTTTGCTTCTCCTTTGATTTGTTCCTGTCCCCTTAGTCCACGCTGGTAAAGTTAAAGGGCAGATTTGGACGCTCTGAAAACGTCTCCTTGAGAGCTCTGGTCTCAAGTGTCTACAAATGTGGAGGAAGGGCAAGACTGCAGGTGGCAGGGCTGGGGTTGCTCGCTAGCCAGCACTCTCAGGACAGAACCCCACCCACACACTCTGATGTTCAGAGCTCTTCACAGAGGAGTCCTGAGCATGCCCCCTCTAAGGCGACATATGGCCAAAGAGAAGTCAGTGTCCCATTATATTTTAACTCTTCACCTGTGAAGCTTAGCAAAACCAACTTAAGGCACAGACTTTTTAACCACAAAGAGTTGCCTACTGCACTCACACGTCCAAGTCTTCCTAGGGCCGCTAAGCCCAGAGCTGAGCTGAGCTCTCCAGGGACAATCAAGAACTGTACCGGGGGATGACGTTCTGAAAAGCTCTCTGTGTGAAAGCTTTGCTTTATATTTGAGACACATTATTTTATATGAAACCTCAAGTCACTTTGTACTTTATACTTCTTTCTTAAACTTACTGTCTGAAAAATAATTTAAGTGATTTATTTTTAATTTAACAAACTAAAAAAATTCTTGCTTGTTAAAACAAAGACAAATACATAAAATTTTGTTTCCTCAAGGAAGGAGTCAAACTCTTCTCTTCGGGACCGTATTTAGTGAGCTTCCTTGGGGACAAGTAGATCAGTGTATGGGAGTGCTCCACAGACACAGACCCATTTGAAGCCTTTTTTTCTTTTTGTTTCTGACTTTAAAATACTTCTCATCTGCAGAGCACATCTCCAAAGGTAACAGTAAGGAATCAGTTGTGTAAGTATTTATACGTTCTTTTACAAGTTTATTACCGCGAACATCTAGCAACTAAATTCTTGGCCCCTCAAAGTTGTAGCTGGAGATAAACATATGACTGAGTACCATCACTCTGCTGGGCTATAAATCCAATGGTAAGGATTATCTAAGTCATATTTACCAAAATAAGCAATTTAGTTTTGACAATAGATTCTAAATAGTCTATACCACCTTCTCAGGAAAACAAAGTATAATCCAAATATTTTATTCTTTCAAATGTTATCTTGTTTCAATTAAAGTGTTCGCTAATATATTTACTGAGCACTTATTATATACGAGAAATTACTCAGTACAACCATGGCTATACAGGTTGCACAATCCTTATTTGAAATGCTTGGAACCAGAAGTGCATTCCTTGGGTTTAGTAGGATTTTTTTTTTTTTAAGTATCTGCATGTACATAATATCTTGAAAATGGAAGTCTAGGGCCACAGATATAGCTCGGTGGCACAGTGCCTGCCTGGCTAGTGTGAGGTCGTGAGTTTGATTCCCGCTACCAAAAAAAATGGAAGTCTAAAATCAAATTCATTTATGTTTCTTATACACATAGCCTGAAGGTAATTTTACATATTTTAAGTAATTTTTCACATGAAACCAAGTTTTTGAATTGCACCTGAAGGGACATGGAGACTCTTTCTTCCCTTAGGGATACTGAATAAACTGGGTGTTTGTGTACCTGTGTTTTGACTGCAACCCATCATCGGAGCTCAGATGTGGAATTTGCCACCTATGGTGTCATACTGGCACTCAAAAAGTTTCAAATTTTGGAGCATTTTGGACTTTAAATTTTCAGATTGCTGATTAGAAATAACAAGCCTAAAGTCAAAGGATCATAGCTGCTACAGAGTGAAAGGTGAATTTGACCAAAATTTACCAGACTTCTGCCCTGAATGCTGCAAGTGTTTTACAGCCCACAGTTCAAACAGGGCTGCCTCTCACACTTCTTGGCAATTCAACTGCTTTGGTGGAGGTACAAATTCCTGGAGCTTCCTACTCTGCTATCTTCCCTGATGCCAACCAGTAACAGCTAATATTTATTGTGCATTTATTTTTTGGAAAGTGTTCTGAGTGACCCGATGAGGGAGTATATTGTTAAGATTCCTACTTTACAGATGAGAATTAAGGCAAAGTAATATGCCTAATCACAAAGACAGGGAATGACTGGTTCAGGACACCCACAAGGCAGTTGAGCATCAGACTCAGGCTCCTTAACTGCTAAACTCTCCATACAGGTACTTCAGTAGAGGCAGAAAATACCTTTCAAAAATCAGGTCCAAGGGCTGGGGATATAGCTTAGTGGCATAAAAGCCTGCCAGGCAAGCTCAAGGTCCTGAGTTCGAGTCCTGGTACCAAAAAAAAAAGATCAGGTCCACATTACTTATTTTCAAAATAAGAAAACAAAAGCTCAAGTTAGTAAACTGCCCAAAGGTCATGCAGAGACTACTAGTAGTGGGCAGAGGAGGCTGAGAATGCAGCTCAGTGGTCAGAAATGACCAGCACATTTGAGGACCTGGGTCTGATCGTCAGCACTGCAAACAAAAACAAATCTACTTACGGTAAAGAATGATGACACTTTTGCCTTGTACTTTCCAGGCCTCCTCCACTGTATCTTTGCAAACCTGAGCTTTCAGTCTGAATAAAGATTTTTTTTTTCCCTAGTGCATGCGATCTTTGTATGCCGTGACAGAGTCCAGAATTTTTACTCTTTAGAAATATTATCTATCCTCCCAAACAAGCTTGTATATTCTCTATGTTCTTTAGAAAGCTTACAATCAGAATGCTTACACTGTCTGAATTAAGTTCACACAGAAAAAATATGGCCACATATGTCACCACTACCTTTCCAGTACTCCCTACCTTATCCCATAATTATTTATGTACTTGTGTATTTAAAATCTTCTAAAGGAAGAAATCATGTTTTCTATTTATTTATCTGGTTTTTATTACTTAACTAGATAGCCTATACATAAGCAGATCACAGCAAATATTTGCTGAATGGTAAGTGAAATCTTGTTGGCAAGAACCACAGGTTAACTCTACTTATGATGTCAGATTCGTAGAGTCACATTGACATTAGAGCCACACTTGATGGCTCAGAAAAAAAGTCTTTAATGTGCTATTCAAGGCTCTTCAGTTGCCACAATGGCTCATATGGTTTTCATGGCTGAACCTTAATACAATTCTTTGTTTTTGTTTTCTTTGAGACAGGGTCTCATTATGTAGTCCAGGCTGGCCTTGAATTCACTATGTAAGCCAGGCTGGCCTCAAACTCACAGCAATCCTCCTGCCTCAGAGCTCTAAATGTTGGGATTACAGGCATGTGCCATTGTGCCTGGCAAAACTTAATATATTTCTAAGAACCTAATCTCACACCCTACATATAGCAGGTAAGTGCTTCATGACTACTGAGTGACAAAGCTTAAAGTAAGTGTGACTTGAGGTCTATCTGGAAAGCGAATGATTTAACAATATGTAACAGTGTTTCCAGAGAGACAAGGAATGTTATGAAATCTTTCTTTTCCAGGGGAGCTTCAAAGACTAAAGACTCTATTGCCTTAGGTGATTAAGTATCACTCTTGTCTTCAGGCAAGATCCTGGACCTTATAAATTCCTTCGAGGCCTTTGATTCCTATCACTGTCTACTTAAAAATACGTATTTACTAAACGTAAGAGAATAAATGTGCACCCGTGACTGAATAAGGAAATTCAGAGGAAAAAAATCACTTAAGGTTAGGGGGAAAAAGTTCTAAGTTCAGAGGTAAAAAAAATTCTTAGTGCAAATGCCATATTCTTACCTGTAATGATGTCTAGTATACTGGGCATATATTATTTTCAGCCAAAGAAAAAGAAATAATTCCTCTTTGATACTACTTTCTTTCTCCTTTCAAACTTTTAGTACTAGGCTGGGTGAGGTAGTGCACACCTGTAATCCCAGCACTCAGGAGGCAGAGGCAGGAGGATTGCTGGGAGTTCGAGGCCAGCCTGGGCTACATAGTGAGTTTAAGGCTAGCTTGGACTACATAGCTAGACCCTGCCTCAAAAAACCAAAAACAAACAAACAAACAAAAAACCCAAAACCCAAAACCCAAAACAACAACATAAACTTTTAATACTAAAATCCTGTTAATAAAGTTAAACAATACGGAATTGTTTTATAATGGTGAGAAACCAGCAGGATATATTATGTGTTAAAATAGTATATAAAGACTAACTCTCCTAACCAGCAAAAAATAAACTGCAAACAGCCACAAAAGAAAGATGTATCTAATGTGATTACAACATTAAAAAAGTAAGGATACAAATGAGTAAAGATTAGGAGAAAATATGAAAAAACTCTAAATAGGTATACAATCTGAGTATTCCCTAGCTGATATGCTTGGACCAGGAGTATTCAGAGTTTGGATTTTTTTAAGATTTGGAATATTTGCATATCAGTGAGATATCGTGGGGATGGCACCCAAATCCAAATAAGAAACTTACTTACATTTCATTTCCTATACACTTTATACACACAGCTTGAGGTAATTTTGCCTGAGACACACTAAGGTCAGATGTGGACTTTTCCACTTGCAGTGTTATGTGGATGCTCCAAAAGTTGCATATTTGGATACAGTTCAAAATTCAGATTTTCAGAGTAGTGATGCTCAGCTTGTGTTACAATGGGAGCATTAAATATCTTTTCTCATTTTTAAAAGTTACAATTTTTCTAGTACTATACTTGTGATGTGCAAAATTTAACAGAAATAACATTCTTTATAGTAATATTTAAATTTATTAAAAATGTTTCTAAATGCTTAGAGTAACAATTTTTAAAAGCAAAAACAAGTAGTATTCTTTATTATACTTCAAGAACTTGGTGTAGGCTGAGCATGATGTCTCATCCCAGTACTTGAGAGACTGAGGCAGAGGGATCACTGTGAATTCAAGACCAGCCTGGGCTACACAGTGAGTTCAGGATCAGCCTGAACTACACAGTGAGACCCTGTCTCAAAAACAACAACAAAAAAGAACTTAGTGTAAACATTATTCTCTATCCTAAATGTTGTTTCTTTTTTTTTTTTGCTGCCTGAAGTATGGAAGTTCCTCAAAAAACAAATGAGCTTGGGTCATTCTATTTCTTTCACAAAAGGCAATAAACCTGAAATAAAAGACATCTGTACCCAATTTTGTTTAACAGTCCTACCAGTTAGAAGAAATTGCAAATAATCCAAATAATGATAAATGAGCAGCTCAGGTTAAGCAAAGAGATGTGTAATTTCAGTAAGTTTATCTGCAAATGATGAAATAATATACTCATTACATGTTTTATTTTTAAAACTAGTCATTCATTTTAATGAAAAGCTCATGTACATGATGAATAATGAATTATTCCTGATTATACCACAACCACAACAGCAAGCTGGCTATGAACTGCACACATTTTTGGTCCTCTGACACCTAGTAGGAACAATACTGGCAAAAGCAGTCACCTCAGGTGACAGTGACTTTTGCTGATTTTCTCTCTGCTGCTCTCAGGCTTTCCACTGCAGTAGGGTGCTCTGTATGTTTGGCCCTAAACAGTTAACGTGGACTCAATCAGAGGTGAGAGTGGACAGAGAGGAGAGAAATCCTTTCCCAAAGGCCACATGAATCTGCTAAGCACTGCCACAGTCCCAGGACATGTCGGGGTTCTCTTCTTACTTCTCATGGAAACTAAGTACTGTACTTCGGTAGTCTCAGATTTGAAGCAGACTTCACAACCTGTCCCAGCCTCCACCTGTTACACAGGCAACATTAATGTTATAAATCTATTTAAAATGAGAATATCATGACACCAATAAGATGGTCACAAACACCACTCAGAAGAATGAAGACACACATTATATAATGGCAGATGAAAACAGCTGTAAGTATAACCAGGTGAAATCAGAGGGATGGGATCATTCCAAGTTACATATAAAAGGAGGACAGAAAGAGGAAAGAAACAAATCCTTTTCTGGTCATAGAGTAATACAGGACCATTACATAAAACCTGGAAAAAGAGAAAAGCAGAAAGAAGAAAATAAGCATTAGACAGCAAAGAAGACTGGTATAAGCCCTGTTCTTTTAATACATTTATAATCAAGCTTCACAAACAAAACTCAGTACTCCACTCTTTAAATGTTATTACATAAGCATTTCTTTATAGCCACCTAATTAGTACTAAATATAATTTGTCAACTACCGTTTATAAGCCCTGTGCTGACCACAGAAGCCCTCACATACGGGGTGGGCAAGAGGAGTTATTGGGAGAGACTGTAAGAGGGACCTTCAGAAAAAGAGAGGAAGAGGAGGTGAGAGAGAAAGGGAGAGGGGGGTGAGATAAGGAACCCCCAGGACAGGTAGGGAAGGGGCAAGGACAGAACAGAGCAAGTGACAAGGCAGCGACAGGTGAGAGGGCCAGAGGAGAGGCAGAGGGTAAGGTGGGGTGGGGAGGGTAAGCCAGGCTAATCAGGTCCTAGCTCAGTCATGGCAAAGGTGCTGAGGAAGAAAACAGGACGAAAGGTAGAAAAAAAACCAATGGATTTAAACATCAGTTGGTCAGGTGTTTACTACCAGGCAGCCAATCTTAGTAAAGAAGTGGCAGCTAAATGTCAAGTACAACGGCCTGAGAATGGGATATAAAACCTGCATATGAAGAGAGGCTGTTGGCCTCTTCTTCAAGTGGTTGAGGGCATGAGTCCAGTATGGATGTACACACCATGGACTGTCATTAAAATAACACTAAAGACTTTATTAAATAACTGTTCTGTGCCAGCCCCTGTGCTAGGCACGCTGCTGCTTTAGCTCAGTGAAACAGCATGGCCACCCTGCAAAGTAAATGCTGTTATTATTACGAGTTTAAAAAGAGTAAACTGAAGTGGAGGCATTAATTTACCAAGACGGCAAGTCTAAGAATGGAGAAGCTGGGTTTGAACTCCTCTGTGAGGTTACCTAATGCAAGACCTAGAAAGGGCACTCAGATCAAAGAAGAACATCGTGGCTTCATGATATAGCAAACAGCCCAAAACAGACTCTTTGTTTTCATTTTTAAATTTTTTTGTCTTTTTGATACATATGGGGGGGAAGATAGAAAAATAGCAATGAAAAATTGAATGTTTTTCTGGTTATGAAAGTTACACAGCCATTATAGAACTTGGGAAAATCAGAAAAGTAGACAAAAAAAAAGTCATTATTAGGTAGCTGGTCATAATGAATTCTACTGTAACATGTAAAACCAATTAAATTGAGCTTCCTGGATTTCTGTCCCTGAGCAAAGCCAGCAGATTTGGGCAAACTCCCTATACAGCCTGAATTCTTTACTTAGCATAAACTGGCAAGTTTTTCAGGAAACTGAAGATCCTAAGGAAATGGCCAGATGTAAGAAGAGAGATGCAAGTTGGAGAAGAGTGTGCCTCGTGGCCCAATATCCAGTGGCACCAGGATGGACCTGGTGACCCCTCTGAGCACCCAGGAAAAAGACTGGGCCCAAAAATCTGGTTTAGCCAGTGGAAAGGAATCTCCCCTTGGTCCACTAGTACCATGTATGAATTGGATATTTAGAGAGGACAGTCAAGACTGTAAAATATACTAAAGGGAAAAGAATAGCAATTCCTACCCTAAGTTAGGCAAATGTCAAGCTGTACATTGACATTTGCATCTCACAGTCCGTAAGAGTTAGTAGCATAGCCGGGCACAGTGGCACATGCCTATAATCCCAGCACTCGAGAGGCTGAAGCAGGACGATCATTATGAGTTCAAGACCAGCCTAGCTTACAAAGTGGGCTCAAGGCCAGCCTTGAACTGCATAGGGAGACCCTGTCTCAAAAACAAAACAGAACAAAACAAAACAATTAGTAGCACAGAAAATTCTGAAGTGCCTTTTAGTTCTGCCAACAAGAACACTCACTTTTGATAAGATCATCTGAAGTTATACTAGATGTGACTGATCAACATAAGCAAGGAAATTTTACCACTTTAATAGTTTATGTCTGTCTCTATTTTCACCAAAGGTAAAAAATATTTCACTTCCAACAGATGACATATTAAACGCTATTCTTATCAGCATGTGATCATTCATAGGTTACTTAAAAGTAAGAAAGACAGTCAAAGTTTCTGTACATGCTAGGACAACCTAATTTGAAAGAGAAAAGTTGGATTCAGGTCATGGAAGACACAAGATGCTACCAAAAGGTAGTCTTTCCTACAAGAATTATTTCATAATTTATTTTGCTTTGTTTTTTTCTTTTTTTTTTTTTTTTCACAATAGGAGCAAAGGGAACAAGATCCTATGAGTATAATGCTACACATTCTGACCCTTGTTCTCATCTTTAAGTCTGCTCTAACAATACTGGAGCTTTCAGGTCAAGCCACACCAGAGTCTTTTGTCTTGTCAACTACCTCTGGAAAGGAAGAAAGAAAGAAATAGGATGGATGGATGGATGGATAAATGGAAGGAAGGAAGGATGGAAGGAAAGAAGAAAGGAAGGGAGAGAAGGAGGGAGGGAGGGGAAAGAAAAAGGAAACAGCCCACCAGTTACCAAGACCATTCCTCCTTAAAAGAATATATAATTGTGTCTTTATGCAACAGAAGATACTTTACAGGCAGGAAAAGAAAGGCATAGGTGGGTGAGCAGCTCACAGGACTCCTAGAACTGAGGAAGGAAGGTGTGCTTACATGTTCCGAATCTGGCCAACTGTACATATGACAACTTAGTTTTTTCTTATCCCCTTCACTTTCCCTCCCCCTCCTCTTCTGGCTCCAGTCACTGGCTGTTTTCATACTTGTTGATATTATTTGTTTTAGCACATGTTATGGCATATAGTACTTGTAGGAAAATATAACGTTGAGTGAAATAAATCACACATACAAGCTTAAATACCATATGGTATCTCTCACTTGAGTGAGGCAAAGTATAAACAAAGGAAATGATAAAGGACGGATAGAAGGGGACAAGGGGACAGATCTTGTCCAACAAGGAAATGGTCCAAGGGAACAAGGGGAGGGGCTGAGAGGAGTGGAAGAGGAAATGAGAGGAATGCACAACTAAATGTTTAAAGAAACACTCAAAGATGAAGTAGTGACAGATGAGTGAAACAACGCGTGTAAACAGTCCTCTAAGACTGAAACAGTCCACGTCACTAGCAACCACAAAGGTCATTAAAATCTACAGATAAGAATTAGACCACACAAGATATATCACTGCATTTTTCATTGGCTTTTTACAAGCCAATTTTTTTTAATTTGGAAGCCATACTCTCTTTTGAGTAAGAAACAGTGAAGCTTGTTATTTATTCAGAACTGTGCTTATAAAGACAATCACCATCTACAAGATTTGAGTATAACCTTAACTTGTCTACTGATATCTTACTGGAATACTACAGAATTTTTCCTTTTTGAGGGAAAATAATTTGTGTTCAACTGGAGCTACATATGGACTCAAGATGCATTCTTTTTATGATATGAATATTTGTATGAAGGAAACAGACCTGCTTTTAAGACTATTAGAACTGCAATATAATAATATAGTCAACATAACTGCCTTCTATAACAAATGCATCAAAGAACAAAACTGTCTTCCTTAAATCAAAGAGCTCAAAAGGTTTGTATATATCTTAAAAGACCTTAATTATTTTTAGTAATGCATGAAAGTTTCATCAATTTGGAAATGAGATAAATATACCTATAGACACTAAGCCATCTCATGTGGTCTCCAGGCCCTATAGAAAAAGTTAAGCCAGCACTGGTTTCTGTCCTTGCAATTTAATTCAGTAATAAAGATGCAGCTTTAACATGCTTTTAAAAAATAAAACATATATAACCAAAGACTATATAATCACTATCCAATTTAAGAATTAACCAAACATGTTACTGGTACAAAATACTCTGCTGTGTGCAATTCAAAATCTCCCTGCAACTGCCTTTTTTGTTAGTAGTTCAGAAAAAGTGGTGACTGGCCAGGGGAAGTATCTCCTCTATGCAGGAATAAAAACTTAGGTTTCTGGTGTTCAGGGAATGGAGCCATAATTTCTTTTATTCAAATCCAGTCCAAATTATAAGCAAGGAAAATTTGAGAAGCAACCCACTCCTGCTTTACGGCTATGTCCTTTGGGATCGGAACGTAAAAACAGTAAGGTGGAGACATACAAACACTCCAAACTTCCTCAGCTTTACTCCATTCCCCACCCCTACGACCCACGAAAACTTCTAGTCCTAAACATTCACTTGCAAGTTTAAATTATAACATGTACTTTAGGCACTGCAGGTTTATGACTAACCACAAGACTTTGTTCCTCAAGTAATGTGAGGGCTAGACGTGTTATAATGATACACATCTGTTTTAGAAAACAAAAAGCAAGGGGTTTTGATTTAAATATCTAGGTCCTGGATCACAGATCTTACTTAGGAGGACTGCTCACTATAAATCCAGAGCACAAGATTCCCAGTATCTGATGAGAATGAGGCTGATGGGATTTGTTCTGGGCAGTCACTGTGTCAAGCTAGCCCAGTAACTCCCAAAAGCGCATCGTGTGCAGCCTTCACTTGGGCTTAGGTCAGTGATGGCTCTACGCTTCAGTGTGTCAGGCAACGGGACTAGTTTTTGGGATCTGGCTTCCCTGTGGCTCAGCAGGGGTGGAGAGCTGTCCTTGGGTGCCAGATATACCTATGATGACTAAAGTGCATTAGGATCTGGGCACTTGTGTAGGAAAAAGACAGAAATGTACAAGACTTATAACCTGAAACTACAAAATGCCAATTGGGTAAACACCAAGGAGTGCAATTGCTGGGTTATACGGTAAAAGTATGGTTATTTTTGTAAGAAAATAACAAACTGTCTTCCAAAGTGGTTACCTTTTATAGTCCATCACTAATGAATGAGGGTTCTTGTTGACCCACATCCTTTTCAACATTTGGCACTGTCAGCGTTTTGGATATTTTTGAATACATAAACCCAACTTCAAAATTTTTTCTTCTATGTTTTCGGTCACTGATGAACTCAAAGTTACAGACTTTCCTTCCTATTTTAAGTTCTTGTTTTATAATTTCACTTATACAGGAGCACTACAATCCATTTTGTTGTATTTTTGGTATAAGGTCTATGTCTAGATTCAGTATTTTTTTTTTTCATGTAGATATCCAGTAGGCCAGTACAATTTATTGAAGATGATCCCTTTTTTTTCTATTAAATTTCCTTTGCTTTGTAGATCAACTTACTATATTTGTATGAGTCTATTCTAGTCTCTGTATTCTGGTAAAAGGATTTATTTGTGCATTCTTTTGCCTATGGCACACTGTCCTGATTACTAGTAAGTCATGAAGTTGGGGATATTCCCTTCCAACCTTCTGTTGGCTATTGTAGGTATTTTATCTTTCTTTTTTTTTATTTTTCTCCGGTACCAGGAACCGAACTCACAACCTTGCGCTTGCCAGGCAGGCGCTTTTGCCGCTGAGCTAAATCCCCAGCCCCTCTATATAAATTTTAGAATCAGTTTATAAATAACTTACAGGCATTCCAATTTGGATGGAATTGAATGTACACATCAAATTGGAAAGAACTGGTATCTTACAATAATATTAAGTCTTCATATACATAAATAGGGGATATCTCTCCATTTATTTTGATCTCTTTAAAATTTCATTCAACAGAATTCTATAAATTTACTCATGTGGACCTTTTATATTTTGTTAGATTAATGTAAGCAATTGATTTTTTGGTGCAAATGTAAATAGTATTGTCTTAATTTTCACATTGTGTATTGCTAGTATATAGAAAAATAACTGGGTACTGTATCTTCTTTTCTAAGCTTGCTATAATCATTTCTTAGTTCCAGGACTATCTTTTAAATTGGTACTTTAAGATTTCTATATATCATGACTATGGAGGAACAAGAAAACAGCCTGTTGCTAGACACAGGTGCAAGTCTCTCGGTCCTTCTTTTCAATCCTGGCCTTCCTTCCAGCCAGC